>NC_091834.1:105298981-105600285 GCF_037783145.1 Equus przewalskii
TGCCTGTCACTCCAGGCTTTGCCCTCCGCGGCCAAGGACAGGCCCGTGGGTGGAGAGCGCCACAGAGCCTGACACCAAAGGGTGGCTCTCAGCCATGTGGGGGCCGTAGAAGCCACTGAGAACAGAAGGAGAGCTCTCCGAGAAAAGAGACAAGGGCCCCAACCTCTGCCCACAGGCTCCGGGGCTGCAGGCGCTGCCCAAGGCCCCTGCACACGTGGCTCCAGGCGGGTCTGGCTGACTGCTGCACCCCGTCCCCCCTTGCCCGCCACGGGCATAACCAGGGGTCAGAGAGACCGGCCCTCCAGGTGTAGATCCCAAAGGGTCCAGGGGGTTTTCTGGACGGAGGCACGGCTGTGTGGCCAGCACTCGAGGCCCCAGCGTTTGTGGCCGAATCAAGACTAGAGCTAAGCCGCAGAGACAGGAAAGCTGCTCTCTGGTCATGCTTTTTGGGGTGTCTCCTCGCCCCAAACATCTCCCCTTCCAGCCCCACCAGGGTGGCCAACAGTCCGCCCCTTCCCCAAGCGGGGCCCCTGGGCAACACAGTGCTGGCCCAGCCGGGCGTCTGGCTGGGTCTCAAGCTTGCATGAGGGGCCTGCGGGGACCTCGGGCACCCCAACGGGGGATGTGCTGCCGGCGTCTGGTGGCAGAGCGTCCCACAGATGCCCTGGACAGTCCCCACCAAGAACAAATTGGCCCCGAATGGCACTGTGCATGGCCAGGGTCCTGCTCCAACCCACCAGGGCCGAGTCCTTCGGGGCTCCCAGGCTGAGCCGCACCCACGGGCGCCAGGCTTGCTACATCCACCTTTTTAAAAATGTCGAAGGACCCAAGGATTTCATCTGCTTTATTTTATCCAAATATTAATAGTTTTACAAGTAACGCAGTTCAGTTGGCTTAAAATGCAAAGCAGCGGCTCCGCCCACGTGGCATTTCTGCACGAGGCAGCCCTTCCCGGGGCTTCTGGCTGCTGTTTCTAGAGTCTTCCTCATGTTGGTAAGTAATGTGAATAAACCGCCTCTTCTGGGTGCTTCTTCTCGGGGAGATCAGAGGTTGGGCTCTCTGGCTCGTTCTCTTCTTCCACACATTTTCTCTACCCCTTCCTTCCAACGTGTCCCGTGGTCATTCCCCTTAAACTGACGCTGAGCGTTTACGGGATTACGATTGTGCGCTTCTTGCTCGCAGCTAAGCACTTGGTGTGTTGTGATCCCATTTATTTTCCTGTGCGGCTTTGCTCTTCCCGACGGTGACACTCGCCTTGCTGACGTCAGAACTGTCCTGGTTCCCCCCGCGCACGCGCGTCAGAGGCGCATGGGCCCTCGCTCCGGGCCGTCCCCGCCCGCACCCCCCTCGCCCGCCCCTCCCGAGTCTGGCTCCGCGCTCGCTTCCAGTGGCTCCGGGGAGCACGGCGGGGCGGCCATCTGTTGCTCTTGGGGCGAGTCCCTCTTCGGTTCTGTTGTGGGTTTACACCTTGTCTGTTGTTTACCTCCAATAATGAATATGGACCCTATTAAGAAATAAAACCTTACAACGCCCGTTGACCCCCGTGGGTTCCCCTGCTGCTCGCCTCTCACCCCAGCCTGGCGGTAACCCTCGTTGAACTGCCTCCTCCAAATTGATGGGCTGATGTCCTAACCCCGTACCTCGAATGTGAGCCTATTGGCAAATAGGGTCACTGCAATGTGATTAGCTGGGTTAAGAGGAGGTCACATTGGAGTCGGTGGGCCCCTGACCCAATGGGACTGGTGTCCTCGTAAAAGAGGAGACCTGGATCCCGACAGTCACAGGCAAACGCCACGCGAAGGCTGGAGCCCTGTCGCCACAGCTGAGGGCGGGCGGGACGCCCGCAGAGAGGCAGAACGGACCCCTCCCCAGCCCTCGGGAGCCGGGCCTGCCTACACATGGCACAGGAACCGGGAGCCATGGGTTTCTGCTGTTTACCCCCAGGCCCGAGGCAGCCCCGCCCCGGTGGCGGCCTTCAGCACTGGCTCCTGGACCCCGGGCTGGGGGCTGGTCCCCAGAGGTGTGGCCACTGTGACAGAGGAAGGAAGGGCTGGCAGAGACACCTGGGGGGCAGAGGGTCCCCCCCACCTGCCCAGGGAAGGGGAGAGCTCTCTCCAGCACCTCCTGAGCCGCCTGTCCTCGGGTCGGGGTGTGGTGGAGAGGAGAGAGATCCCCCAGAGGGGCTTCTCTCCCAGCCTGCCCTGGGCGGCTGTGGCAGAGACCACTCCTTCCCCCCAGCAGCCTTTCTTGCTCTTAGAATCTTCTAGAACACCAGGCTGCACCTGGGAAGCCCAAGCACACCCATGTGAGCACACGTGGGCTGCCAGGGTGACATGTGCACAAAGCTTCTGGGTGCAGATTTGTAAGGAGATGGCTGCAACCTGTGCCTCTGCCCTCCACAGGGACACAGACAGGACGGACCTCGTAGGACAGATCCCACGAGCACGCGATGTGATCACCCTGACCACAGAGGAGCGAGCCATTGAATGGGGAGCCACCCTGTAAAGGCCGGAGCCTTCCAGTGTCCCAGGAACCGGGGCAGCTGGGCTTGCATGGGGCGTCCAACTGAGGACCCGGGGTTCAAGGAAGCACTCTGCTGGCCAGAGACTCGTGGCTCTTTATTCTTAACCTCAACAACTGCAATGAAAGCTTCCAACACAGCAGAAAGGCGAAGCCATTCATTGTTTTTTCATTAAAAGCGTCTAAACTACAGATGGGAGCAGCTGCAATATTATCATTTAATTTGTCTCTATTTCTTTTTCTAGGCTGTGAGGGCTCTCGGGCTCCAGGAGGAACTGGTTGAAAGCGTTCCAGGCACCAGTCACTTCAATGTTTTTAACAATTTAAAAGCGATGGAACCAGCAACCCCTCCCCCCCCAAAAAACACTGATGCAGTTAACCTACTGGACGAGACGGCAGAGATGTTACTCAAATAGTGCTTCATTTAGACTCAAATGCAGATTCCATCTCAAAAGGACTCTGCTAGAAAAGTGATTTTCTCAGAGCAAATGCAGGCTTGCCGAGAGATTCTCAGAAGATGTCCAGTGGAAATCCGAGTCCTGACCTTTGCAAATGACCAGGAGCCGGCAGTGTGCTCTTTTCCGGGGAGGCCCCCACCATGTTCCTGCTCGCCTGGTCAGATGCTGGACCTGCACAGGGGCTGGGAACAGTGGGTCGGGGCGACAGCTGGCCGTGCCCCTCGTCCTAACCAAACCGTTTGGTAAACGTGATCTTGTCAGCCGCTCACTGGGGAGACAGGGTGAAACTGGTGCCCAGGAGAGGGGATCCTGATCCTGGCAGTTGGTGTAGACCACCCAAGTGCAGGGAAGTGACGGGATGTCTTGGATGCCTGGGATGGAAGTCAGGGTGGGATGCCCAGAGAAGATGAACAAAAGGAGGGCCCACGTGGGAGGGCCCACGAGGGAGCGCCCAAATGCCCTCTGGAATCTTCCGTCCTGGGGTTAAATGGTGTGTGTTTTATGTGGAAGGCAACCCCCACCTTTTATGAGATTTTAATCAAGAATGATCCTGTTAAATATTTAAGACTGCCTTTTGAGCGTGATATTTTTCAAGAACGCATGTGATGAAGAGAAGAACACGGGGAAGCATCAATTTTTAAAATTCATTCCCTCTATATAATAATTCCACGAGGCGCCCACTGCCGCTCCGCTGCGAGGAGAACCAATCACAAGTGTCTCTCACGTGGTCAATTACTCTGTCCCTCTCGGCCCGGGACTCCGTCCCAGGCGCCAGTCGCTGCTCTGTTTACATAAACTAATATGTCTGACTAGTGAGACCATGCAGGAAAAAGGTCTGGCTTTTTGTAGCCCCACTAAATTGATCGGTTCTCTTGCTGAATTAAACAGATTCTCTCTTTTGGCAGAGGAAGGTCCTAAGCGCACGCACGTGCACACACACACGCACATGCACACACGCACACACGCACATGCACATGCATGCACACACGCACACTCTCCTGTCACGCTCTCCAATGCTTCCTCTTGCACCCATGCTGCCTCCCAAGACACTGAGGGCAGGGCAGAAAGGCAAGGGTCCCAGGCATATTTGCTCCTGGTCAGGGGCCCCACTGGGGGACCCACGGCAGTCCCCAGCTTCCTCTCCTGCTAGGAAGGCAGGGCCTCTGATGCCCCTTTATCTACTACCTGTGGCCAACGGGGCACGAAAGGAAAGGTGGGCTTTAGGAATACGAGGACACCTGGGACGGGCCCTTTCTGGACGAGCTCGTGCCTCATCATCGCCCTCCCCCTCAAGCCTCCACCACCCCAGGTCCCCTCCCCTCAGTGGACCAGCACCAAGGCCGACCGTGGCGCGAGCAGATACCCAGGGTGTCAGCCGATGCCAATTCGGGCGGGGTTCCCAGGGCGAGTCCCCAGAATGCAGAAGAGTTTAATTCAAGATGCGTTTACCTCTCACGTAAAAGCCGAGGCTGGTGGTGACGCGGCCTCTGCCCCCTCAGGCTGCCCGGTGCCCAGGCGCCTTCCAGTGCTGTCCTGTCATGTCCTAGGTGTCACCTTCGTCCCACAGGGCAAGTGGCCCACTACTGGCCACAGGAGGCTGGGAAGAGGACGGATCCCTCCACTCACTACCCAGCGTCCCACACGCAGAGGAGCCCAGCGCAGTGGCCAGCCCCCAGCAGTCACGAGAGCGTCTGCGGCCACACGCAAGGAGACTGTCCAGAGCGACCATCACCGTCTCCACTGCACTGGACAGGAACCCCCGCAGGCCTCCTTGATTCTACTTGATCACCAACCAGAGGACACAGTTCAGAAAAGAAAAGTGGACCAAGCCTGTGTGCGCTTGAACTTGGGGCTCTGGGCTCCTCATGCAACAAGTGAGGGGGCAGCATGGGGTCGGAAGCTGCCCTGCAGACCACCAGGGCGGCCTGGGAGAGCGGGAAGGGGCGTTGCAGGTGGACACGCGGGAGCCCATCCCCACACCCCTCGTCCCAACAGCTGAGGCAGGAGGTCCTGAGATGCGGGGGGCCGTGCGCCTCGGCTGGGCGGGACAACCTGCAGTGGCCCAGAGGGCTGAGGGAGCAGGAAAGGGAAGAACAGAGGGGGAAGTCTTCCCGTGGATGCTGATTTTTCAACGGACGTCCAGGAATCGCTGGAGGAACCCTCGCCCAGGATGCTGCAGCTGCCTGACCCCGTTCCCCACCAGAGGAGCGTCTTCCTTCCTCTCTCCACAGAGAGCGGAGCCAGCGAGAAGCCACACCCCATTCCAGCAACCGCAGGCAAGGGGCGACAGCCCAGGATGACCTATGAATAGTAACCTGGATTAATAACAGCTTTCTAAACTGCTGTGTTAGTCAGGATTCTCCAGAGAAACTGAACCCATAGGGTGTGTATGTGAGAGAGAGAGAGAAATTTAGGGACCTGGCCCACTCAGTTGTGGGGGCTGGCAAATGTGAAAGTTGCAAGGCAGGCTGGCAGCCTGGAAAGTCAGGCAGAGCTGGTGTTGCAGTCTCGAGTCCAAGTTCCGCAGGACAGCAGGCTGGAAACTGAGGCAGGACTTCCACGTTACAGTCTTGAGGCAGAATTCCTTCCTCTCCAGAAACCTCAGTCTTTGCTCTTAAGGCCTTCAACTGATTGGATGAGGCCCACCCACAATATGGAGAGTAATCTGCATCCTCCAAGTCTACTGATTAATGTTGATCACATCTGCAAAATACCCTCACAGCAGCATCCAGACTGGTGTTTGGCTGGGCACGAGAGCCTGGCCTGGTGGACACCCAACATTCACGGTCACAACCGCCCTCAGGAACCTCCCGCCTCCATCCCCTAGACTTTCATTAAGACTTCTTACATTTTTATTTTGTCTTGAAGGAAACCAGGAACTTTCTCTAAAAGCAGTACCCTCCCGTGGGCAAACCTCCCTCACTGAGATGGGATCTGGGCCTAAGGTGGCCCAGGGCGGGCGACCACCGTGCTTCCATCTCACAGGGCTGTGAGAAGGCAGAGAAGAACACCCCAGCAGAGACCGTCTGCGGCCACAAGGCCACGGGACTTTCTCATCTGGCCACAGCAGAGAGCACCCGCCACGCCCCAGATCTGAGCATCTGCGACTCTCTCTCCGGGTCCTTCTTCGGGCTCCGGCAGCATTTTCCTGACGCTTGTTTCTCACTTAGCCTGAAGCCACGCTCTGCTGAGATTAAATGCGCGTCACCTCGACACCTCGGCTTTCTCTGTCTCCCACGCTGGAAATTAAGCCCCAGGGGCTGTGTCTGTCTTGCTCGCCGATGTATGATCTTCACCTAGAACAGGACTGGGTCCCCTCAGAGTCGGGGCTGCATCACACTTGCTGAATGAACGCTTGCGTCCACAAATAGATTATGCTTCTAAGCAACTTTCTAGTATTTGAAATTCTGTTGTTAGAGAGCATGGCTTTGACTTAAGGCAAATAGGGGGCTGGTCCTCTGCTGAAAGGCAGAGATGCCAGGGTCTGTGGGCGGTGTGGACAAAGCCTCCTGCTCACACCTAATTTAAACAATACCAGCAGGTTAGTCCTTCACACATTAGTATAAACAAGATTTCTATCCTGGTCATGAAAGATAATTTCAAGGAGAGGAAAGGTGGGCAGAATCAGAGCACAGGGTATCTGAGCAGTGCAGGGAGAGCAGTCACTGCCAGGGAAGAAGTGGACAAAAGGGAGCTATGGGCACTGATGACAAACCGTCTCCACTTCTGCATTCCCCCGGGAGCTGGCCCAGTTTAGAACTTTCCAAACCTTTCGCTGCTTGGTTATTGGGTCACAAAAGTGGGAACCATAGGCACTGTTGATTTGCTCCCAGACCACCTCCCCTCCATGCTATAAAGAGGATTCTCCCAAAGTGTCCAGAACACCAGATGCTAAGGTTCGGCAGGCGTACAGGGGAAAAGATTCCAGGGGAAAACGCCTGGTTAAAATAAAACCACACCAGTTTCTTTATTTCCCATTAGAGGCTGTAACAGGTGACGTGAGCGTGTTAACCTCCAGGAGGAGGCCGCAGAGGGTGGAACCCCCGCCTCCTTCTACGGAAACCTCCCCCTTCCTTTCTGCAGGACACACAACATCAACATCCGGAGAAACCAATATTCCCAGGAACACGAGGAATCACCCACTCTGAGGTCTGGACCAGGTGGAAGCTCCTTGTCACTCCAAAGGGGTGCTCCACTCTGGGTGGGGGCATCATTGGGCACAGGGAGACCTCCGTATGCTGGCCATGGGTGACAGTTTCAGTCATTTCTGTAAGGTGCTGCGGGCCCAGCGATACACAGCAGACAAAGAAGAGCACACCTTGCTAAACCCACCTCCGCCCCCAGCGCCTGCGGTCCGTCCGCAGGGACGAAGAACGGGGAGAGGAAAGGGAGAGTCAGGAAGAAGGGAGAGGGAGGAAGGGAGGGTGGCGGGGAAGAGGCCGGGTGGGGTGGGCCCGTCCTGCGCCCCCCTCCTCCTCCCCCTCGCTTGGCCGCCTGTCCCTCCTGAAGCCCCCCGCAGTCAGGCTGCTGAGGGACCAGCGCTGGGAGGCACGGCGTGCCGGGCTGTCTCCTGCCACCTCGCGGCTGTGCTGTCATTGCATGGGCAGCCGCTCCTTTCATCCACATATTTCCAGACAGATGTGCAGCCAGACCCCCCGTCCCCCGGAAGGGAGCCTGGCACATTGCGAAGCTGTGTTCCTGTTCAAGGTCACGCGGCTGGCTCTCCCTGCTCTAAGCACGCACGGGAGGAGGGGGCAGCGGGCAGCAGCAGATGGGCAGCAAAGTCACGTCCTCAGGTGCCAGGCGAGGACCCCCGTGGTCTCTGACCATGGGCACGGAGCTCCCGTGAAGCTGTGACACTGGTGTGCGAGCAAAGCATTGCAGAGAAAGGGAAAGCCGCGGACACGCCCCCGGGCCTCACTTGCCCTCGGCCCCTCGAAGCCGCTCTCCCGGCCCTGCTCTCCCTCCCTCCACTGGAGGGCAGAGCTCCTCGAGGCCACAGCCGCCACCGTGTGACGCAAGGGAAGTGGGGACTCGGCAGCCCTGCTCGGCTGCAGCTCGGCAAGAGTAAGAGCAGACGGGCAAGAGCTGTGCAGTGTGTGCGCAGCATGTGTACATAGATATTTTTCTGTATGTGACGATGTTTGATGTCTTTCAAACCCTTCTGGCTGGGGAGAGCCTGGCTGGCATTTCTGAGACACAGCAAAGGGCCTGCGGGTGCAGCCAGCCCAGGGCCACCTCCTCCACCAGGCAAGCCCCCGGGAAGGTGTGAGCTGGCCAGGCCTGAGCTGTGCTCCCCGCCCTGCCTGTCCGCCAGAAACCCCAATGGGCCTGTGGCCGTGGCTGTCCCCTCACGCCTACCCTCTGCCTCCTGACCATGCTGGGGCTTCCCCGGGGCCCCACAGGGCACATGGTGACCCTCTCCAGGCCAGGAGTGGGAAGGCAGAGGGAGCTCCAGCATCCTCATGTCCCACCCTCACCCTCGGGCCTGCATCCACCCTTCATCCGGCAGCTGAGGACGCACCGGGGGTCACAGAGACCACAGTGCCTCCTGGCCGGCTGGGAGGGGGACCCTGGAGCCGTGCCTCGCTGCCCCTTCGTCCCATGCACTTCACCAGCCCCCGCCACGCCCCTCAGCATCGTGGGAGGTTCCTGAGGCTGCTGGAGCAAAGTCCCACAGGCTGGGCAGCCCAGGCGGCAGAAACACGTTCTCTCACGCTCTGGAGGCTGGAGTCGGAGATGGAGGTGCGGGCAGGGCCACGCTCCCGCCCAACCCTGTGGAGAGGATCCTTCCGCTGGTAGCTGGCCATCCTCGATGGTAGACGTGTCACCCCCATCCCTGCCTCTGCCGTCACATGGCCTCATTCTCTGGGTGTCTCTCTGTGTCCTCTTCTTATAAAGACACCAGTCGGTGTATGTAGGGCCCCTACTCCTCCATGACCTCATCTCACTCTAATGAATGACACCTGCAAAGACACTATTCCAAATGAGGTCACATTCTGAGGTTCTGGGAAGGATAGGATTTTAGGCGACACCATTCGCCCCAGTACAAGCATGCTCTGCTCAAGACCCCCCCCCCCCCACCCCGCCACCAGACCTCTCTGCCTCATCTATGGGAGGGGCAAGCTGGAAACCCCAAAGTGGGATGCAGTGCTGAGCTGCGTCCTCTGGAACCAGAGCCAGCCGGGGGCAAAAATGCAGGCCCCTGGGACTCGCACGCAGCCACTCCCCAGGGGAACGCCACCTCTCTTGGTCTTGTCTGGAAAATGGAAAGCTAGAGCAAGCGATCACCTCTCTGTTGCCCTCCAGACCCAAAGCTCTCGCTGCATCTTCCAAGGGAGACAAGAGGCCACCCGGTTCGCCCCGTCAGGGTTATGGAGGACGTTACTGTCTTGCCCGGGGTCACACAGGGCAGGGCCCACACCGACCCCTCGGGTTCCTGGACTGGTGCTGGCTCATGGTGCCGGGACCACCCCCCAACCTATTACAGACCCTTTTCCCCTCCCGGGCACGCCCAGCGTGCCTGGCTCTTAGCTCCATCAGCACTCGTGTCTCCCTCTATGATTGTCACCTCAGATGGACGTCTAGTGTCCGGACAGTGCAGCACTCAGTCCACACAAAGTGCGTGTTTGCAGGAGAAGCCGTGATCAGGTAATGGGTGACTGAGAACTGAAGGAGAGGCCGCGGGTCATCCTTCCCGGCACCCTCCTGAGCACCAGGAGTTTGGGGCCCCACTGAGTTAGAAGTATCCAGGGTGCCTGGCACCCACCATACAGCAGAATCATCCAGAGCTGCCTGCCATCCACCCCATGCCCACAGAGCCCCATCCGAAGGGGGAAAGAGCCCCAGGCTGCAGGAAAGAGGCAAGCCCCATTTCTACCCCACCCTCCCCTCTTCCTTAGCCCTTGCTTTCTGTCTTCTCCCAGCGCCTCCGGGTGAATTCATGACTTAACTCGACCAGAGCTGGGTTACTGTTGACTGTTAAAGCATGTCCAGCACGCCGGGTAAACCAGACATGCGACGAGTCCAGCAGAGCACGGTCTTCTTCCAGACCTTCCGACAGCTCCAGAAGCCGAAGTGAGCAAGGCCAGGCTGCCGGTCTCCAGGAAAGACCACGGACCCCGTCCAGGAAGGAGCAGAGACACCAGACATCCTGAGTCCATCTAAGATGGCACAGGCGATCACAAAAACCAGAAGCGCTTCCAAAATCGGATGCTTCTCCAATTCAGGCCTCATTTGGTCACATATCAGACGGGACTGAGAGGTGGCTCTGCCCTCGGGAAGCACACACTCCAGGAGAACCATCAGGAGTGGACCGGCTGTGAGCAGGAGGCCTGCTGGGCACACAGCCCCTCAGGTGCCACGAGGGGCACCTCCAGGGACCTCAAGAAGCACTCTGCATTGATAGACTATGTTTCTATTCAAACGCCCCCGGGGGACATTGAACGGAGGGTGGAGTTAGCGTGTTCCTGAAGCAGAGCTGTCCCCAGGCCTTCTGTTGCAGGGCGCTCCCTGGAGGGGAGGGGCGCCCCGGCATCTGACCAGCACTGCTCTCATCTGCCCATGCCTCCGCCCAACGTCCCTAACTGGGAAGCTGCCTCTCCTGTCGCACACAGACCAGACTTCAGCACTCTGCCCCAACCTTCTTCTCACAGTAGGCACCCTCTCAAGGGATTGGATTTTCTCTGAATGAAAATCCATTTGTCACCTGCAAGGTGAGAAGGTGCTTGGCTCCCACGCTTCAAAGGCTCCTCGCCTCCCCAGACCCCAGCCCTGCAGGTGCTTCCCCTTCACAGCGAGAGCTTGGCCCCTTTTAATTTAGGCTTTAATTTTGCAACTCTAGATGGAGTTGATGTCAAGAGGGTCTTCTCCCAGGAAAAGTCATTGGAGGCTTGGTGAATATGACCCCAGAAGTGGGAGGGCCAGGAGACATGCCCACGGGTTTTCATTTCTTGTAGACGAGAGTGAGATTACACAGGGTCCAAAGGCAGGAAGCAGGGGATCAGAGCTGATACTGGGGGGGGGGGGGGGGGGAGGGAGGAGGCATATGACCCCAGGAAGTAGAGTCCCCCTCTCACTCACAGAGATGCTGTCCCGTTCACCAGCGCCACCTCGAGGGTCCACTAAGGAGGTGCAGGAACGGGCCCGTTTCTCTGTGGGCCAGTTCAGAAACCGCTGCTTCCGTCTATTGGATAAAAGAGAATTCACCCCTTTACTTGGGCTTTGGATAACGAAGAACTCATTTGAAGCAGGTAATTTCCCCGAACTGCATCACGGTTTCTCCATCCCCGGCAGCTCTGAAGCTTTGGCACCTGGACCCTGAGTGAAATGCGGTTTTGCCATCTAGGCAGCTGGGGTGCCGTTTCCAAGCCGGGCGGGTGAGGGGTGCCCTCGGGGCTTGTCCTGGGGAGGGTGCGGAAGCTCTGCCCAACACAGGCAATAAGGACAGGGAGGAGCGGGCACTGAGCCCCGGGGCTCGCGGGGGAGCACAGACCCACAGGGAGTGAAGCCAGCCCCTGAGGCAGCCAAAACGTCCGGCGGATTCTGTCAGCATGCGGGAGGGGGACAGGAGTGGACTGGGTGGCCACGGGTGCACCTGAGAGAAAGTGCCGGGAAGGCCGAGGCCCAGCACCTCTCCTCGCCCGTGCTGCCTCTCCACCTGCTGCCCTCTGCCTGCTTCCTCTCCTCCCCTCCTCCAGCCAGGCCTCATGCCCCCGTCAGGTCCATGCGTCAGTATGGGCTTCCCTGAGCCCTCAAGAGCAGCCAGAAGGAAGCGGCAGTGACGCGGATCATATCCTCAGCGTTTTATTTACGTTCTCTCATGTTTCGTCACAGCAACTCTCTGGTGACTACCAATGCCCCAACTTGAAGGTGGGAGAACAAGGCTCAGAGAGACTAGGAGACTTACCCAAGGCCACACAGCTGGTGAGCAGGAGGGCTGGGCTCCAGACCAGATCTGCTGGGCACCAAAGCCACGCTCCAGGCCACAGCCGGGCAGGTTCCTGAGCCTCCACTGGTCGGCATTTGGGTCGCAATGTCGTGGAATGAACTACAGCAAAACCTTTTGTTTTCCTAGGGAGATAAGAAAGCATCTCAACTTTTCAGGTTATTGTACCCGCTTTGGAGGAATCATCCAATCACTTATTAAACACGCCTCCTGGCTTCTCACTGCAGGGTATAAATGTACTTTTTCTTGATGGTTTGGGGACACTTACTCGGGGGGTGGTGACAGCCTCGTTCCAGCTGTGTCTGTGACACCCTGCAGGAAGGCGGAAGGTTTCGGGAACAAGAGTTGCTGGTGGGAACAGGTGTTTAGGCCAAAGACTCCCAAAGAGGCTGGTGTGCTGCCCGGAGAGTGGACGGAAACAGATGGACGGAGGCCAGGTCGCCAGCGGGGATTAACACTCATTAGATCAAAGCTGCGGACAAGGGGGAGCGGGCGCAGGGTCAGCATCTGGGCTTCCTCTGGGCCGGGCGGCATGTGGGGCCAGCTGCGCCCTTTCATCTGGGAGGATTTGAGGCGTCCTTCATCAAGCCTCAGGGACGGGGCACGGGGGCTCTGAGGTAACCCTCAGGGGGCTGGGTTCCAGCAGCCGGGTGCGTGGCTGCACCTTCCTCTGCCCCTTCTCTTGGCTCTCCTCGTCAGTCCACAGTGGACGGCGGGCTCCTCCTCGGGACAGGCGTCTTTGTGGGAGGTGGCACCATGCAGGTCAGGTGACAAATCAGGGCCCCACCATTTACAAGGTGGTGTGACATTGGGCAAGTCCCCAAAACTCATGGTGCCTCGGGTTTCTCACCTATAAAGCAGGCAGAGTGGGAACAGAACCCACCTTCCAGGCTGGGGGTGGGCTGCCCTTAGAAAGAGGTGAGTGAGATGCCGGGTGCAGAGAGGGGCCATCCCAGGGCACTTACGAGTATGAGCCGACTGGACTCCCCTCTTCCAGGCCCCTGGTTGGCATCCTGAGAGTTGCTCATTTAGTCTTTCTAGGATCTCATTTCTCAATCTAGAAAATGGAGATGTGTGTGCAGGCACTTCCGGTCCCAAGCGATGCCCGGGAAAGACTTGTCTCCACCTGTGCTCCACCGCTCATTTCTCCATGGCCGCCGCTGTCTTCTCCACGGCATCCACCCCAGCCAGACTTCTTACATCCACAGAGGATACACCGCGAACTTGGAATAGTGGGAAGTGGGGGGATTCTTGTTTCCCAGACCAGAGAGGGCTTCTGTCCGTCTGTGGGTGTGGTCCTGAGAGGCCGGGACTCAGGTAGGGTGGGTGCAGGAGGGTTGGAGGTAAATCCACACCGGGAACCAGAGGGGCTATACTGGGCAGCACTGCACTCAGACCCCCCAAGTTTTGTAAAGGGTCTAGGGAATGTTCCAGAGCGTGACTGTCTTGTGCACACACATCCATCTGTATGTCCCATAGCTACCATCCCTCTCTTGTGGTCCACTCACTCGTAAGGGATGGGACACACTGCAGCCCGGGAGGTGCAGCCCAGCCAGCACACGGCGCAGGGATCCAGGCGCAAAGGGGAGAGAAGCTGTTCAGACAACGTTGACAGTGCAAAGGGGTAGCGAGACACAAGCAGGCTCTTTTGCATAGTGCAGAAGGTTCTAGATAGGCCTGTTGGAGCTGCGTTTGTGTTAAGCTGTGACTGGGAGGCTATGCTTGGGGGCCCCTTCTTTGAGGACAGAACAAACGCCGCCTCAGCTTTGGGGGCCGCAGTGCCAACACGTCACATGTCCCCAGAGCACCAAGCGCAGACTTGGCCCAGAGCAGGTGCTGCATAAAATTCGTTGATTGCTGGTGATCAAGCATCTCTGTGATTCCAGCATCGTTCCTCCTGTGGGACTCATCTCACCACCCCTCTTGTCATCCCGGCTCTGTGACTCACTGAGTAATCGTGAAACTCCCACAGACATTCTTTGATCACTTCAACAGTTTCAAATTCATCAAAGTGCTAAGCCCTGCCTGGCAGTGGCCCCATTGCTCTGAAGGGGGGACCACAGCAACTGCAGAGGGGAGCCCAGCCCTCGCTGGGTCATTCGGGCTGCAAACATGCCGTTGGGCTGCACTGTGAGCAGACTTCAGATGTTAAGGTATTTATACTTTTCAGAGTCTTCATTCATCCCCTTGCGTCTGGGCTTCACCCCAGGTTGAAGTAAGAGGAATTGGCTGATCATCTTCATTTTACAGGCCAGTAACCTGAGACCAAAAGCACAGAGCAGCCACGGAGGGCTGCAGGGCGGCCACAGAGCAGGCCCATGGGAGGTCTGCAGGGCGGGCACAGAGCAGGCCCATGGGGGGTCTACAGGGCGGGCACAGAGCAGGCCCATGGGAGGTCTGCAGGGCGGGCACAGAGCAGGCCCATGGGGGGTCTGCAGGGGGGGCACAGAGCAGACCCATGTGGGGGTTTTCAGGGTCTGGCAGTTCTAGAGGTGGATCTTGGTCATATTCCTGCCACTTACTAGTCGTGTGACCTTGGAAAAGGTATTAAACCTCTTTCTGCCTCAGGCTCCTCATAGGCCCAGTGGAGATAACAAATGTACCTATTTCATGAGGTGGTTGGAAGGAGTAAATAAAAGAATCCACGTGGAATGCTGAGAAGCCACCAGGGCCCTGGAGCTCTCCATGAACCTTGGTCATTGTTATAAACGCGGCCACGGTTCCAGTCCCCAGCCACTGCCCACAGTCTGCCTGGAGCTGGGGAGCCCACTCCTCCTGTGACCACAGGATTGACGCCCAGACCCCTCAGTCCTCCCCCTCCCCACCCTCCAAAGGCCCTGTTTTGCATGGGTGAGGTATTTTTGCTAGGATTCTGGAAGGATCCTGGCAAGCTCAAGAGAACAGTTTGAGGCCCCAAAAGAACTGTCAGGATCTGAGGAAATGCCCCTAACCCATCCGCGAGGGTTCAGCCCAGCAGCCCCAAACCTGCAGTGGGACGCGGGGGACCCCCTCTGACCTGCGACGACCCCGCTGGCGAGCTTTCCGGTCTTTGTCAGCCGAACAAAGGCGTCTCCCCGCTCCCTGCGCCAAGGAACTGGATCATAGCGAGCGCAGACGAAGGGGAGGAAAATGAAACAGAATCTGATCGGCGGCTGTTGGCCGAGAGTTAAAGAGCAAACTCCCCTTTGTGTCTTCTGGCTCCGTGTGCGAGGATGATAACGCGCGCCAGGAGAACAGGAAAACAATTTCCTGGCCCGCTTGGCCGCCTCACTTCCTTTTCCAGGGCCCGCGCAGGGCGCCGCGCGGAGTTCGGGCTGGGCGCGCCCCTCTCTCATGGGGCACGTTGGCCGGCCGAGGGCGGACAGCTGCGGAGCCTGGGGGGTTAGGGCGCGTCGCTCCGCCCGGTGCGGGCGCACCCCCGCTCGGCCCACCCT
This sequence comes from Equus przewalskii, assembly GCF_037783145.1. Lineage (NCBI taxonomy): Eukaryota > Metazoa > Chordata > Mammalia > Perissodactyla > Equidae > Equus > Equus przewalskii. Next base: position 105,314,341 of record NC_091834.1, read on the forward strand.
TACCTGAGAGCCATCAGAGGCACCAGGCCTCGCCCGCCGCAATGCCAACCGCCCCACAGCTCCGCAGAGCTTCTGGAAAAGTCTGCACTCCTGCGTCCCGGCCTCCCCGCGCTGGAGGAGCCCTCTCAGTGGGCCCACCCGACCGTTGAGCAGGATCGGGAGGGCGAGAAAGGTCAGATTGGATAGGACAGCGGCGCCAGCGCCACGCAGGGTCCCCTGGGCACCCCCAAGTGTCCTCCTAGCCTCTCGTCCCCCTTCCCCAGTCCTCCTTGCTCCAACGTTACTCATGGAGGCCTGCACTCGGGTGGAATCTGACGACTTGTTCCGAATTTATTCGAGAACATTCTAGGGAGAAGGCACGTCCGCCTCTGGACTTGGCCAGGGGTTTAGGGCAGGGGTGGGAAAGTGCCCGAGAATGTGTGTCCAGCAAGAACTAGGGTGCGCGCCTGTGAGGCGGCCAGGGGAACCTAGCGCTCTTTCTTCCGATCCTGGGACGCACGGGAGCGGGGCCCCATTGCGCGCGCTCCAGCTCCAGTCCCGAAGCCCCAGGTTCCTCACCACCCCCCCCCTCCCCCCCCCCCCCCCCCCCGCCTCCGCGACTTAAACAGCGTTCCCTGCCCGGTTCTCCTCGCCCGCGCCCAGGGCGCGCACACCCCCCATTGCGGGAAGTGCCCCGCGGGGCAGGTGCCCACGCGGTCTAGGAGAACCCCGTCGGGCGCAGGCCAACTTGCGGGGGTCCCTTCTCCCCGGGGAGAGAATCTCCAGGCGCCCCACCCACCGCAGCCCGCGGGGCCGGCGTCCCAGCGCGCCCCCTGCCGATCGCGCGCGGCGGGGGCAACGCCCCCTCCCTTGGGAGGCCTGGTCCCTGCTGCAGAGAGGAGGAAAGCAAAGCGCGTGTCCCTGACTTACTAAGGACTGTCAGGTTTAGGAACGAAATCCCCCGAACTAAACAAAAAGACAACCTGGTGGGAGCGAAGCCTGGTCAGTTTTCCTCCGAGTGATGTTTGCCCAAGGGGGAAAGACGGAAAACGCCTGCCGCATCCGCCTCCCCCAGCAAAGCCGGAATCCCTCTTTGCTCGCCCGCGCGACCCATCGTTTCGCCATAAATCAGGCCTCCCGCTGACTCTACTGCTCAGACAAAATTTTGGGATTCTGGGCATCTGTAACACGAAAAGCCAATGATAGCGAAGGCAGAAATTGGATTTTAAAGGCCACCTCGGCCCCACACATCCACTCGACAAAGCCAGAGGAATGGCCTGCTCCCCAATAAACGCCGAGGGGCCTGCGCAAACGACTGGAATTAACGGTGTGGCTAAAGCAGATCCCCTTCCGAACGCGGCGCAAATTTCACCAGGGTCCCATTCCTCAGCCTCCAGGCACTAAACGAGAATCGCTGCCACCCTGGAATTTTGCAAATCACGTTTGCTGTTTTTTCCCCGGCTTTGCTTCCAAACAGCTCGGTTTGGGCCCAGCCCCCTCCCCGAGACCACCCCTCCGCGCCCCACACTTCCCCACACAGCCCCTTCCTAGGGGACAACTCACATGCTAAAAATGCTCGGGCTTAGCGGCCGCCTTCCTCGTCCTAAGTCCCCCGAATGAATGACCTCTGAGCCCAGACTGCCTCTATGTCCCTCGGAGGACAGTACAAATTCCGCGCCGTGGGCTCCCGGCGCCGGAGCCCTGACTTTCAGGTCCCGAGGCCTGAGTTCAACTACTCAGGCCTCCTGGCGGGCGTTTCAACCCTCCGAATACACAGACTCATTTGTTTATGTTTTTTAATGTAGCAAATGGGCAGCTAAATGAATTGCAATTTGTAATTTTTATGGTTAATTTGAAATCTCGCTCTTGTTGGCTAATCCTGTTAGTTGGTGGCAAAACAAGGAGAAACTCGTGTTGCAGCGGCAGTAATTCTAATAGGCATTTTATGTTAAATTACGGCCACTGGCCAGAACAAAAGGCGCAGCCCGACTTCCGTGCCGAGCGACCGTGGCGGGTCCACGCCGCCTGCGCGAGAGCAACCGACCCTGAGTCCCGGGCTCCGCGCGCTCCAGCCACACCCGGCCGCCCCGACCTCAAGATTAAGATGCACAGTTTGGCGCCCTGATTACGGCTGTGATTGTCCCCGGTGCCCCAAATCCGCGCTCCGAGGTTTCAGAGCCTCCGCGGCCTCGCCCAGGGCGCGGGGCGTTTGCGGCACCAAGGATCTCTTTCCCTCCCTGTCTCCTCTCTTTCGTTCCCTTTCTCTCCTCCCTCCCTGCCTCTCGGTGGGCTATTCGCTCCGGTCCCTGGGAATCGAACCGGGGAGGACGGCGGTTAGGGGGCGAGGTGCCTTCTGTCCCCTCCCAGGCCCCCAGTCCCGGCTCCCCAAGAGGAAGCGCCCCAGAGCCGCCCAGACTGGAGCAAGGGGCGCGCGAGCGGGCCGTCCCTGCGTCCCGGGGGCGCCCCTGTGGCCCCAGCTCTTTTCGCAGGCTGCGCGGCCGGGTGGCGGTCCCCGCGAGCACAGCGCGTGTGAACGGGGCGCTGGAGCGCGCGGCTCGGCTTGTTCGCGCGTTGTCGCCCGCGCCCTGTTTCTTGTCCCTGGCGCCTGCTCGGTGCCGTCCCAGTGAGTTTGATTGAAACGCGGCTGCGAGAGATGTCGAACAGGGAACGCGGCGTGCAAGGCGGGAGGGGCGAGGAAGGGGACCTGGAGAGGGAAGGAGACCCGGAGAGGCTCGGGGGGCGGCGCTGCTCTGGGACTGCTATTTTGAAATCGGGCGGTTGTCGCCTCCGGGGCGCAGGATGCAAGGGTCAAGTGTCACTTCCTCTGGCAGTCAATCTCCAATATTCCTTGTAATGTTTCTAAATGGACGAATTCATTACGCGGGGACATGTGAATGGGGAGAGGCCGCCAGCGCGCTTGGTCAATAGCGTCCACTAATGGTTCATTTTGCACAGCAGAGCGGGGCTCCGTGGAACGCAGCGCAGAGCCTAATCAATACTGTTGACTTGTTCGTGGCGACGGGCGTAAAGGTCACTTAGGGAAGGTGGGAAAGTGCAGGCACCCCGACAAGTCCTAATCGTCTTTCTTCTTTTCCCTTGGACCAGTTTCCCCTTGAAACTGCCGGGCTGCCGAAAGCAGAGAAATGGGTCTCCATCCGGAGAAGCAGCACACCGGCCTAGCACACACCCGTCCCCGTGCGCACATGACACGCCCACACCCAGAGTCCCTGTGCTGGCAGCAAACGCAGCTTGATTCAGCCAAGTCTCTCAGCAGCGTTTCAGACAGTGTGGGGACGTGGCGGCAGGGTAAGGTGGCCTTGAAAATCCAGGGCTCTCCAGCCAAGGGGATGGCTACCAGAGTGGAGAGCTAATAGGGAAGATCGCTGTCGACCCTATCCTCCCGCTGTTTTCGAGAGGAGGCATTAAGTAAAATTTTAAAAGGAAAATGCCCCTTTGTCCCTTCCCGCTGGGACAGGTCTCCTGGTCTCCATCCTCACCAGGACAGGAGTGGGAGTACGCAGGACTTGCTGAGTCTCCAGGTAAGCATCCAGCACATCGGGGAGGAGACTCAAAATGATCCAGGAAACGCAATGCCCGGAGAGGGAAGCCTGCCTTAGCTCCGCGCAGTGAGGGCTTCCCCTCGGTGCTCCTGGAGCTCAGAGATGGGTAAGGAGGTGGAGAACCCATCCGAGAAGTTTATTCTGGTACATTTAAGATGGCCTTGGCCACATTATGTAACCGAACGAATTACCTGGTGTCCTGCTAAATCCCTGAGTTTGGTGAAAGGAAATGACTTGTCCCCTAGAAGCCACTCCATCCTTGCCCACCTGGGAAAACAGAAAGCTGTGTCTCTTTCCTTTTCTTCCCAGGGTTCCCACAGGAGGGAAGAGGGGCAGAGGAGGTTTGTGGAGTCAAGCTGTGTTGGACCCACTCAAACCTGTGTAGCTCTGATGATGTATGGCCGCCTTCTATGCCCGTGCCTCATGCGGGAGGCGTGTGGATGCGTACAGGGCAGACCTCACACAAACCTCACCTGGCTGAAGAGAGATGCCAGCGGTTCAAGTCACTCTAGGAGGTGCAGTGGGCATTTCCTTATGGGAGTTAACACCAAGTTTGGGGGAAGGGTGGGTCCGTGGTGTGTGTCCCACAAGAAACGGTAGTGAGCTTCCCTTGTTCTCTTCTGCTGGTCGCTGTTGGGGACCCAAACAAAGGTAGGAGGCATCTTTGCTTCCTATAGACACTAGAGGATAAAGCAGACAGGAAGGAAATGGCATACTAGTCAAGCCACCATTCTTACTTGGTCATTGTGGTTGTTAGGCATTCCTCGTCTCCCCAAGTTTTAGATGTATCTATTCCCCCAAAAGCACACTTTTAAAAAGTCAGATGTGAGGACTGCTGGCGTACTGATTCTTTCTAATGGACCCCACCTTGGTTTAGGTCAGACGGTTCATTTTCACCATCATACGAGAGTCTGCGTTTGAGCAGGTGTTTTACGCTGTTTGCAATGTGACATACCTGGAAATAGACCTGGTGGTTTTCTCTGGTTCCATTCCCAACGGTGTGCGGGCTCTGTGTGAGGTGCTCTCCAAACCTATTCGTATTCTCTGTCATTTAGTTGGACTCAGTGAAGAAAAGAGCAATTTGCCGAATTTAAGAAAGTGGCGTGTATAAATAGGTAAACACAAAAGAATACAACAAAGCTAAAATATTTGGCAAATTAAGCCTTGAAATTCTTTACAAAATTCCAAATGTTCAGTAACTTATTCAATCTCCAATTATCATAATAAAAAGGAGAACCATTAAGGGGGCTTTGGTTCCAATATTTTCTGTAAAACAAGGTCTTTTACAATTTCCCACCAAAATACATTCTTTTACTTAAACTTGTCTATACTCAAGCTATAAATAATAATATGAATGCTGTGTCCTCATAGTCTTGCCTCCTATAAGCCTTTGTACCCAAACACTCTAAGGTCAATCACTTGTTTTTTATTTATACGTATTAAAATTTCTTCTAAAATTTCAACACAATCTGTCAGGAAGCAAATGTTGTTTTAGGGGACCGGTCTAAGAACAACCCCATTTATGCAAGCACATTAGAGCAGAAAGAATCATTTCTGTTAGTTAACATTTTTGAGCCAGAAAATTAAAAACAAATATTTAACTTCCCAATTTGGAATTCGGGCTGGCATTTGACTGCGAAACTTTTACAATGCATACTGAATGAGTTAAACACAATCTTTACTAGCCAAATAAAACTGCCTTCACGTGGCTCAAAAATAAGTTTGAATAAACTGAAGGATAAATAAAATGCATGGGGATGCCCAGGGAGGGAACCGATGTGTGCGAACTTGGCCAAGAGACAGCTTTTGGACTCTGCTCAATTCGGGGGTTTTAAGACATCTAATGAAGCCATGTTTAGAGAAGACAGACATTACACAAATAGGTACACTTACAAACATTGGCACTTTTCGCTTTGTTCTCCTCCAAACCTATTTTTACAGCAGTCTATTGGAAATGAATTTGCGCATCTCCATCTCTCATCACTAAGGTGGTGGGTTTCCAAGGCCTCCTGTTTCTCCCTTTCTATTCGAGGGCCCCCACCTCATAAACGGGTTTGTGATGCAGCGTGGGTTTTATCCCCTTTCCCCTCAACAGGCTGGCAGTGGGAAGCAGGAATTGGAATTGCACGGTTCATTGGACCTCCTGAGCCTCTTGTGTGCTCAGTGCCATCCTTCAGGCCTGCAAAGGAAGGAGGTGTCTAATGTGGGGGCCACCTCAAAGCGTCGACCCTGCAGACTTAACAAGATGTCCCTTCTTGTCCCAGCACACATCTGTCTGCTTCCTTAAAATCTGGCTCAACTAGCCTCCTTGGCTCTGGGGCTGAATTCTTGTCAAGACGCATATTAGTGTCTCCTAACATTTCCTGAACTTCTGCTAGCGCACCACTTCACATCTCCAAACTTCCTCTTCTCCCCCTAAAAAAACCAGACCACCCCTAGGGCCAGGAGCGCAGGCTCAGGCCTGATGCAGGGCATGGGAGGAGGGCAGCCCGAGAGGGCCTTTGCCGGTGAGGGCCCATTGGCCGCCTGGAACCCCCAGCCCCTCGGTAATCAGCCAGCACTCGGTTCCTGGAAGCAGCTCGGCTCCCCTGCCCCGCCGCCCTACAGCCATCGCCCAGCTCCTGTCCAGACCCTGAGCCCTGGATCATTCGAGCTTGGGTCTGGGGTGCAGACCACCATCCTGCCAGCTGGAGGCTGCCAGCCCCAAAGCCGATGCAGCCATAAACACAGTGGCCGAGGGCCCACCCGCCCAGTGGTGGTGGTGGTGATTATTTGCGGTGTCTGTGGGTTGGAGATGAGGAGGTAGGAGTGCAGACTAAATGGCCTGAAAGAAAAGCCCTGGCCTCTGGGTTCTCCAGGGTCCCCCGGATTACTAAAGCAAACAGCACTCCCTTCCTCCCCCTGCTGCCCCTCCCAGGGCAAGGGAGTTGGGCCTGTTCTGCTCTCTTCAATGACTTTCAGAGGATGTTCACCTTTCCTTTTAAATTCAAGCTAAACAAACAATGCTCTGAATAGGGACAAGGACAGCATCCCTTTAATAAATACATCTGCTAGTTAGGAACGAGCCTGGGGAAATCAGGAGAGGGATAGTCACCCCAGGCCCTAATAAAGGTGTGCGGATGAATGGCCATTTTGATGTTTTCTACATATCTGCTCATCTCCCCTTCCCCACGTTGTTTCTTCCGTCCTTCTCTTCGTTCGGGACATTCGTTCAACTCGCCCCACTCTGGGGACCCCTCCGCATCACGTTAAGCCCAGGGTTCCAGCAAAATGAGCCAGAGGAGCAGGGCGGGGTGCAGGCGGAGAAGGACCAGGTGTGCTCGGCTCCACCCTCTCCTGTCGCACAGCATCCATACTCTGAGGCTCAGGTATGGATGCCCACACCTGGGAAAATGAAAACCTCTGGAATGGATATGGGCTTGAGTAAAGGAAAACTCCTCAAATATTTTGTAGCTTAAAGATGAGGAGAGGAGGAGGCAAAAAGGGTCAGACCCTCCAGGCCTTTAGAGCTGTCAGCTGTCTCATGGAGATAAAGAACTTTGAAAGTGTATGTACTGAGTAACCAGAGCAGAGTTTAGACCAAAGAGGTCATGGGTCTTATCCCACATAAGAGAAAATAGCAGGTCCCGGAGCTCTGCAGCCTGAGCAATGAGCTAGATTATTGATTCGTTTTTAAAGAGGCGCTCGTGCATGAATTCACAAACCAAGCCATTAAAACACGGAATCAGCGAGATTTGGTCTTGCAAAAGTCCATTACTTCTTATATACACACACATCTACATTAAATATGGAAAGAGAAAGGAATTTTAAAATTAAACAAAACCCTAACTCTCCTTTCACCAGATTAATCAAAATGGAATTATAGACTTCTTCTTGAGTTTGCCTAAATACATCACCCAGAGAACACTGTAGAAATACACCACCCAGGAGTTCTCCAGCTTAGCCGGGGGAGCTCTCAGAGAGCAGTCACACAATGCAGGCAAAGCCGGCCTAAGATGAAGCGACTTCTCCTTCCCTTCCTGCAACAGGAAGACAACAATCTACCTCTATTAGCTGAGAGAAGCCTCGCGGACATACCGCTGTTGCAACTTTCCCAGAGTCCTGGCTGCGGGGTTCTTTTGGGGACACCTGTCGTTATCTATGGAAACTGACATTCCAAATGCGTGCCCTCCCACTTTACTATCTGCAGAGTCTGAAATGGAAGCCGAAATCCCACGGCCGTCCTCTCTCCCAGCCCTCCCCCAAATGGGAAACTTTGATCTGCCTGACTTCTTTTCCTTTGGCCTTGAGCTTCCGCAAACACACGTTTCACTCTCAGTCAGAACCTCAAAAACCTTTTGGATTGATTCTGTCCCCTCTGGCTTCCTGTCTAGTTCCTCCTGGAAAAGACCTTCAGAAATGCCAGACAGTCAGATTCAATGACTTCCCAGCGGTTCTTGAACCGGCCGTGGCTACCCAGGGAACTGCAGCCCTCGGCCCGGAGTGCATCGCTAAACAATCTTCAGACTTAAACAATTATAAACGCTCCCTTGCCTCGCCCCAAAGAAATTGTGTTAATTTATGACACACACAAGCTTGATTAACAAATCTAGACTAAATTTGCATGTGGCAAAATGCTGTACAGATATATATTTTTTCAATAGTATAAACAACTGGTTTTTGCCATCAAACTCCTTCCTCCCGTAGTTTAATGGTCTATGGTCCCCGTTCATAAGTTTTTAAACACCGACTTTGTCTGGGTATTTAAAAGATGAAACTGCTTCCAGTCATATCCCTGGTTGCCTGCGGGGAAGGAGGCGGTAGGCAGACACCTCTGCAGCAGTACATGGGGTGTCCTTCCATCAAAGGGACGCCAGGGGGCAAGAGGCATTAACAAAGAACCGCGTCCGCGCTCTGCCGGTATCTGCCCGTGCGTGTCACACTTTACAGGGCGGAATGTCATTTTGCAAGGTTATACATTTCCAATTCCACGCAGAGCCTTATCGCTCATCATTTACCTCTTGGGCACAAACAAACAGCCTCTTTAAATAAAACCAGGGAAGGGAAACTGATACCTTTGTACAATTAAAAATTGCACAAGAATGCCAAAATGGATTGAAGCTTGCCGTTAATCCACTTCCCTTGCCGACACTTTGGCCTAATCCTATTTTCTCCCCGAATCAGAATGACTCTGCAAGGCCCTGTTTTGTTCCTCGGAAGGACGGTTTACCTGGCCAACAGGCTGAGGGCTGCGGAGGCCCCGGCAGCCTAAGGCGAGGAGCGGACGGCGGGCCGCCGGCCTGGCCCAGCGTGCTGGAGGTCCAGGGCAGAGCCTGCTGGCCAGACAGAAAGCAAACGAAATCACTCAGGGGAAACTTCCTGGAGACAAAACACATTCCATGTCCCGACTCCTCCGCTTTCTCTCCCCAATTATTTGCTTTTGCAGAGGCACAGCAAACAAATTAAACACTAAAAATGGAACCTCCTTTGCTCTCTGGCTCAGAAAATAGTTTTTAAAAAAGGATATGGTAATAACAATAATAAAAAGGAAAGAAAACAATAACACCCTAGCTTTTTAAAATAAACTCATTTTGTCACCCACAGTCCTTTTGGCGAATTCTTATCTCGTGGGGCAGTGCAGACAATGGGGGTTTGTGCTGACGGCTGCTGGTACTCTGCTAATAGTCCTGGAAGCTTCCACGTTGCTTATTTGGGCATCTTTTCACACCATCACCTGCAACCAGCAGTCCCTGGTGATCCCGACTTTGTCAGCCTGGCACCCCCATCCAGATACGTCCGGAGGAAAGAGCTTGGTCTGAATGGGGGCGGAGGGGAGCTGAGGAGCACCGGGAGGAAGGAGTCAAATACTGTTATCTGGGTGTTTTCGCATTTTGTTTCTCCTGCACACCCTTCCCTCCCCTTCCCACCCCCGCTCCCAGTATCATTTCTCTTTGAAATGTCATGAACTTGGCGCTTTCAGACCAAATCGCCGGGCTCGGGCCCCAGACAATGGGATTGTCAGAGGGCCAGCGCTGCGCTTTTTCTGCGTGTTCACCGAGCGTTAAGCCTTTATCCCACAAAACGGCTCTGTCTGACCGGGTCAGACAAAAGCCGACTTCCATCTTCCGCCTCCGAGGGGATCTGGGCAAAGCCGGGTGTACAGTAGCGCGCAGCCCACGGAGCGGGTGGGGGAGGCGGTGCGCTGGCCGCCCGCCCCGCCCTGCGCCCGGCTGGCCTCACCCTGACGCCTGGCGGGCAAAGGGCAGCCTCGGTCGATCGTACCGCCCCACCGTCCCTGAGGGCACCCTCTTTTCCCGTTCCCTCCCCGCGGCTCCGGGGTGGCCTCCCTGCTGCCGCCTCTTGAGCTCCAGGGTCTTCAGCCGGGCCCATTCCTTCGGGTCCCTTCGCGCAATTGGAAATGCCTCCAGCCCTGCTCTCTGCGGTCCCCTGGCCCCTCTGGCCTCTGAGTCGCCCGCAGACCTGCAGACCCACCCTCCACGTCTCCCTGGGCTTAGCCCTTGCGTCCCGTGCGGGGTCTCCGCAGGCTCTGTGCAACGCGGCGGGGGCCGTGTGAGTGCGTGCAAGTGTGTCTCTGTGTGCACGCGTGTTTGCGGGTGTGTGAGTACGTGTGCAAGGGGCGGGCGGCGAGCCTGGCTCTCAGAGGAAAAAAGAAGCTTGCTCTGGTTCCAGAAAGACTGTGGGCAGAACCTGGCGCACCCTGAGCACCGGGCGGTGAGTGTCTGGGGGTCATTTCTGGCCAACAGCTCCTGCCCAGTGCCTCCGCTGCCGGTCCCGGGGCGGGGGTGGGGGGCTGGGCTGCTGTTGGCCATCCCCCTCCCCCAGTCCAGAGCGTGCCCGGCCTCCCTCCGCTGGGCACCCCCACTCCGACCACCGGAGCAGAGGGACAGGAGCTCTCGGTTACTGAGTTGCCCCTGGTCCCGATTCACGGTCAAGGGCGGCCGAGTGGAGTGTGCGGGACGGGGAGCGGGCGCGGGGAACGCGGTGCGCCCGGGTAGCCCGCAGCCCGCACCCCAGGAGCCGGCTGAGCGGCGGGAACCTCGGGCGGCGGGCGGAGGCTCACGGCAGGCGGCAGAGGACCGTGTCCTAAGGCGGGGATTTGCTCTTCCTCCCTCCTCCACTCGGACTCGAGTTTCCGGGATGGAGGGGGCGGGCTGAAGGGAGGAAGAGGCGGGGAGCTAAGAATACCCCCTCCGTCCCAACCGCGCAGCCACAGCCCTGCCTTAGCAGCCTGGGGTTGCTTCCCAAAGCTAGGTCTGCAGCACCAAGTCGGGGAAGGAGGGGTGGGCGCACAGGCGGCCGCGCCGAGAGGGTCGGCGCTGAGACCTGGTCCCGGGGCCTCGGGAGGTCTGTTTGCCATCCTGGGGTCTCCGGAGCGGTGTGGAGGTCCTCAGGACCAGAGTTGGAGGCTGGGTGGGAGGATGGACCCCGAACTTGATGATAGGAGCGGGTGTAGGCTGTGAAGTAGCTGGAGAAGAAAGGGGAAGAACAACAGGCCGGAGGGGGACACACTGACCCTGACGCCCAGCTCCTTCAGGACCTTGTGACCTTGAGTGTGACCTTGAGCCAGTCTTTGTAGCTCTTTAGGCCTCAATGGCTTCATCTGTGAAGGAGCTGAGTGGAGGACCACATCTCAAGTTGCTTCTGGCGTGAACATTGTGTTTTCATAGAAAGGTCAACCCAGTCTCTCACAGTGCAAGCTCAGTGGCCTGTGTGGCTTCCTTGCACATTCCAGGGACCTCAGTCCTTGTGTGGGGGTGGACTGCGTAGAAAATGACCTTATTTCAGCTGGGCAACTTATTTAAGTGATGACCAAGTGAAGCTAAATTAAAACAAATATGTTTCTCCAGTTGAAACAAGCCAGGGTGGGGAAGCCAAGGCCTTCCCTCCCTCTGGCTGAGAAGTTGCTTACACTCTGGGAGGGAGCACCACAGGGCTGTCTGAAACCTCCCCCTGGGGCTCCAGAATGCTCCTGAGAGGCTGGAAGTGCCCCCTGCCCAGGCTGGAGGTGGGAAGGGGGCATCGTGTGAGTGCTGGCCATTCTAGGGACAGCACACAGCCACCAAATTATTCTGAGCCCTTCTGTGTCCCAGACACCACCTGGGGCTGGGAAGGCCAAGAGGACAAGGCCTCTCTTCTGAGGTGCACACAACCCCCTGCTTCCCAGGAAGGAACACCCAGGTGTGGGCTGTGGCCCAGCCGCCTTCTGTCCCGATCCCCTCTCTGGGCTGTGTCCTGTCTCTTGAGTGGGGTGTAGACTAGCTCACCTCTAAGGGTCTCCCCCAGCCCGCCATCTTCCCCCACAGCCTCCTCACAAGCTGTGGGGTTGCTGGAGGTGGACTGGACAGTCTTCCCCCGCCTCCCCGAGCCCTGCCCTCCTGGCCCAGCATGCCATCGGTCTCCTGGGGCTGCCGTGACAAAGTCCCACAAACTGGGAGACCTAAGACAGCGGGAATTTACTCCCTCACAGTTCTGAAGGCTGGATGTCCGAAACCAGAGTGTGGGCAGGGCCTTCCTTGCCTCTCTGTAGCTTCTGGAGGCGGCCACTGGCCCTCGGCGCTCCTTGGCCCGTGGACGCAGCATTCTGGGACCTGCTTGTCGTCCCTGCGCCGCTGCCCCCCTGTGAGTCTCCTCGAATCATTCCCCTCAGTGCGTGTCTGGGCCTCTGCTCCTCTCAGGCCGGAAGATGGCTGTGGGCTGCTCTGAGGGATGACCACGAGGCTGCCAGGGGACAGCAGAAGCAGAAGCAGGGGACAGGGCAGCAACACAGCACAGGGGGTCCTGGCACGTCCCCTCCCTGCTCCCGAGGTGCACGGGCTCGGGAGTACAGCAGGGATCTCAGTGGCTTCCTTCCTCGTGGCAGGTCCCGGTGGCCCCGGTGCCCTCAGGGCCTTCGCCTCTCTTGACTCACCCCCTCCCCTCATGCATTTCAAGCTGGGTCCAGACGGAGCTGGGCTAAGCTCGGCAGTTCGGCCACTTGCAGTTCCCACGAGGGGTTTATGACGAAACAGCTCATCCCAAGGAGACTCAGGGCTCTGTAACCCCCTAGAAAGTGAGGGGTTCCGGGGAACCCGAAAACCATGCGCTTGGCAGCAGCCCCACTGAGTCTCTGGCTGTGAGTGGGTCACACATGGCCAGGCCCTCAGGCCAGCGGAGGAGCAACACTGGGCTTGCAAACTGGACTCTTGTCACGTCTACGATGTTTGCCAAGTCACTGGGCCTCCATGATGTCTGCTTCCTCCTCTATGAAATGGGAGGACCACCCTGTACCCCAAGCAACCAGCAGGGCAGCAGACCGAACAGCACACAGGATGTACAGCTCTGTGACCAGAGCTCGGTGGCCCTCAGCCCCGGCTGAGTGTGCAGGCCACCTGGGGAGTGCTCCAAAGCTCTCTGGGTGGTTCTCACCAGCCCCAAGGTTGAGACCTTGGCTTTGGGGTCTCTGCCACCTGCCCCCACTAACTAGCTTCTGCCAGGAGAGCCTGGCTGACCAGCTTCGCTCAAAGCTCGAAGACCCTCGGAGTCTGTGTCATAAACTGAAGGTCCTCCCCGCTGAGGACGCCTTTCCTGGCACTGTTCCCCAACCTCCTCCTGGTTCCAGACCAGGAAGGGCATCCCTCCCCTGGATTCCTATAGCATCCAAGACCCAGGTCTGTCACAACAGGAACCCTACTGTGCCATCAGATTGTGTGTCCTGGCCTGTCCCTGCGAAGGTGACATCCTGAGGCTCTGCCTTTGTTTCTGCATCCCCAGACTGACCGGGCCTTTCACAGGCCTGCATGCAGTAGGTGCTTAATGAGTGCAAGGAGTCCGTCTCTGGCCACCTCTCCCTTGACGGGGAGAAAGGGGGCTCTCTACTGATGTAAGCCCCTTTGCTGGGAGTTGTGTCCCAAGAAGACACGACTTATGATAGCATCGATTCAAAACACCTTTTCTCCACCCTAAACTCCATATACGGGGTGAAAAAAGCTTTGTCGCCATATGGAAGGAAGAGATACGGATTAGAACCCGGGCAGGTGACCCCCAACCCCAAAACTCAGGATTCCAGCTGATGTGTGCTGCCATGGTGGGGGTGGGGGGGGAGTTGCTGATGGAAAGTAGGTAGACCAGACAGCCGTGACGTCCATGTGGGCACCGCACTTCTGCACCCCTGTAAGTGACCCACAGAGTCAGGGCCTGGAGTTAACCAAACCACAGGCTGCTGCCGCCCCAAGAGTTTGCTGCAGCCTCCAGCCTTGGGAGGGGCAGGTGCTCAGCCCATCTCTACTGGCACCTTCATGCTCGCGATTTCCCGGACCTTGAACATCGATTTAATTGTGGGAAGGGTGAGGCTTGCTGTGCACAGCATAAATGCTGAATGAACGCGTGTCTGAAGAAACGATATGATGCCATGATAACTCAAATATTCGGGCAGCAGGTACTGTGGCCCAGGCACTGTTCTACACATGTCGCATATGTTAGCTCATTTAATCCTCACGACAGATCTGTGAGGGTGGCGTTTTCATTATCCTCACTTTCTAGAGGAGGAAGCAGATGTATGAGGGGCTTGGGTAGCATCAGGGTGGGTCTATGGGAGTGTTGGCTCCACTGTTGGGGACAAGGGGCTGCCACAAGCCAAGACCAAGGCTTTGATGCTTGGGGACCACTCAGCGTAACTCTCCATGGCCACCTCTTGCCTACCCTCTGGTCTATGAGGCTGTGCACTGTGGGTCATTCGGGGGACAAGCTGCATGTTGTGCGTGATCAAGCCAAATCCAACACCACCAGCACGAGGGGATCCTGCAGAACTTGGGGTGCTGTGTCAGGAGCAGCCCAGGATTGGGCGAGGGGCATCCGGTTGAGTCCTGACTCTGCCAATGCAGCGGTATGGAAGGCTGGGGCAGTCCCCTCTCCGTGTAGTCTCGGAGCAGGCTGCCGGCTCACCTGCAGGAGGAGGCTGTGGCCGCCAGGGGCTTGTTGAGACAACTCAAGGGGAAAAATGGAAGGTGTGCTAAAAAGTGTTACGCAGTGCACAAAGGTAGCCGTTTGTTGTCGTTAAAGTGAGCCCGCTTCCAGGCAGACTCGCGCAAAAGTATACAACCTGGGACAGAAGGTTCTAGTCACATAGACCAGAACACACAGCCTTTCATCCGGCTGGGAGGAAAGAGGGCTGGACTGGGGGCAGACCATCGGGCTGTAATCTGTCAAAGCCTTTTAAATTTTCTGGTTTGTCAAAGTGTATTTTAAATTAGCTTATTTTAAGGTCCCTTTTGGCTCACAATATTTGAGGTTTTATATTTGAAGATGGGCTATGGATACACCTTCATCAGAGTGTGGATTCTCTGGGGTTGTGGTGCTAGGCGTGGTCAGTTAAATTCTGATCCATCTGCTCTCTTTCAGTCCCCCTGTGTCTGCAGAGCAAGGCGTTCTTATTGGGGATACAGCTGTGGTCACGGAGAAGCCTTGGGTCTGAGGCTCCTGGGGCCGGGTGACCGTTGGGTGAGGGATGCTAGCTGGGGCCTATCTGAATGGCAAGATGGAAGAAAGAAAAGATGACCAGCCTGAGTGAGGGGGAGATTCAGATGAGAGTGGGGCATAAGGCCCAGCACCAAGGCTGCCCCCTCCACTGCCCCAGGAATAAAACATTATACCTTCCTCCAACCCCTTAGTCTCCAAAGGAAGAAACTGAGGTTCTCAGTGGTCTGTGGAGTTCCCTGATACCCAGGACCATTCCTCTCAGTTTGTCGCTCTCATTCTTACTGATTTCGCCAACCCACAAATTTGTGCAGTGGGCCCTGCCTGCAAATTTGACTGTCTAGTTAGGAAAACAACCCACCCACAGGAGACGATGAGAGAAGGGTAAGCCTAGTGCATAGCGGTGAATCCTGCAGTCGCGTGCTGGTGCAGGAGGGGTTCCAGGAAGGCAGGGAAAGCTTTGTAGAGGCGGGCTCCTTCCGAGGGCTTGCAGGAGGCCAGGCCCTGACCAGGGAAAACCTCCTCGCTTACGGGAAGCTGGTGGATCTCACTGTGAAGACTATATCCAGGCCCGTCTGTTCCTCCTCCTCCCAGCCCGCCGCCGTCGTCCCTCACGTGATCTCCAGCATCGGTGTCTCGGTGGTTCCCCCGAACCAGCCATTCAGCTGCTCCTCATCTCAGTGACCAGCCAAACATGGTCCGCAGCTAGGGTCTGAGGGGATGACCCCGGTTAACCAGTGTCCCCGGCTCTTCCTGGTTAGACTGCCTCGCATTGTATTCATTACTTTCCAGCAGTGGCTGAGCAGGTGACTGTGGGGTTTCTCCTCCCATGGGGAGCAGATGCGCTAGGCGCCGAGGAGCATCAGGGTCAGGAGCTGCCCAGGTCATGGGGTGAAGGGCAGTGAGCCCTGAGGCCAGGCTGCCTCCTCTCTGGGCCAGGTGGGAGCAGGGTGGGAGTGACAGGTTGCCCCCCAACACTGTAGGGTAAGCCCATCCCCATTTTACAGAGAAGAGACGGAAGCCCAAGAGGTCAGAGCATTGGTTGAAGGTTGCCAGCCAAAAAGGCCTGGAGCCAGAATTTAAATCAAGTTTCTTGATGCCAGAGCCTGCCACCCCTCCACTTTTATGCCGAGAGCCCCTTCTGTCCAGGTGCCCCCCCTGGCAGAGGGGGCCTGCTGCGACACCGCCTCTCCTTAGTGGAACAAGCCAGCCCCCACACATAGAGGGGTCTCCAGAGCAAGCTGATGCACGGGGGGCCCTCCCCAGCAGGGCAACCCTGAGCTGTCTGTGCTGCGGGGATGGCGGGGGCCTTACGTCCAGGAATGTGAACTTCAGACACAAGTGGGCCCTGGGAGGACTCAGAGAGCAGCCACCTGGTCAGAGATCAGGAAAGGATTCCACTGAGCTGGACGTGTGGGCCGAGACTCGGGTCATTAAAGCAGCTAAGGAGGGAGGTCAGGGTGGGGACGGGCCAGTTCCAGCAAAGGAGCTGCCTGGGGGAAGGCTGGGAGGAGACAGCGCTCGCTCGGCTGATCCTGGCCTGAGGCTGGAGCGGACTGGCGGCCAGTAAGGACTGCTTGAAGAAGCAGGAAGAGTGCCTGTGAAAGGCGTGGGGCTTCGTCCTAAAGACACCGAGTTGCCTATGAAGGACTTTAAGTTAATGATCAGAAGTATCAGTCATGTTCCCAAGGGGAGAGCGATGGGAGGGGAGTGTCTATGGTGGGCACCGTGCAGGGAACCTGGGTGAAACACAGACTCCTGGGCTTGTAGTGACAGGGAGCGGTCCCCACCCTGTGGTCTAAGGACGGGGCAGTCACCTGAACCTAGAAGGAGAGAGCATGAGGACTAGGTGGCCGGCCCACAGTGACCCCACAGGCAAGGAGCAGGACAATGCCCCCTCACCCTCCTCCCACCTCTGGTGGCCTACCGGTCGTCCCCATTGCCCAAACCCAACTGGAGGCAAAGGTCAAGAGAGCCCATTAGTTGTGTCCAAATAATTCCTCCCGGGCACGGAGCAGGTGGAGGAGGGCGAGAGTGCATGGGCAGCGCAAGTAGAAATGACAGCCCAGAGGCTGCGGGCCGAGGTTTCCCGTGGCGGAGAAGCCCTTGCCCCTTACCATGCCTTAATCCCCATGACTGAGTACAGGTCGCCCTGGAGGCCACTCACTTGCTGTGGGAATGACCTTCTGAAAAAACTATCCTTCAATGACTTACCTGCAGAGAACAAACGGTCCAGGAGCGCCGCCCATGGGAGGGGCCTCTGGCCATCCCTGTCTTCCACTCATGCCTTGTCGCCATTCCCCTGGAGCCAGCAGACAGGGTGTCGTGGGATTGCCACATGGGAGGTGGTCACCCCTTACCATGTCAGCAGCTGGAGTGACTGCTCTCTGAACTAAGCAAGGGAGACCCAAACCCTAATTTCTCTCTGTCGAGTCCTTCTGTCAGGTTCCTACTGTGGAATAAGAAGGGAAACCTCTGCAGAAACACCTTGGCTGCAAGCTTAGGAGTCCCGTTGTAGAGCACACACGACCCTCTGTGTCAACTGGCTTTATGATACAGACAGAGGTACAGACACCAACAAACTTCTCATTAAAATCGGACCTCCGCTCTGTGCGCCGTGTGCCACGGGGGCAGCAGGTCCCCTAATCAATGGAAGGGACTAAAAGGTAGTGACATTCAAATTAAAACAAACTCGACATTATTTCTTGAGAATAGTGAGAGTATCTTCACAAATTATGTACATTTGAGTGGGAAATCATTAAATATAAAAACTCACAGTATGGTATCTCTTGGAAAATCTTGCAAAATAAAAAGCGTAAAGCATATATTTTCTGATTTCATTAAAAAATGAGTGTGACACCCCCTGTGTGAGGGAGTAACGTGTGACCTACTGCCGGCTGGGCTGAGAGTTCACAGCCCCCCACCCAGCCCTCCAGATCCTGCCTTCCGTGAAGGGCCCACGGCTGCCAGAGCCTGTAAAGTGTCGGAGAGCGACTTTCACTATGCACAGCCTGGGACGCAGGATTAATAATGCATCCTCCTCACAGCCACAGGCTCTAGAGCTGCAGACAGTATTGCAGGGAAAACCTAGCCAGAGAGGCCCAGGAAGCCAGCATGCGGACAGCCTGGAGGCAGACATTTCCAGGGTGAGCAGGACGGGTGGGGCCTCAGGGAAATCTCAAGTCATTCAGAAACCCACAGGGCGCTCTGCATCTCTGTTTTCAAATTAGACCTGGTGCCAAACTGATGTCCTTAAAGAACCATGATGTTTTTAGGTGGGACCAAAACACTTGTTAACGTGGAGATCTGGGAAGCCCGGGGGCCCATCCCCAAACCCTTCCCGGGACAAAGGCGGAAACGGGCCACTGGGAACCCGTTCCTGCGGGGTCGAGATGCCTTCTCCACAAAGTCCTTGGGTGGGTCCATGTCAGTGACGATAGAGACCCTGTGAGGGAGGGCAGGGGTTCTCCGGGGTAAAGAGGGGCTCAGAAAGAGAGCTGCGGTCGACAGCTTTGGAAAGCCAGCCCTCTTTCAAAAGGCTCTCAAAATAGGAAATTGGGGCACTCTTTAATTCCATAAGGTTTTTGAATTTCTGTCCTAAACATTGAAAAGAAGTGTAAAAATAGAAAAATATTTTAAAAATAAGCAAATGTAGAAAGTAAAAAAAAAAAAAGAAAGAAAAAAGGAACCATCCACCACTCTTCAGAAGAAAGAGTATAAAATAAATGCGTTTGTTTTCCATAAAAAGTATGAAAGAAATATTTCTGTGTTGCTGCAGGAAATGGGCTGGACTTAGAAAGCTGGAAAAAATAATTTAAAATTCAATTTTAAGTTAGGGATGCTTTCTCTAGAACCTCCACTTTGTGCCCATCGCCCTGGCAGCACGAGATCACATTTCCCTAGACAGCAAATGAATTGCTTTACTCAGAAGTCACCCACGGAGCCACCCAGGGCCTCCTCAGACATTTCCCCAGCGACAGGGAGGGCTGCTGTTTCTAGTAGAGGGCAGCCGTTTGGCAGTGTACCTGGGACAATGGGGAAGTAGGAGTTTTGTACAGACTGGGTTTGAAATACATCCTCCAGACTTGCTGTGGGAAGGGCAGTGTTCGTCTTCAGAAGCTCTCCAGGCAACCTTGGGACGGAAGTCCTGGGGTCCTCGCCTTTCTCACTGATGGATCAGCATGCCCGCTGAGCACCAGGCCACCTCTAACCTCCCACCCAACACCACCAGCATGGAGGAAGTGTCTGGTCTCTGTGTCACCTGTTTTATTCTCGAGAAACAGAGGGGCCGAGAGAACACAGGGCCAAGAATGAAGAAACTGAGGAGCAGCGAGGGGTCTCCCTGGGGCCCAAGGCTGAGGGGACGCTGGCGGCCTGCTGGTACGCTTTATCACCCACCCGTTGTGTAGCGCTCACAATGGGGGTTGTCTTTCTGAAGGTGTCTTCTGGAAACAGTGATGCAGGGTTTCCTTTCCTCGTGGCTGGGAATGGCATTGCCTGAGGGGAGGCTCAAGTGGGGCTCCAGGAGCCAGCATCACCCACGGCAAATGCTATTTTCTACAGAGAGTGGTTTGGCTCCAGTAAAATGGTGCGTGAGGGCTTCCTGTCCCCAGCTCAGAAAGCCAGCTCCAAAGAGAGCTCATCCGCATGTGTGGACAAAGTGGGTGGGATGGCATCAGCCTGGCCAGGACTCAGCGACTTACCCCGTCTCTCCGTGCTCCCCAAACACTGCGTGGCCCGCTTCCCTGAACCCCTTTGTTGTTCCAACAGCCGTTCCGAATTTACAATGTCTGATTTGAGCTTGATGAGAAAAATGATGCCTACTTAAGTACGCTGGAACAATGTTGCACGCAGAGCTGGCTGCAATGAGGCTGAGAGGAGCCCTGTGCGATTGCTCGGGCAGGGCAGAGGGTCTGGGGCCACCGCTGGGGGTCCCTGCTGCTGCCTGGGGCCAGCACGATTGATGAAATGCTCCTGAAGGGGTTTCCCCGAGGCTGTGCTTTTAATATCCGTCTTAACACACAGGTGAGCACTGGAGGTGGGCGCTGCCGGCTTCCTGGCTTTATCTGTCACTGCATGTCATCCAGCGGCCAGAAGGCCAGCAGGGTGTTATCATAATGTAACACCCCACACACACACCCAGTAGGCGTTCAGTGAGCCACTTAGGGACATTGTCAAATGCAGAATACAGACCTCTTACCTAACCCTTTGACACTTCATTCCATCCCCACCCCATCCCTAACATTAAAAAAAAGTCAGTCTTTACACTGGGGACAGGGATGTTGGGCTGTGGTTGAGAGTTCTTATTTACTTCATTCTTAAACTCTCTTTGAACCAGGGAGTCTGCTCTATAAAGGCAACCAGCACTTCCAAGACAGCCAAGGGCAAGCGAACCAGCCTAGAGAGATGAACGCACAGACTGTGGAGTCGGCCAAGTTTGAGTCTGCCACCTACTAGCTGTGAGGCAGGCAGCTTATTTAATGTTTCTGAGCCTCTGTTTCCTTCTCTGAGAAATATGGTTAAACACAGTGGGATGTTGTATGTATGGAGATCATAGATTGCAAGCATTCACAAAATGGCGGACAGCTCTGTAAGCACCATCGCGCCTGTTGCCCCATCCGATCAGCTCTCTAGTAGGTCTCAGCTCTGGGCTCTCGTTCACGTGCAGGTGTCTGTTGAGCACCTACTGTGTGTGAGTGCCGAGTGCCGGTGGCAATGCGGAGACAACCCGCACGTGGTTTTGCCCTGGAGGAGGTCGCAGATCACACAGATGAAAAGACAAGCAGGTGAGGAGGCCATGGGACAAATGCTGGTGCCGGGTGGGTGGGAAGGCTGCGTTGAGGACCTGCCTTTTCAGCTGGGTCTTTAGTGCTGAGGTGGAGCTTAGAGAGGCGTATAAGGCAAGGAAGGGCATTTGGTCAGAAGGAAAAGCAATTATACAGGCACAGGGGCATGGAAATCCCCACATGTTCACGGAGCTGCCAGGAGGTCAGAGGGTGGGCATGACAGGAGACGAGGCTCAGAGGTCGTTTGTAGACAGACTGCCCTGGGCTGGGGTCTTCTCCTCTGAACAAGAGGACACCAGACAGCTTTCTCATTAGGGAAGTGGCATTGTCAGCATTTTGTTTTAGGAAGATAACTGCCAAGAATGTTTGCATGGATGGAGGTGGGGGACAGCCTGGGGGACGGCGGCTACTGAAATAATCCAGAAGAGGATGGGACAGAGCTGGGGAGAGGAGCACAGGGAGGCTGCAGGTTGGAGCCAAGAGGCAGAACTGAGGGTGCAGTTGAGGGGGAGAGCGGATGACAGTGCCTGGCCCCAGGCTGCTGGAGCTCAGGAGGCTGAGTGGTGCCTTGGACCAAAACCATACATTTCCCTTAGGGTCAGTTGTTTTCAAAGTACTTTGCCACGCCTGACCTCATCACGGCAGCCCTGTGGGATCGGCTGGTCAACTGTTATTAGACCTATTTTACAGATATGGCAACTGCGACTTAGACAAACTGAGCAATTTGTCCAAGGTCACGTGGCTAGAGGAGCTGAAGCCAGGATGGGGCTTCCGACTGGAAGTCTGTGGTGTTCCACGTACTCGATGTCTGCTTCCCAGGACCCCAGAGATTTCAAAACACGAGATGCAGGGACTGTGTCCCCACCCACTCCCTTTGGGACCACCTTCCTTTGTCTCCTGGGTGCCCAGGGCACCGAGCGAGGCCTCCGTCAGGACTGGCCGGTCTGCTGGCACGTGACTTGTGTACCCCCAGCTCCTCCTCCAGCACGCCGGGCCCGGGGGGTCCTGCACACACGCTGCTCTGCTCAGGCCGGCAAAGAGCAGGCGTTCTTGCTTTTGGCTAAAATGACACCAAGTCAATGTGGTAACACCGGTTATCTCCGGCTGCCCAGAAGCTCTGATCCACATTGATGGTGAAAACAGAGAAGTAATTTCTATTTAAATAACACAGCCTGTTTGTGAGATGAACAGTTTCAACAACGAAAGCCAGCTTGGGAGACATGTTTAGACGGGGGTCTAACAGTGGCAGGCTCCTCAGTGCCCTGCGTCCTGCCCCAGCCCGCCCTGGTGGCCCCTTCCCTGCCCGTCTTCCCACTTAACTGCTTGTCACCCTCGTGTCAACACGACCACGTCTGCCACGCAGGGCCGGGGTTTGCTGCCTGGTTTTTCCAGCCAGCGCACACACTTCTGGAGGCAGGGGCCTGCGTGATGGCCCGCTGCCGTTGTCATTCTCAGTCCCACAGTCCCGTGCATAGCAGCTCAGCAAACACAGGAACGGGTCTCACCTGAGAAGGGAGGAGGCGGGTGAAGGGAGGCGAGTCAGAACCACGTGGGAAGTTTCTTCAAACCAAACACCCTCAACTACACTCACACACACTCAAGCCATGGGAACCGCAGGGCGAAAGAGCAGAGCGGTGTTGTCGCCGATCGTGAGGTTGGGGCAGAGAAGGATGCAGGTGGCACAAGTCCCCATGGACGGAGCGGGTGCTGGGAGTGTCCTTCTGCGCACATCTCTCTGTAGGTCCCTGTTCAGGGTCTTCAGTTTCGAGGCTTGAAGTTGGCCAGGGTGGGAGCATCTCCACCAAGGAAACCAGCCCACAGCAGGAATCAGGGCCACCCCCTGTGCCAGTGGGCAAACCTTCACCCACACACCCTGCTGAGTACTCGTTCTGTCTCCACTGTGTGTGCATCCCTGAGGGGTTATTGGAAATGGGAGCCAACATGGGCTTTGAGGGTTTGCTCTTTTTGTGTGTGTGAGAAAGATTGGCCCTGAGCTAACACCTGTTGCCAACCCTCCTGCTTTTGCTTGAGGAAGACGGTGCCTGAGCTAACATCTGTGCCAGTCTTCCTCTATCTTGTATGTTGGACGCAACCACAAGGTGTCTTGATGAGCGGTGTCTAGGTCCATGCCTGGGATCCAAATCCACGGACCCTAGGTCACCTAAACGGAGCACGTGAACTTAACCGCTAAGCCACGGGGCCAGCCCCAGGTTTGCTCTTTTTTTAACCCTGGACATCTGACAAGGCCTTAGTCCAAATCTGAGCAGGAAATCCTGGTCTCCAAGGCCTGATCCCGGCGATTTCTCTAGCCCGGCCTCCCCGCTGATTCGGCGAGGAACCTCATAAAACCTCTCACGAGAGGCTGCGTTCACTGTGCAGCTAACAGCGCCGGGCCCCGTGCGGAGGACGCCACTCAGTTCTCCCACTTAGGCCCTGTGAGGCAGGTGACAGTTCGCGCATTTGAAATGTGAGGGAACTGAGTCTCACGAGTTGAACTGTGTCCCGAAAGTGATGTGCTGCCACCCAAACCCCCGGGACCTCAGGACGTGAGCTCATCCAGACAGGGAGCCGTTGCAGGTGCAAGTAGTTAACGACGCACTCACCCTGGGGTCGGCAGGGCCTGCATCCAGCATGACTGTGTCCTTTTAAAAAGAGGAGATGGGGGCCCAGACCCTCAGGGAGCCCGCCGTCTGGTGAGAGTCAGCCTTGGGAGTGGTGCAGCTACGCGCCAGGAAGGCAGGCAACTCCAGAAGCTGGGAGAGCGGCCTGGGACAGATTTTCCTTCCCAGGCTCCAGGGAGAATAGACGTCTGCTGTGTTAAGCAACCTGGTTGGTGGCACTTTGTTACCTGGGAAGCGAACACACTGAGCCTTGGGGAAGTTGGGAAACTGTGAAGCCATCCAAAGGGGCCGGGAGGCGAGGAAGAGCAGGAAGAGAGCAGCCCTTGTGTCCACACGAGTCGGAGGAGACAGAATCATGTGTCAGAACTCTAGGGCAACTTCAGGGGTGTGTGATCCAGCCCCTTCACTGACAGATGAAGAAACTGAGGCTTGGGGAGGCCGTGGCCCATCGAGTGTCATGTGGCTGGTGGCTCCAGGCCAGGACCAGAACTTTGGGCTCCAGACTCAGTGTGACCACCGGGACCCTACCCCGAGGTTTCTCTGTCCTGAGTCCCAGCCGCTCTTTTAACCGCGTGTCTCAACGTTTCCCCCATTGCTCCCGAATCCTCTGTTCCCGCCTCACCTGCCTGCGGGGACCCCAGTACCCCTGTTGAGCAATTTGGCTCCTTGCAGGTGGGTCTGAGGGCTCCAGACTTTTCCTAGAGGAGAAAAAGATAATTTCTTCTCCTTGTTGCCAGTGCCTTTCTCGCCACAGCTCTCTGTTGGGTTCTCTTTACACTGGGAAGGAAGCCTCAGTTTTGCACTCCTGCCAGCCTCTGCCAATCCCCCTTCAGCAGCAGAGCCCCGGCGGCCCCCAGAGAAGTTGGGCTGGGAGAGTGACAGCCGACAGGGGGATGCACATCTGAAGGCGGAAATTCCGGAGGAGGCACCTCTCCCCCTTCCCCTGCCATGTCCCACCCTCTCCCTCCGAGGGCACGTCCTGTCCTGTTGTCACACTGACCACACCCTGTCACTTGGGCAGCCTGGGTCTGCCCACAGAGTGGCGAGGGCTGAAGGACCTCACTTTGTCCTCCGAGATCTTCACATGATGCCTGGCCCTCAACGGACGCTTAGTGCAGATCATGCTGCTGGTTAGGAGCCAGTCGGCCTGGGCTCCAGTCCTGCTTCGGCCACTTCCTAGCTGTGTCCTTAGATGAATTATTTCACCCACGTGTGCCTCAGTTTCCTCCTGAGCAGGGGAGAATGATGGCACTGACCTCAAAAGGTTGCTGTGAGAGGGAAAGGACTAATGTTTGTGAAGTGCCTGGGATGCAGGAGTACCATGTCACCGTGCATCACGGAGAGCAGTGAATAAGTGACGGAGCGGTGGAGGCCGCCCACCAGGTGCATTTGTTGGGGTCACGTATCCGGTGCAGGGGGCAGGCGCACCTGCCTCCCACCCAGCAGCTGCGGGGCAGGGGGTCTGCGGGGAGCACCAGCTGGGCCCCGGGGCGGGGGGGGACCCAGGCCCCTCTGCTTACTCTCTGCAGGCTGTGCCCTGGGTGTCATCCTCACCTGTCGGCACTCATCCTTTCTCGGGGCAGGAGAAGGAGGCGGAGGAAAGTCAAGGGCAGCAGCTGCCTGCGTGGGGCCGTGCCTGGGGGGGTGGGCACCTACTCTTCCCGCCGGCAGTGCTCCCTCACGGCCACCCCTGGCCGCAGTGTCTCTCTGGTCGAGATCCAGCTGCCGCTCGTTGGTGAGGTGTTGTGATTAAATGGAAGAAGGGGAGACTGGATCCCGGGGGACAGTCAGCAGACTCGACCAGAGTGTGACGGATGGAGACATCATCGTCTGGAAAGCAGGTATGCCCTGCGGATGACCGGGGCAGAGCGAGGAAGGGTGGGCTCTGTCCAGCTCCTGGTGCCCATCACGTCACCGCGACGCATTTTCTACTGAGAATTCATCTCGGAGTCCGTTCGTCACTCGATGGGTCCGTCACAAACGGCCCTGGTGCCGGGGTCTCCATGCTCTTCCCTCGGCACCCACAACCCCAGGGAGGCCCTGAGATCGCCCGTTTTCTAGATGAGTCTCCCGGCAGGTGTGACTTGTTTGTTTACAGTCACACAATCCGCACCTCGTGGAGCCAGGATTTGAACCCAGGCCCGACTCCAGCTCCACGGCCCCGCCTCCCTGGAGTGTGCTTTATGCATAAGAATCCACATAAACACCATGACTGATTTGGGGGAAAGGAGCCTGACTCAACGGGACTTGAGCTGACCCTGCAGGAGGACTCAATGCTCCCCACTTCAAACATCCCTGGGACGTGAAATGACACCATTAGTGCCTGATTGTATGAGAGGTGGTCCAACGTGACTTTCCACGCCATCCCCTTTCATAAATGCGAGTCACACGGGAAGTCTGTGAAACGCTGAAGGCTGTGTGAGCTGTGAAAAATCAAAGTTTCCCGACTTGGCCAGCTCAGTAACACTGCCAGGTGCCAGCTTGTGGCATTTCTGTCAGAAACCCAGCTGGCATGAAAGTGGGTTTTTATCCAGCCTGGAGGGGCCTCCCGCATTCAGAAATTCTTTGCTTGACTACAGAAGTCGGGATCATGCCTCCCTCCCTCCGAGTGAGAAGAGGAGGGGCGTGGAGTCTCAGAGAAAAGTTGGCACCATTCTGGGAGCCCCATTAACACCCCCCCAGCCCAGCGTGGAGGCTGGGCCAGCCCTTCGGCAGCCTTGCTCTCCGCCCCTCCTGCCTGCCTCCTGCCGCCACCAGCCAAGGATCCCAGCCTTGAGAGGCTACAAATGACAGATCAGAGGAGGGGGGGTTATTCAAGTGGTGATTTAAGCCCACTGTTAAAACCAAAGAGGAAAATGCTTTGAAGAGATGGTGTGCAACTGAATTTAAGAGAAATAATAAAAACCTGTGACGAGGTTTTCTGCCTCCGTTTTCTCTCACTCCCACATCCACCCTGCCTACGGAGCCTGGTGGAGTAATTCCCCCAGCGTTCACCATGTAACCTCCTGCTCAAACCTTCAGCTGTTCCCGCCGCCTGCAGAATAAAGTCCAAACGTCTTTGCTTGATTCTTCCTCAAAAAAAAAAAACCAGAACATTTTTTAAACTGATAATGATGGTTATGGTTCCCCGGGCCTGCAGGCTCCTGCCTGGGTGCTGTGCCACTTCCTTCCCTGGGATGGGCACGGGGCTCAAGCGTGGCAGCTTCAGCTGGGACCCATCCATCAGGTGGGGACACCAGCCTGCATCCTGGGCCCCAGCTAGCGTCCTTGAAAGACAGTTGACCACTGGTCACATTCTCCAACCCGGGGGAGGCTGTTTTGGCTTACTTCCCACTCCCCAAATCTGCTGCTGGGGTCCCAGCACGGCAGTCAGCTAAATCATGAATTTCTCTGCTTGTGCCCCCGGGGCCTAGAGAATTCAGTCCTGGTCTGGCGCCCACAGCCCTTGGAGACCCTCCTTGAAGAAAACCCTCCAAGCCCCCTTCCTGGGTCTCCTCGCCCACAATTCCCTGGATACCAGATTTTCAAACCCGCACCTTCACTGAAGCAAGTCCCTTCACTCACATCCTCCCTGCTGCCACCACCTGCACAGACTCGCTGTCCTCAAGGTCCACAACAAATGCTACTTCTTCCGACAAGACTTCCTACTTCCACAGCCACCAAGTCCAGTCAACTCCTCCCTTCTCTACGGGCACAACCGAAGACGGCACTGTTTCCACCTTTCCTCTGACTTCCTGTCAGTGTTCTGGACACACATGTGATTGTATAATAGAGTGGAAGCCCCTTAAAGAGAAAGACTGTGTCGCAGTCACGTGTGTCTTGCCCTGCCTGACGCCATGGACGTAATCTAATGTCTCTACAAGTTGGAAAAAGCACATAAGAAGGGTGAATTGTGCCCCCAAATTCACATGTTGAACCCTAACCCCGAGGACCTCAGAATGTGACGTTATTTGGCGATGGGGCCTTTAAAGAGGTGATTAAGGTAAAGTGGGGTCATGTGGGTGGGCCCTGATCCCATGTGAGGACATGAGGACACGCACACGTGGGGACGACCATGTGCGGACACAGGGAGTCGACGGCCGTCCACACCCTGAGGAGGAAAGCCTCAGGAGGAACCAGCCCTGCCCATGCCTTGACCCCAGACTTCCAGCCTCCAGCTGTCCCCGCCCGCCTTTCCTCCTCCTGCCCACCACCAGGGTCAGCAAAGACCCTCCTCCAGCTCTTCCAGCAAACAGCAGACTATAGATGGCAGTCCTTGGTCTCCTTTGTACCACCGAGGACACAGGAGAGACCCTTAAAGTGCTTGCCCTGAGGTCAAAGGGCACAGCCCTCTCCAGCCATCCCATGCCCCAGAGGCCCCCACTGAGGGCTCACTCACCGGGGTCCCTAAGGAGCTGGTGACCTGCACTTATGCTGGACAGGCACCCCCTTCTTGAGCCTGAGTCACCAGCTTCCAAAAAGGGATGGGTGGGGCCTAGGGGAGGGGAGGCAGAGAGAAGGCGGCCGAAGGGAGAGGAGGCTGCCCCCAAGCTCCCGCCAGGCAGCGGGCCTGGACGTGACGGACAGCGCGCCGGCTCCTCCTGCTGACCTCCCGGCGTTCCCGCCCTGCCACACCCCTGCAGGAGAGCTGCCACCGCCAACTACGGGAACAGCGAGCGGGAGGCCCGCTCGGTTTTGAAGCTGTCGGCATACAGGCGGATCAAAAGCCCAGCCCGGAGGCTGCTGTCAGCTCCTCAAGCACATAACTTCATACGGTTTCAGAGGTCCCTGGCGCAGGGACCAGGCAGCGAGCGGGGGCGGCGATCGCGCTGGCTTCGGGCTGGGGCGGGGGGCAGGGAGGAGGCAGGAGGGGTGAGCGCCTGGGGGCGTGGGGGCCCGGTGCGGCGCCTTACCTCCCACGCAATTCTCTGGGCGCTGCGGGATGGCTGGTCGCCCCGCACCCTCCGTCCCGGCGCCTGGCCCAGGTGCTGAGGCTCCACCCGCGCGCCCGCCGGGCCTCGCCTCCCAGGGCTTCCCTGGAACCGGCGCGGAGCAGCTGCCGTCTTCTGCGGCGGCGGGCGGGTGAGGAGACGGGCCCAGAGCGCATCCTGGAGGGCGGGGCCCAGGGAGGCCTTGGAGCAAGGAGCATGGCGAAGGGCGAAGGGCGAAGGGCGGAAGGCTGGGGCTGCGGCGGCGACCTCGGGCATCAAAAGTCTTCAGCGCGCCATGGAGGACTGAGGTCAGAGCTGCGTGTGTGTGTGTGTGTGTGTGTGTGTGTGTGTGTGTGAGAGAGAGAGACTGTGTACGACTGTGCGTGTGTGAGGGTGTCTCCCCTAGCACGCTGACAGCCAGCTCCTGCTGGGGGTCATTTTCACACCCGCTGTTGCGGCGGCATGTCCCCCCAGTGTCCCTGTCTGTCCCCTCCCCGCTCCTGCATCCCTAAACTTTTATTCCAGCGTCATCAGACACTGCCACTGCGCCCACGTCCTCAGCAGGCACTGAGCCCGGGTCGGGATTCTGCCCCCGCCCCCCCCCCCCCGGAAGACTAGAAAGGAAAGACCAGAGGGCACTGCATCCCCACGCCTTGATTGTGTTCCAGGATTGGCATTTCTCTTCTCTTATTTAACAAACGTGTACACAGCATTTACCACATGCCAGGTGCCGAGCTCAGTGGTTTGTGAGTGTTAATCCATTTGACTTAAGCCTCCAGACAGCCCTAAGAGGTGGGTAGTATTATTATCCCCGTTTGAAAGATGAGAAAAGTGAGGCACAGAGAGGTGAAGACATTCACTCAAGGTCACAAGAGATAATAAGAGGCAGAGGTGGGGCCGGCCCCATGGCCAAGTGGTTAAGTTCACGCGCTCCTCCGCTTTGGAGGCCCAGGGTTTTGCTGCTGCTGATCCTGGGTGTGGACATGGCACCGCTCATCAAGCCGTGCTGCGGCAGCATCCCACATGGCACAACCAGAAGGACCTACGACTAGAATATACAACTATGTACTGGGGGGCTTTGGGGAGAAGAAGAAGAAAAAAGATTGGCAACAGATGTTAGCTCAGGTACCCGTCTTTAGAAAAAAAACGAGAGGCAGAGGCGGATTAGAATCCAAGCAGTTTGGACCCAGAGTCTGTAAGTTTACACGCTCTTTGCTACAGGAATAATAATTCTTTTTTTTCCCCACTTTTCTGGTTGTAAATACCTACATAGTAACATGTTACCACGATGTCTGTGTATTGCTCTTGCAGCGAGACTGCACCCAGCTACCAGTGTGGACAGCTGGGTGTTGGTGCCGGGAGGAGACGGGGAGGCCAGTCAGTCTGTTCTGGGAGAGGTTTGCTTCTGGCTCGCCATCTCTCCTCTCAGTGGCTCTCCTGCCTCCTTCAGCAGCCCCCACTTCTCCCTGGCTAGACCCAGTGCCCCTCAGGATCCCACAGCTGTTAACACTTAGAGTAGATGCTTTTGACCTGGGGAACCTCCTAGAAATAAAGGAAAGCTCATCCAAAGGAAAGAACCCCTAATAGTGAAATTCCAAGCCCAGTGGCACCATGTAGGAAGGATTGCCCCATTTCCCTACAGTCAAACCCCAGGAAGACTGCTAAGTGCCTCGTCTGAGGACAGCCCGACCCCAAAAATGAGCTGCAGTGCAGAAGTCAGAGTGCTGGTTCTCCTGGGTAGGTACCCACTGCAGAGGGCTGGGGACCCTGCAGCGCTGCTGGGAACAGCCGCATCTTGACCCGTGGAGGGTGCATGGCACACGAGCAGGAGTCCACTAAGCTGTGCACCTGGGATGTGTCCAGGTGTTGCGTCCTGTCATTCCTCTCGGGTGGCCCCAGACTCCGACCTGGCTTGGGTGTACTCAGTGCCTCCCTCAGGGCACCGGGAGCCAGTGGGGAACCAGACACCAAAGAATGCAGGGGCTTAATTTCGAAAGATCAAGAAGGGAACCCAGGCTGACTCTGCTGCTCCAGCCTTTGGGTCGCAGCTCCTGAGCTAGCCAAAGTCCTGGTGGCTCGGCGGTTCTGGATGGTTTCAGGATGCATGGGAGCCTGTGTGTCTGTGTCTGTGTGTGTGTGAGCGCACATGAGTGTGGGTGATTCCTTGTCTTGGGAATAGCCTCCGCTAACGAGGATTTCTTGTCTCCCAGTCCAATCCCGTAAGCCCGGTGCTCTTGGAAGCTGGTCTTTTAGAGAAACCAGAGGGCTCCCTGGGCATTGGGCGGCTTCTCGCAGCCGCTGAGATTTGCTCTGCTCTTCTGGTCTCCCGGCTCCAAATCTCTAGATTTCGCACCTGGATGCGGCACGCCAGGCTCCTTTGACTCGGCCACACTTTCAGATCCTACACTGCATCTTCTCAGCCTCCGACATCCAACCTGCACTCGACGCGCCCTGCGGGCCTCCACAGGGACCCCAGCAGCTGCACTTGGGCCCCTACAGCCCTGTGAGGCCGGGTGGCAGTTCCCCTCCTAGAGGCCCCCAGAGAAGGCACCACTCGCCGGAAGTCCCAGAGCACTGAGTCTCCCCAAGCCCCGCCACCGGGCCGGGGAGTCACCAGAACTGCACACGCAGAGGAAATTGCTCAGATAGCATCTCTCCCAAACCCACGCCTGGGACTAGGGGCTGGAGAGACCTGAGTGCGTAGCCGGCCACCTGTGCCCCGCTGTTCCGGAGGGAAGCTAGTAATTTTTCCAAGTTACTTTGCCTTAGGAGAGGTGAGGTTTCTCACCTGCTGCCCTTCCTCTCTTTGTAGCTACCATGAATGGTAAAGCAGCCCCTGCTTCTCCAAACCCCGGCCACCTGGGGGAAGGAAGCGCAGGGGAAGCAGTGCCGGCTTTCTGCTCTGTCCCATAGTGTATAGTCTCCTGCTCCTGCCGTGACAAATCACCACAAACTCAGGGGCTTGAAACAACGCACATTTATTATCTTACAGTTCTGCAGATCAGAGCCCCGACGTGGGTCTCACGGGCTCGTGTCGAGTGTTGCCGCGCCGATTCTTCTGGAGGCTCCAGGGGAGAACGTGCTCCGTGCCTTTTCCAGCTTCTAGGCCACCTGCTCTCCTTGCCTGGTGGCTCCTCCTCCGTCTTCAAAGCCAGCAACATTGCATCCCTCCGACCTTCTTCCATGGTCACGTCTCCCTCTGACTACAGCCTGGAAAGGCTCTGCACCTCCGAGGACCCTTGTGACTAGATGGGGCCCACCCTGATAATCCAGGGCACTCTCCCATCCAAGGTCCTTAATCATGTCCACAAAGTCCCCTTTGCCACATGAGGTAACATATCCACAGGTTCTGGGGATCAGGCTGTGGACATCTTGGGGGCACCATTCTGCCAGCCACATCCAATCATGGAGACCCCAGAGACCCCCAAGTTGCCTCCCACGTCCGCAGCCAGGAGTCCCCGCTAGCTCTCAGTCGTGAGCGAGGAGTCGGTTGGGTGTCCTGGATCCGCACTCTCTCCCTGCGCTGGGAGCCTGCCAGCGCCCTGCTTCTCCCTGCGTGACGCCTCGTCAGGGCCCTCCCCTCACCATGCTTCCCTGCCTTCTCGTACCCCGAGACTCATAGAGACTCGGACGAGGGTCCCCAAGAAGGGCAGTGGAGGAGGCCTGGAGGGACCCTGCACAGCCTTCGACCCCAGAGGGGCCCCCACCCGCCCACCACTGCCGAGCCCCTCAGTCGCCCCCCCAGCGGGCACTCGGCTGAGGATCTTGAGGGTGCTTTGGTCCCTCCCCCTCATTCCACAGTCTTAAACATATGCCCCAAAACCCAACCGTCAGCCCCAAGATCGCCCCTGCCCGTCTAAACTGCCTTGCAGGAGCCCAGAAGGACTGAAGCTGCCCTGCCTCACGCAGACAGGGCCACATGGGGACCTACTCGGCGTCTCTGAGTCTCGGTTTTCTCACCTCTGAAATGAGAGGATTAACAGTCCAGCCTTACAAGGCTACTGTGAGGATTGAATGAGAGAACGCGAATAGCAGGCGTAGCTCGGCGCTCAGTGAGTTAGCCGCTATTACTATTATCGCCATCGTGGTCGTCAGTGTCATCACAAGAAAGCAGACCTGCCACAGAGATCACAGGCCCAGATGAGGGAGGAGCAGCCTGACGAGTCTGATTCTGCCACCAGCAAGTTTGGGACTTAACCAAATCACTTGTCCCTTCTGGACCCTCCTTGCTGGTCCAGTGGGTTGGTGATATCGGCCCATGTCGCCGGGGTGGGCTGAGACCTGCGATGAGGTTTTGGAAAGCTGAAAGTGCATTGCGACTGCACAGACGTGGGAACTTTCTGGAACAAGGCAGATGGAAGCCTTCATGCCTCTTGGATCCTCTCGGCCTGGAATCCCCCAGCGCATCCTCTCCTGGGCACTGGGAACAGCTCCTCGTGTGGCCCTGGGGAGACCGCTGCCTCGGGTCACATGGCTGCCAGGAGAGAGCCAGGTCTTCTTGTCATGCCGGGTCCCATCCTCGGTTCGCTGTCACATCTTGTCCCGGGAAGATAGTGCATCTGCAGAGAAGCACGGCTCAGAAGAGGGATGCTCCACCGTGCGGGAGCGTGCTCTGAGGGCTGGAGCTGAGCTGGCCCAGGCACTGTCCCCACTGGAAAATCTCAGCGCCCCCGGCAGACCCCGATGTGGACACGCATCAGGGGATCAAAGGCTGTGACCGGTGCATACCCCGTGCCACTGTCTGGAGGCGCAGGGGTGTCCCCAGAGGAGGGCTGTTTGAGTCAAGTGGGAGAAGGTGAGCCAGGGTGTTTGGGGCAGAGGGCAGTGCCCACGGGAAGTCCTTGGGGGTGAGAGGGTGTGGGTGCCCTGGAGCTGCTCTGCCTCCCGAAGCAGCCTCGTCTCAGGCACGGTTGTAAGGAAGCCCCACGTACGCCTGTACCTCTGTGTCTTCTTCAGGATGCAGGGATGCCCACTTGGGTCAGGAGCCAGCTGAGGTCAGGGGTCATAGCTCTGATTTATGCCATTTATTCATTCAACAGATGTTGTCTACCATGCGCCAGCACTGTGCTGGGAGCTGGGGTGTAGCCTCTCCCCTCACTGACTGGATGGATGAGCAGGGAACAATATGTACTTTTTAAAGAACTCAGTCTGGTTAGCATATCCAGTATTTGTTCATTCGTTCACTCATTCATTCATTCATTCATTCGTAGGACAGACGTCCCCCGGGACCTCCTCTGTTCTGGGCACGGGGACTCCAGCAGTGAAGGAGACAGACAAGTCCACCCCAGAGCTTCCGTTCCTGAGATCTCAGCGATGACAATAACCAGCTTTCTCCTTCTTTCCCCTCCACAGCCACCACGGGTGCCAGCCTACGCCTGACCTGGAAATGACACAACCAAGGCCAAATCAACCGCCTAGTTACTTCTGGAGAATCACCAACCAGTCCTGGGTGAAGCTGGGTCTAAACTACATACAAATGCTTAGAAGTAAAGGGAAATGTGGCGTCTTCTTCCAACCTGCCCACCTAAAATGTTTGTGTTTCCAAAGACACCGAAACATTTTGAATCACAAAACTTTGATTTCAGTGTTTAGCTCATGGTGGTTCTATATTGTGTCTGGATCTCTATTCTCATAAAATGATTTCAAAAAATTGTGCACCGGGAGGATTTCATAATGAAAAGTCGTCGTGTCCTATTAAGGTGTGTGAGCAGAGATCAGGTGGCAGCTGTCACATGAAGGACGGTGCCTGTCTGCCTCCGGGCCCTGTCACTCCTCCCGGGGCAGCGAGTGTGCTCAGCCCCCTGCCTGGGGGGCCCCTCGGGATGGGCTGGGAACATGGCGCGTTAGGATTCATTCTAGCAGGAGAGGAACCCAGAGACTTCCAGACTCGACTGGTGCACAGGGCTTCAGGGCCAAGAGGAGAGAGAATCTGTCCCCCGGTTTGAATTAGAACCACATTCCTCTCAAGTCTGTGACCTTGAGATTCTCTATGAAACTACCAGAAAATATTCTTCTTTACTGAAAGACAGAATATGATAATTTTGTGAGCAAACCAACTTATAAATGACACAGTGTCATGGTCCTGGAGCGACTAACAGATTTGCTCTGTATCTGAAAGAAGCATCAAAAAAGAAATGGAACATTTGAGCTTTTCCTCCAGATTTCCACTTCCTATAACCAACCACATGGGATTTTTTTTAGGGCAGTTTTATGCAGAATTTCTGGGAATTTGCAATCTCAATTGAACGCAGTCTCCTGACACGTGGTCAAGAATCTTTTTCTTTTATGTCTCTGTCTCTCTCAAATTTTTTTCTTTTTGATCCTGAGACAATTGTCATTTGTTCTTTCAGTGACAGAGGTAATGCATGCTCAGTGTGAAGCAAGGCACAAAGTGTAAGGAGAAGGTGACACTGTCCCTTAAGCGCCCACCCCCACAGGGTAACCAGCCTCAGAACCTGGTTTGTAGCTGCTGCCCGCTCTCCGCCGATACACACGTGTGTATGCACACACAGGAGGGGGTTTTGCTGTTATTTATTTTTATAAAAAAGGGGTTAGTGTATCAGTCTGCTGGGACTGTGGTGACAGAGTCCCTCAGACCGGGGCTTCAACAACAGACGTGTATCTTCTTACAGGCCAGAGGCTGCAAGTCCCAGATCAGGGCGTGGGCAAGGCTGCTTCCCCCTGAGGCCTCGCTCCCTACCTTGCAAACGGCCGTCTTCCTCCTGTGTCCTCACGTCATCATTCCTCTATGCATGTGTGTGTCCTCATCTCTTGGTATAAAAACACCAATCATAATGGATTCAGGCCCATCATAAGGACCCCACCGTAACTTAATTATGTCTTTAAAGGCCCTGCTTCCAAATACAGTCAAATTCT
Organism: Equus przewalskii; assembly: GCF_037783145.1. Lineage (NCBI taxonomy): Eukaryota > Metazoa > Chordata > Mammalia > Perissodactyla > Equidae > Equus > Equus przewalskii. The sequence goes on from NC_091834.1 coordinate 105,349,524, forward strand.
GGGGTGCTGGGGGTCAGAACTCTCTCATAAGGCTTTGGGGGAACAGTTCAGCCCACAGCAGTTGCGTATTCACATTACAGCGGCCATCTGACTGAAGCACACACCACACATCCCTCCAAGTTGACCACGTCCATCCCGTCCATCCTTTACATGGCTGCATAATGGTCCGTCTGCAGGCGGGCCCCGAGTTTGCCAGACTGCGTCATTGCGGCACCTGCTGAACATCGCTGTGGGTGTGTCCTCTGTCCTGAGCCTCTGTTCCACAGGATAAGTTATCTGCAGTGGGATTCTGCCTCGAAGGGCACCTATGTCTTTACTGGTATTGTTAAAATTGCCAGCTCTTTCCACTTTCCCAAAACTCTGAGTCATGTGACCCAGACTGTGTGAGAGAACCTGGTCCCCACATTCTCACCAGATGTGCACGCAGTTCCTTTTTCTTTTTTTAAATCCTGGTTAAGGAAAATCTCAAATATACACCAAAGTCCAGAGACTTGAACAGTGAACCAAAATATGCTCATCACCAGCTTCACCCATTTTCTCCTTTTTACTAATCGTATTCCATCTCTCTCCCCTGCATTGTTTTGGTTGCAATATATTTAGAAGAGATCCCAGACATTGAAGCACTTTACCCCTATGCATCAGTATGCGTTTCTAATAGAGACTTTTTAGCGACGTAGCTACTATCCTGTCATCACGTCTAACAGACTAATATTAACTCCTTCCTGTCAGCGGGTGCAGCACAGCTCTCCTTGGTATTTATCAGTCGGTTGGATGGAAAATGGCATCTCCTTGTCGTGTGTCTGTGATCACCATTGGGGCGAGGGAATGTCTTTCCACATGTTGGCTTGGACCCTGTTTCCTCGGACTTTTCTATCAGTTGTTTGTTTTCCTCTTATTGATATCTGGGCTGTCTTTGTATACAGAGGCTCATTAAGATACTTACACGCATCCTCAGGAAAGGAAAGGCTTCTGGCAGTCCTTCCTCCAGCCTCTCCTCAGGACTCTCCTCGCTGCTGCATGGTGCCCAGCTTTCCTCCATGAACCAACATGGGCTAAACAGATATTTGCTATTGACAGGTGCCCTGGTGGCAAAAGAATACTTTCTTTTTTTTTACTAACCGCTTATTTGGCCTATTACAGGGCTGAGTTTCTCTAGGTCAGAAAGTCCTCTCCTGCTCTCCCACTGTGTCTGGTCCCTCCTAGCCCCAACCCACCTCCTCCCTGCTTCTCATGGTTCCGCTTTAGAGGCCAGCCCCTGGGTCTGCCCGGCTCCCTAGACCCTGACCCCTGCCTGCTCCCCGCTGCTGAGGACCAGCCCTGCTGCTCAGGCCAGATTTCCCACCCCCACCCCGACCCCGGCATTTTCCCGTCTTGGCTCTTTGCTGCACACTCTCCCCACCCCGCCTGTATTTGCCCTCATCCATCGACCAGCTTCTTTACGGCCTGGGTCCTTGGCCCTGAGCTGCGATGCTGAGATGGAGTCTGCAGTGCAGGATACTTGTTAGGGCTCCAGCCCGGGGAAGGGGTTGGAAGCAGGACTGGCAGGGAGGTGCTGAGCTGAGACGCAGCCTGACCAAGCCTGGCTGCGCCACTGGGGGCTCTGGGGCTGTGTGGCCTGTTAGAGGTGCCCCCGCTGAGCTTTCCTACCTGCCATAATCAGTCACTGTGGGAAGGGTGTGCAGCTGAGGCCCATCCTGGAGGAGGTGGCCACTGGGAGTGTTTGCCAGCTGAAGGGCAGTGGGCCCTTCCTCGAAGGGGGTCTGGACGGGCATCTCCTTGCCCAGCATGCCCAGGAGGCCTGACTGGGTCCTTGGCATCTTTGAAAGCCCCACCCATCAGCACATTCTCCCCAGTGGTCAGCACCACTGTCCTGCCTCACCTTCTGCCGGGACCGGGCCATTGTGTGAAGTCTCTGTGCTTAGTTCTCTCCTCTTCCAGGCAGCGAGTCTGGGGCTACACTGTGCTCTCTGACCTTGGGCGGTGGGGAGATCGCCCGGAGCCCCTCAGCCTGCTTTGGGAGGACTGTTAGGAGGCCTGTGTGCATCCTCTGAGATGTGGAGTAAACCCTTGTCTTCGTTAGGGTTTCATGTTGAACGTGGGCCATGTTAACAATTGGTGACTAGTGGCCTGGGGCTTTGTCTTCTCCAGACTCTGCCAGTGAGCCTGTGGCTGGGCAAGTCCTTCGACTGGTCTTGGTTTGGATTCTATCCTCAGAACTGGAAGATAGAACCCTCGAGGGCCATTTACTCCCCTCCATTTATAGAGAAGGAAGAGCTGTCTTCCAGGGCACTGAGTCACCAATGAGATCATCTCAGGTCTTGTTTTGTCCCTGGCTGGTGAGGGGGTGAGGGAGGCCTGAGGAGGTCTGCACGGCCCTCGGGCCATCTGATGGGTGGCTGCCCCTCCACCAGCATCTGAGTCCCGCTCTGGGGCGCGGCAGGCAGAACCAAAACGGAGGCAGGGCTCTTTCCCCCGGGTGTGAAAGCTCTCCTCAGACGTTGCTCATGGGCCCAGCCCCATCATGGTGGAAGGCCAGCGTGGCTCTGCACATGGGAATGCAGGCGGTGCAGGGCGGGCGGGTCTGTTCCCATATGGCACAACGAGACGTGCCTCTCCATCCCCTTAGGGCTGATTGGACCTGCAAGAGTGGATCTCCACCTGGTGAGAGGGACCTCAAGGGTGGCCATGCTCCCAGCCTGTGGGTTCGTGCTCAACCCACACACAAACTCACACAACAACTCACACAGGTACGCCCACATATGCACACACATACACACACATGCACCCACGTGCACAAGTGCCAAAAAGCTCCAAGTTCCAAACAGGCAAGGTAACTTGTCACAAAGCACGAGGGGCATCTGAGACCAGTAGAGTCCCTGCAGGACAGGAGGCTGAGAGCCGAGAAGGGACTGTCTGCCTCAGGGCGCCTTAGCAGGGTCTCCGGGAACTCAGCAAACCAGGACAGGGGATATTTTTAAAGGAATTTTATTGCATTTAAAAAAAAGATACCTTTTTCATGTAAGGCCTCCAGTTTAGTAAGTATCTAGGGCTTACCCTCGAATTCGCCAGGGCTCAGTGCTGAGGACTTTAGGACGGATTTGTGCTCGTCTGAGAAGTGGCCAGTATCCCAGCTGTTAGAGCTGATAGATTTATCAAAGCTGGGCTCCTGGCTCCCAGGCGGGAGGGGAATGCGGAGAAGCCAGGAGAAGAGACAGGAGTTTTTGGAGAATTAGCCTCAGAGAAAGCAGCCGCCTTGCAGAAAAATGGGCCAAGGAAGGGTTTAGAAACAAAATCTTCCGGGATAGAAAGTGCCTCCTGTTACAGCGGAGATGGGCAGAGCCGGCGCTCTGCTTTTACCGCAGCTCCTCGGAGACCAGCATCAGCGTGGATGGGAGTGTGCATGCTCCTCTGTCCACTGCCTCGCCCCTGCTTCAGGTAAGAGCAGCCTGCGTTCCAGCTCCAGGACCCCAGACTGAAGCGTCCCCCAAAGGGCCCCGTGCCCAAGTCGGCAGTGTGGTGCCTTATAGTGCAGAGAGACACCGCTTTCCCGTCGCCTCTGCACACCTCGTGGCTGCGACCACAGGCACCCTCCCGTCACACCCATCTTCCCGGCTGCTGCCCCATTCTTACGACGACAGTGACATTTATGGTTTACACAGGGCTTTCCCTGGATGCGCATCGCAGAGCCGCTCTCTGAGGGCATTTCACAGCGGGAAGACCAGGACACGGGGGACGAGTGTACGGAAGTCGAGCTGACATCTCTGACAGGGAGGCCAGCCCTCAGTGGTCCTTAGCCAGCTCCTCAATCAGAGGTGTCGGCCGGCGACCTTCTGCTCACAGTCTCCCCTTTGCACCCTGCAACTCGTCCCACCTCTGCCAGGGGCCCTGCCAACCCTTTCTCTTGGGTTGAAATCATGGCATTCTTGATACCTCTTTTCCCCCAATCCCAGATCCCGTCTGCTGTGGGCTGAAAGTTTGTGTCCCCCCAATATTCTTATGTTGAAAGCTAACCCCCAATGAGACGCCATTAGGAAGTAGGGCCTTTGGGAAGTGCCTAGGTCACCAGGGGGGAGCCCACAGGATGGAACTTGTGCCCTTATGAAAGGGACCCCAGAGCACTCCCTCTCCCCTTCTACCACATGAAGACACAGCAGGAAGGCGGAACCCGGAAGAGGGCCCTCACCAGGACCCAGACGTGCTGGCAGCCTGATCTCAGACTTGCCGCCTCCAGAACTGTGAGAAATACACTTCTGCTGTTTACAAGCCCCCCAGTCTGCGGTGTTCTGTTACAGTGGCCCGAACGGACGAAGACGCCGTTATCACTTTCCTGCGTCCCTCCGCCAGACTTCTCCCATCCACCCTGCCTGCCACGCGCCTGTGGAATCTCGGTTACTTCTGGCGTCAGACGTGGACAGTGGAGGATGCAAACTGAAGCAGTCACGTTTTCCTTTGGTGTGGGGCAATTAGTTCCGTGTCCAGGCTTCCAGTGGCTTCAGGACAGAGACACGGATGGAGATCCGTGGCTGTCAGGACCTTCTGCTCCGGAGCCAGAAGGACCTAATTTCGACTCCTACTCTCTGATATTGTGACCATAGTCAATAATTTACAATTTCTGTGTCTATACATTGAGAACAATAGTAGAGTAGGCATGAGGCTTAGATAATTTATGTAAAAGGCGCTAGTTGTCTAGCACCAGTGAATGCTTGATAAATGTCAACATCATGACTGTTACCATCACTGAATCTGCAAAGGACTTGAGCTACTGAAGAAGATTAGATCAGGTTCGTCCCTACCAGAAGTGCCTGCCCATGTTGTCTGGGCATACTTGATTTTGTCCATTTAGAAGGCAGACTCTGTATGAGGGTTCCCTTGTCTGGTTTGGGGGGTCCACCCAGAGACCCTGGGTGGAGCATGGGCAGCATGTGTAGACTCATAGATTTGAAGATTTGCAGAGCAACTTCTCAGAATTTAAGGGCTGGAAGTAGCCTGAGCCATCATCATCTCAGTTTTACAGAAGGATGTGGAGGTCCCTGGAGGCACGGCCAGTGAACAAGCCCCATTTCCTTTGAGCTTCATGATTCAGTGTGGAGCTACCAGCAGCCTTGCTGAGCTGTGCCCTGAGGCACTAGAACCCAGGGCCGTTGTCCAGCACTGCCCACCGGCTAGCACTGGCTGGTAAACAGCCTCTGCCCACCCCATCTCCCCCGCCGCCAGTGCCCCACCCAGAGCCCCATCCCCAATGCCCCACCCAGGGCCCCCTCCCCAATGTCCCAGCCCCAGGACCCCCTTCCCAGTACCTCCCCAGTGCCCCCTCCTCAGTTCCCTGCCACTGTCCCCACCCACCCCCAGCAACTCCAGGAGATCTGCCCAGCAGAGCAGCGGCCTCGGGGACCCAACCCAGCCCTAGGCTTGCCATCGTTTGAGCATCAGGTTCCTGCACCACACAAATCCTGCAGCACCTCAGCTACCGCCCTGAAAGAACCCTCAGAGAATTACAAAAGTGTCCGAGGAAACACCATCCCGCGCCCCTGGAGCTCCCTCCTTGTCTGAACACAAAACTCTTTTTGAGGAGCATGCGTTCCCAGTCCCAGAGCACAGTGTGGGGACACGGTATTCAGTAAAACTCGGGGTTCCTGTTTGGGGAAAGAAACATGGGGAGGGGGCAGCGAGAAGAACGTGCTGGAAATATGCCAGAGCCTGCTTCTGCTCCCGGATGAGTGGGTCCCGGAGACGTGGGTCCAGTAAAGGGAAACAAGTCTTTCTCCAGGCCTCCCCAGAGCCCTTACCGTGCTGGGTACTCAGAGACTTAAGGGAAAATGTTGTTGAAACGGGAGTGCTCGCCTCCAGGAAGGCTCATCGAGCACGTCTTTCACCTTAAGACATTGGTTGTGCTCGATTTTCATTCCACTCAGCAGATACTGCTGTGGCTCAGAGTCCCTCCCACCCTGCACATCCTCAACCACAACACAGACTCAGTGTTTCAAATTTGCTGTGTCAACGTCCATGACGACATACCGTCCTGCCTGGTGAAGAATGCTCAAGGATGGGCTGGCATCCTCCCACTTCAGCATGCCCAGAAAGCATGAGGCCCGACGACCTGCCAGCCACCCGACAGGCAGCCACCCCACCTGCCAGCCGCCCCAGGCCCTCCACACCTGCTGCCAAAATGTTTCTCAAATTTCCTGCTGCTGTAGCACCCCCCCTGCCTCTGTGTTCCACGGAACCCAGCGGGGCGTGGTTATCTGGCTGGAGAAAACTTTGCTGTGCGTCTCCAGAAAGGTGGTCAGATCGAGCACCCTCTGTTCTGGGCCGCTCTGCAGAGCACAGGCAAGGACCATAGCAATCTCGGTGTGGACCTGAGCTCGCAGCCGGGCCTGGCTACCTGTGGCCCAAGTGGCCTTGCATCGCTGACTTCATGGTTCTGAGCTTCCTTATCTGTAAAATGGGGTAGGCTGGGTTCCCCAAAAGCAGACTCTGAGTCATGAGCAGGTGATGTGTTTAGGACTTGACCCCTGGTCAGAGCAAGGGGGGAGCAGAGCAGGAGGGACAGGGCAAGGCAGGATGAGCTCCCAAGCAGAGCAAAGGAGGTAGACGTTGCCACCAGGCTGTCACTGGTCAAGGGCCCCAGCAGATGGAGGAGGAAAGCCAATTACCAGGTATCTCAGTGCTCGGTGCCCGCAGGCCAGTGGCTCCGAAGAAGTGTCCGGTGCTGGGCGTTAGAAAGGAGAGTGTATCAGAAGGATGGAGAACCACGAAACAGCCAGAAGGCCTCTGACAGTTGGGGGAGCACTGACACTGCCCCCCACGGAGGGGAGCGCGCTCGCAGCCAGCCGTGGGGAGGCCGAGGCCGGTGTGGGGCGCCCAGCACAGCTTCCTTCCCCTTCCAGGCCAGCCTCCCTCATTTCAGCCTGACTGCACCCCACAAGCAGGATCAGGGCACGCGGCGGGCCCTGGGCTCAAAACAGTTTTGCTTCCCAGGGCACCTGCCACCCTGGGTGTGGGTTGGTCTCCCTGTTGGTAGCTGTCACTGTTTGTCATGAGACACAGTCAACCCTCAGGTAGGGTTCTGGTTACTGTCTGGTGGAGGGCTGACGCCCCACTCCCTAGGGAACCACAGCCACCAACCCAGCCTGGACCCAGGGCTGGGAGGCTCAGGTGGGAGACAGCCCTAATACCCGGCCCCTGACCCCTGCTCTGCTGGAAAAGGCCTGAAAACCTCCTGCCCCTTGGCTTGGCGGGGGTCTAGCCCAAGGATGGGCCAGCCGCCACGAACTCGCACCTGGGAGGCGGGTTTCTCAACCTGGGTTCAGCGTGCGGCCATCTGCCTCCTGGAGGGCCACACCTAATCCACTGAATGTGCACCGTGTGCGCATGCAAGGCCGCTGGATTCAGGGCCCGAATCCTGGGTTCAAGCCCCAGCTTTGCCAGGATTCTCTGTGATCCTGAGGTGGAAAACGAGGGAAAGGCCAAGAGAAATGGGGACACTCCCCAACCCCGTGCCCCATGTCCTCGTTCCTAAAGTGGACGGGTTGGATGGATCCTGGCCGGCGCCCCTACAGTCTTGCCCCTGGGGGACTCTGGCCCGGGCTGGCTCATTCTACCACCTTGGGGTCGATTACATCCCTGTCCAGGCTGGCATCATCCCATCGACGATGTTAAAGTCACCAACAAATAGAAAACCACGGGACTGCTGCCTGGACAGCCTTGCCCTCATCACGAGACCTGACAGTGGCCGCATCCAACTCGTCAGGCCACAGAAGAGGGACTCGGCCCCCCCCAGGCCAAGAGCTGCCCAGAGCACCTGACCCCACCGTCCTCCGTGGGAGAAAGGGCCTGGCCCACTGGCACACAGAAAACCTGGTGACGAAGAGCGAGGGGGTCCCCTCGCACACAACTGCCTTCAGAAACCGTCAGCCCGAACCCGGAGGCTGGGATGGCCCTCTCTGCGTCTGGCAAACACCGTAACATGCCTACTGCGCTCTCACGCTGGATCACCACACAGGCAATGGCGTGAGAGGTGATCTGGCCTGCCAGGAGGAAGCCATGATGGGAGTCCCTCCGGAGGGAAGGGGACCTGGCCTCTCTGGGCCCTGGGAGAGGGTGGAAAGGCAGGGCCGGAGGGCGGGGGCCCAAGTCAGAGGACAGCGCCTGCAGAAATGGGCAGACGGGTGTGGAGAAGCCCAAGAACCCGGCCTGGGAGTGTCTGGCACTGGATGGAAGCTTCTGGACTCCAGAGGGGGCCTGTAGGCATTCCAGTCCCACATGCGGAAGGAGCAATGCAGCTGGCTGGAGGGGTGACCAGGCGTCTCGGTCAGAGCTGCCTCCTGGAGTCCTATGGCCGTTTGGACGAGCAGCAGGTGAGGAGCTCCTGTGGGCACCGTGAGGGGCCCTCCCTCTCCTGCAAGTTCCCAATAGTCAGAGGCGACGACCCAAGCAGCAGAATCCGAGAATGGCTGGCATTCCCCAGAAGCTGGAAGGGGGGCCTGGAACAGACTCCCTCAGCGCCTCCAGGAGGAGCCAAGCCTGCCAACACCTTGATTTTGGACGTCTGGCCCCCAGAGCTGAGAGACAATACGTTTCTGTTGTTTTAAGCCCCTCCCCCAAGTGTGTGGTTCTTTGTTACATCAGCCCTAGGAGACAACACAGGCACCCAGATCTGTCCTCACCAGGAGGTGAGGACTCCAAAGGATGCAGGAGATGGGGGGCCACCTCATTAGAGAGTTAAACGGAACTGACTAGATATTTTCCTAAAAAGTCTACTTGGAGATGGATATATGTGTGATAAAGCAAGTACAGTAAAATGTTGATGGTGGAATATAGATGGTGGGTATACAGGTGTTCCTGGTAAAATTCAACTTTGAAATTGTTTTTCTTTAAACTTTTTTTTTTCTTTTGGTGAGGAATATTGGCCCTGAGCTAACATCTGTGCCAATCTTCCTCTATTTTGTATGTGGGTCACTGCCACAACATGGCCACCGACAAGCAATGTAGGTCCACGCCCAGGAACGGAACCTAGGCCTCCTAAGTGGAGCATGCTGAACTTAACCACTAGGCCAGAGGTACGGCTCCTGAAATTGTTAATAGTAGACTGTTGGAGGCTCTCTTTGTGGCAGACAGTACATGTTGAGAGACACAACACCTGTTTCCAACCCCTTTCTCCCTTTTTCCTTTCATGATAAAGCCTAGAAACCCGTGTTCACTTTCTCAGCGTCCCTTGCAGCTAAGGGTGTCCGTGTGACTGTTCAGCCAACAAGACACAGGCATTTCTCTGCACATGTCCCAGTCCTCAGTGACACGTGCCTGTAGCTACTGTGTGTGTGGACTAACAGATGGGGAAGTAGAAAAAGACTCCAAGCTCATGCGCCCCTTACAAGTGACAAATAGGGGAGTGACCCTCCTTTTACAGCAGAGACGCTTGCACCTCAGGGCTGTCACTGCTGAATTGTGTCCCCAAAAGTCACGGGGAAGCCCTGACCCTGGCGTCTGTGACTGTGACCTTACTGGGAAATGGAGTCGTTGTCGATGTCTTAGTCAAGATGTGGTCATCCTGGAGTACAGTGGGCCCTGACCCAACACACCTGTGTCCTGAGGAACAGCACCGTGTGAAGACACAGACACAGGGACAGCCCCGTGACAACAGAGGCAGAGATGGGGGGGGGGGCACAGCTACAAGCCGAGGAACGCCAGGGACGGTCTGCACCCCTAGAATGGGGAAGTGGGGAGGAAGGACGCTCCCACAGAGGTTTCAGAGGGAGCCCCGCCCTGTCAACAGCTTGATGTCAGACCTCTGGCCTCGAGAACTGCGAGACAATACATTTCTGTTATTTTAAGCTACCAAGTTTTCAGTCCTTTGTCACAGCAGCCACAGGACAGTAACGTGGATTAAGAACCCCAGGGGAGCATGTTTACAATCTGGACACCCAAGGCCCGGCCCAGAAATTCATACATTTTCGTGATTCTGCACCACACAGTCCGTTGCAGGGAATGGAAGGCTTCTGGCCACCTGCTCAGGGAAGACCACCCTCTGTCTGGGATGGAGGCTCCCGGGAGGAGGTGGTGCCCCTGAAGGAGCTACGGCCCTAACAGTCCACGGCCCTCAGTCGGACCACCCCAGCCCGGCCCAGCCCCGGCCCCCAGGGCCTGCGACTCCCCTGAGGCCGTCCTGAGGGACCGGGTCTCCCTGCGTCTCTTTCGTCTGTGTGTCTACAATGCCTACTTGAGCCAGATCACAGCAAACCAGTAGGCGCCTCCGTGCCCAAGACAGAAAATTAATTAAATTTAAGGCTTCAGGTGGTGGAAAACAAATTAGGTCTCTGCTTCATCAACGTAAGTCCTCAAACTTTGACACCAAGTTTGCTTGGACGCGATACCTCTGAGTAAAATAACATACATGCTAAAAGACGGAAGCCGAGAGTATGCGGCGATTACAAGAACGGGCTCAACTTTAGGAACTAGGTCAGAAACGAGGCTTTCACCCTGAGTGTGGGAGAACGCCGTGGCAGTTAAATTATTCATGCAGCGTGTGCTCCACTATTTTAAACTAGACAATTGAACACTGGTTTGGAAGGTCATTAACACCCAGGAAAAATGCAAATGGTTTCTCCATCTTTTTAATTGTCATAGCAGGAGAATCACCATCACACGGAGATGAGATGGAAGCAGGTCCTCTCCCTGGGGGGGCGACGGCTCCCTCCCGCCACTGTGGAAAGTTCCCCTGGGCCGCTGGTTCTCCACAGAGACCCGGCTCAATGGGTGAGGAAGCAAATTGAGGTGCTATTTAAAGCCATGTTCTCATACGTGAATAATCAAGGGCCTTTTCCTCAAAGAGGGTGGAATTGGGGGCAACGCGCAATTAGCCTAGAAAATATCCGCTGCGCCTGGCCACCTGTGGGAGCGGGCCGTCCCCGTGGGATCACAATGTCAGAGGGGACTTCTCCCCCTCCTTCATCCTGGAAGCCCACAGAGGTGGGGGGATCCACCCAAAGCTGCTCAGCTTTTTAGTGAGGGACGGAGCTAGAATCCTCTCGTCCCCAGCTCAGCGCTCCGTTGGCCACATCCACTGTCCCTGAGGAGGCCCAGGTTTGAGGAGTTCACACAGAGAACACTCAGTGTCTGTGAGGGCAGCTTGAAAAAACAGGCGGGTTTCTACTTTGCACTGCACCCTGAGGAGCCTCTGAACACGAATCCGAGTCAGTTTCTGCTTCCTGAACCCCTTCAGGTCAGTGGGGTGGGCTCGTGGGTGCCCTGGGATGGCCAAATTGCAGGGTGCAGGCAGGGGGTCGGCTGCTCCTTCCCTGAGCACCCGCCAGGCCCTGCAGCAGTGGGCAAAGCGGGAAAGACCCTTCCCCTCCTGGCAGCCGCCGTCCAGTCTGGAGACAGGTGGTGGGGTCAAGAATACGGGTGACTCACTGACGCTGTGGGAGCAGACACAGGGGTTCAGGGGGCCTCAACTGTCCTGCTTCCTAGTTTGCTGGTCAACAACCCATTTTGTCTAGAAGAGAGGTTATCAAATCTCAGTGTGTGTGAAAATGACCCAAGGGACTGGTTAAAGACGCAGACGCCTGAGTCACCTCCTGGAAGGGGAGCTTATGACTCAAGAAGTCTTGATGAGACCAAGATTCTGCGTTTTAGACAACTGCCTAGATTATTCCTGCAATGTGAGCAGCACAGTCTGGAGAGAATTCAGGCTGATGTCCAGAGATGTGGGAGTGAGTTATTGGCTCCTAGGTACAAACTTGTCACCGTAACAAGTGGTAAGATATGCAGGTCTCAGAACATTCCTGCTGGATCCCGGCCGACCTGCTGTGTGAGAAGCATTAACGGCCCCCCAAAGATGTCCACGTCCCAATCCCAGAGCCTGTGAAAGCATTACTGCCACAGGCTGAATGTCTGTGTCCCTCCAAACCCCCAATTCACATGTTGAAAACTAACCTGCAACGGTAGTATTTGGAGGGGGCGCCTTTGCGGGGGCTTAGGTCACGAGTGTGGAGCTCCTGATGGGATTAATTCTCTTGTAAGAGACTCCACAGAGCTCCCTCGGCCCTTCCGCCTTGTGAGGACAAAGTGAGAAGGTGCCCTCTATGAAGCAGGAAGCTCTCACCAGACACCGAATCTGCCGACACCTTGATCTTGGACTTCCCACCCCCAGAACCGTGAGGAATAAATGTCTGTCTGTTGTTTGAGCTGCCTGGTCTGCAGTGTTTGGTTATGGCAGCCTCAATGGACCAAGACTGTTCCCTTATCTGGCAAAAGGCACTTTGAAGATGCAACTAAAATCTTGAGATGGAGAGAGTATCCTGGATTATCTGGACCAGGGGGAATGGGAGTCCAGTGTACTCACAAGGGTCTTTATAAGCGGAAAGAAAGACAGTCGAAGCCAGAAAGAGGGGATGTGAGATGAAGCAGAGGCTGGAGCGATGGGCTTTGAAGATGGAAAAGGGCCGTGAGCCAAGGAATGCAGGTGCCTCTAGTTGCTGGAAAAGGCCAGGAAACGGATTCTCCCCTGGAGCGTCCAGAAGGAACCAGCCCGGCCAGCACCTGACCTGAGCCCTGTGAGACCCTCTTTGGACTGCTGGCCTCCAGAACTGCAGGATAACAGGCGTGCGCTGTTCTAAGCCTCTGGGTTTGTGATGATGTTCTCGCCTCAGGTTGTTACAGCAGCAACAGGAAACACACACACCTCCCAGCAGATCTGAAACAGAACGCCCCTATCAACAAACACACTGGGCTCACCGGCTCCAATCCACCCTCGCCCTGCTTTGCTCTGTCTCCGAGAAGCTGCCTGGCTCCCAGGAGGCAGGTGCACCTCCCCGGCCCTGGGTGGCTTCCTTCTACCTGTGAGGAGACAACCGTGATTCACTCAGACTTCTGACCCAGCAGGCGGGCCCGTTCCTGATCCTGATGACACAGGACACATGTGCACTTCTGACGGCACCAAGGCTTGCACCCGATCCTCACAGGGTAGAGACGCATTTTGCGAGGGGATCCAGAGCAGTTTGGAGCATCTTACAGAGGGCTCTGCTCCTGGGCACAGTACACATAACAGGGTCAGGGTGCTTCCTGGCTCAGTGGGGAGGGGACCCTGAAACAGCCAGCCCGAGGAGGTGGCATAGGACCGAGAGCAGGCTGGGCACAGGCTGGAAGGGCCAGGCCTCTGCAGGGAGTGGGCTGTTGGCCCCTGGACTCCTCCACCGTCTAGTTACATGTCTGAGCTAGTTATATCACTTCTTTTGGTGAACAGGCAGGGGACCGTCCCCACCTCTCAGGGCTGGCTGGGGCCCCCTGAGGTCCTGCGAGGAAAGCCAATAGAAGGGGACGGGAAAGATGAATGGATGTGGCGAGGTCCCGGGACAGGGCCTGCATGTGGGGAGCACCAACATGGGGTCTTGGCTCTTCTTACAGATGTTGTGCCCCTGGGGGAGGTGACAGACGTCCGCATACACACAGGTCAGGATTCCCACCGCAAGCGCACCCCACAAATTACTTACCCTCTGGGACAGCTTTATCTTTCTCAGCCATGCCCCTAAGCCCCAGGCTTATGTCACGGCATGGAAACCACAACTGAAGACCCACGGGGCCTCCGAGAGTCTCAAAGCCCCTGGGCCCGTTTCCCTGTTGGGATCGCTGCAGGTGGTGTTCCCTCCCAGGCCCAGCAGCTGCAGGCTGCTCAGGACCCCTCCCCAGAGCCCACCCCACAACCACCCTCGCCTCCCTGCCAGGCACAGCTCATCAGACCACCTCCACCGGCCATTATCCACCTGCCCCTCGCCTGACCCCCTCACTCCCATTGGGGACCAGACCTCAGCATCTCCTTAGCACCCTGAGGACTGACCAGGGGGCACAGGGGTCTGATTTTGTTCGGATTAAATGCCTCCTCTTTCATTCCTCTCACCAGCAGAGGCAAGCTTTCGTCTCTCCCACGCGTGCACGTCTTTCTCTGACAAAGGAAAATGGGCGAAAACGTGGGTTTCTGCAGGGCTGGAGCACAGAGGAGCTGCAGAGAGGAAGGGTGGGGCTCTGGGCTTATTCCTGCCCCCACTTCCAGGGCCCTCCGCCCAGTGAGCCCTTCCCAGCTCTGGGCCCTTCTGTCCCCTTAGGACAGAATGACAGGCCTCGGGAGCCAAGGAGAGGTGGGTTTGGGGACAGAGCTAGAGGATCCTTCCAGGGTCCCTAGATTCACAACCCTCACCCGCCCCCTCTTCCTGACCACCAGGTTACTCGAGTCTCCTTGTGAAATTGTGAATATGGAGGGAGGCGGGGAGAAGAATTTATCAGGCTGTCTGATCTTAGCTTGGATTCTTTCTTAGATCAGAATGAAGAAGGGCAGCCAGATGGCCATAGGACCAGGAGCACGGAGGTCGGAGACAGGGCACTGGGGGTGGGGCTCTGGGTGTGCAGAGGGGCTCCAGGCACACGAGAGACAAAGGCTGTGGGCTGTAAACATGAATGCTGACACCTTCTCGTTTTGTCTTGGGCTGGCGTGACCAGCACCCCAGTAGGTAGACTGTGTCATCCCGTCTGGAGCCTTCCAGGCCGCAGCGGGGCTTTTGGTTTTTTGGTCACACACCCACAAAGTCAACCGGGAGGAACTGCCAGACTGTTTGCGGAAAGCAAAATAGAACAAAACAAAAAAGATCCCTGGGCTTGCTCAGCTATGGGCTGTAGGTGACAGGGAGGTGTGGCGTCACCTTTGGCAGGTGACCCTATAGGGGAGAGCCTGGGAACCAGCCCTGCGTCCTCTGCAGTCGGCCCCCTGGGGGCTCAGGGCATGACACATCTGCATCCCCAGCATCATCATCAGTTTCTGTAAATAAACCTCCTGGTGTTAAAAAATAATCCGGAGCATCTTACTGCCCATGTAACCGTGGCGAGCCGAGTCGTCTTGGGGGCACAGAAGAACAGAAATCCTGTTCCAGCTGAACCGCCTCTGAAGTTCACGCCCAAATGCCCAGAACAAACCCTGACCGACGGCGCCCCCCAACTCCTGCCAGGTCAGGAGCCCCCCACATTCTCATCTTCTCTCCAGCCCCCGTGAGGCTCTCTGGTCGGGGGCGACCTTCTCAGAATTCCCAGGTCTGTCTCAGTGGAGATGGGCCGCTCCTGCTCAACAAGAGCCCGACGCCGGAGATGAAACTCGGGCCCCGGAGCTGCTCTCTCCACTGTTCCAGGGGACCTGTGCAGCCGGTGGGGCCGGTCCCGCTTAGCAATCCTCTCGGATGCTTGGCTCTCGAGGCCCAGAGCCAGGCGGGAACTGGTCTGTGCAGAAATCTAGACTGTAAAACCTCTGCTCGAGATGACGTGTTTCTGCTCATAGCTCTTCCCCCAGCCACACCCTGGCAGGGCCCCGTGGGGACGAGGCCCTCAGCTAATGTCACTGACTGCAACTTGCCCAGCGACGGCGATGGCAGCATCCCTCTGCTGGGTGTCATCCTGTTTCCATGGAGAGACCAGGGGTCAAGCTTTCCTAGTCTCTCAGGGAGATCTGGGGTCACCTTCCTTCCTTCCCAAAAGCGCTTTGAGGGTGACAGGGCAGCATAGCACGTGGTTTTCTCCTCTTCCCATCCCGGGGGCCACACCTCAGCAGCCCCCCAGGTCCCCACCCAAGAAGTGCCGTCGTTGATAACAGCAGGTGCATTTGAAATGAGAGACCGGGTTTGCAGTGGGCTCCACCGTCGTTCAAAGCCCTGCCCACACACCAGGGGCTTCAGGCCCTGGGGGCGCCTGTCATGGGGGGTATTATGTAAAACCAAAAATTCCCCGGCCTCCTGCCCAGAGAGGCAGGCTCAGTCTGCGGTGGGGCCAGGAGCCTGCATCTCCTTCCCTCAGATCTGCTCACACCCTGAGCCTGACGATTGGTTTTCTGGGTCACTGGGCGAGGCTCCGGCACCCAGTCTGGAAACATGAGCCTTGGGGCCACTATGAGGGCGTTTTGTAGATCTGATTACCACCTACAGTCGGGGGGCTTCAAGGAAAAGAGGTCACCCTCCACAACAGAGGTGGCCTCATCCAATCAGCTGAAGGCCTTTAGAGCGAAAACGGAGGTTTCCCAGAGAAGAAGGAACTCTGCCTCAAGACTGCATGTCAGCTGCTGCCGGAGCTTCCAGCCGGCCCGCCCGCCCTAAGGATTCCAGACTTGCCAGCCCCACGATCTCGTGAGCCAGTTCTTCAGAACAAATGCCCTAATATGTGTCTGCCGTTGGTTCTCTGGAGAGCCCTGATGGGAACAGTAGCCCACGGGCTATCATGCATTTGCATGGACCATTCCGCATGAAGATTCTAGAACAGTGCCTAGGACTCAGCAGTCACTCAAGAGATGTGACCTGTCATTACTGCTATGTGCCAGAGACAGACGCTGTGGTCTCTGGCCTTGGGGACTTCTCCCTCAGATTCTCCATACTCCAGTAACAACTCAAGTGTCTACAGGCCCGACGCAAATGCCAAGGGGGTTGTCTCTCCCCAGAGGCTCCTGAAGGTGAGTGGACCTGATGGTGGGCCGGGGCCAAGAGGAGTGGGAGAGCCAGCAGGCTGGAGCACAGGCCAGGAGACCCCGTGCAGAGGTTGAGGACAGGGTCTGACCACCAGGCAGGCCCCAGCCCTCTCCTGTCTCCCACCCTCCTGCATTCCCACCTCACCTCAACCTCCCGGCCCACCTCCCCTTCTGGCCTCCTGCTCTCCTGTCCACTCATCTCTACCTCCTGCCCCCTGGGCTGCGGCCCCCTGTCTTCTTGTCCCTGCCCCAGTCCCGGCCACTGCAGCCATGGATGGCACTGCTGTTCCAGGGGACCTGTGCAGCCCGTGGGGCCAGTCCCGCTCAGCAATCCTCTCAGATGCCATCCATCCGTGCTGGCAGCCCCCCACACTTGTACCCCGTCTTAGTCCATCCAGGCTGCCATAACAGGACACCACAGACTGGGCAGTCAAGGCAACAAACATCAACTTCCCCAGCTCTGGAGGCTGGAAGTCCACGATGAGGCGCCGGCAGATTCAGTGTCCGGTGAGAGCACTCTTCCGGGTTCACAGACGCTGTCCTCTCACCGCGCTCTCACACGGCAGAGAGAGCTGGGATCGTTCTGCAAGGGCCAGATCCCACCATGAGGCTCCACCCTCGTGACCCGATCACCGCCCAAAGGCCCCACCTCCGAACACCATCACAGTGGGGTTAGCTTTCAACATTTGAATTCTGGGGGGACAAATAGTCAGCCTATAGCACCCCCAGCCTGCCCTTCTCTTCTGCACACACGTGTGCTGGGCTTACTCGTGTTCAAACAGTACACACACACATGCACACACACACACCGGCCTTGGGCCCTCCAGCCCCCGTCTCTCTCCCTTCCGCTGCCATCGGGCTTCCTGGGGGAGGCTGACCCCCACCTTGCTCGGCTCCCAGTCGGCCTCGTTCTGCTTCCTGCCCCCACGGATCCACCGAGGACTCCCGGCCACATCTCCACTGGATATGTGGCTAGTGAGCCTCATCATCGTATTACATCTAACTAACCGAAATGTAGATTGCCACCTGGAGCTGGCGGCTGGGGCACCTGACAGGACGGTTCTGACACTGGGCTCGCCTCTGTTACTTACTTCCCCGCCCCAGGGAGCTGTGCACGGCTTTCTTCTGCCTCCAGGAGAAATTTCAGTACAAATGATTCACCTTTCTATGGCAGTTAGTGTCTGCCGGGCCTTGTTCCAGGGCCTGACTCATCTGATGCCCCAACAAGCCCACGATGTACGTTCTAGTAGTGCCCTCAGTTCACAAACGAGGAAACTGAGGGACAGAGAAGCTAGGAAGGCGGTAAAGGCCCAGTCCTTAGCAGGGCTTCCAGGACGGCTGGACTCAAGACGCTGCATGCTCCCCTATCATGGGTCAAATTCTGTTTCCAGAAAGATCTGCTCATCCATACCTGTGAACAGGGACTTCTTTGAAATAGCACCCTTGCAGATGCATTCAACGTGAGACAAGGTCACACTGGAGTAGGGTGGGCCCTAATCCACCACGACGCGGCCTCGTGAGAAGAGGAGAAGGGACACAGAGCCATGGGGAGAGGCCACGTGATAACAGAGGCAGAGATCTGAGTGATGCAGCCACAAGCCAAGGGACACCAAAGCACACGACACTAGAAGCTGGGAGAGGCAGCAAGGATCCCCCCAGAGATTTGCGAGGGAGCGTGATCTTGGACTTCTGGTCCCAGAACTGTGAGAGAATAAATTTCTGTTGTTTTAAGCTGCCAGCTTGTGGGGTTTTGTTCCAGCAGCCCCAGGACACTGACACAGCCCTAAAGCCGCTTCCCACACCCCACCTGAAAAAGCGAGCAAGCCAGACCCTGCGCTGATTGACTGCTCGGCGCTCACCCGAACCGCCGCTCCCTGCGGGCCCCTGCTGTTACCCGTGACTTCACTGTGCTCCTTCACGTGAGGGGCCCAGACTCACTCTCCTGGACCAGCCTGTCCAGTAGAAATAAAATGTGCCCACAGGTGTCAGCTTAAATTTTCTAGTACACTCATGAAGAAAACCAAAAAAAAAAAAAAAAGAGGTAAAATTCATTTTAATATTATACTTAGTCTGATAGAGCCAACTTATTATGTCAATGTGTAACCAACATAAAAATCAATGAGATATTTTATTCCATTTTTTTGGTAGTCTTCAAATTCCAGTGTGCATTTCACACCTGTAGCTTATCTCACACGTTCGGCATTCACACTCGCAGCACAGCTACATTTCCATTCGAAATACCTGATGGGCACCTAACACTTATAAAGCTAGAAAGTGTGGAGTGAACGCACCCAAGTCATTCCAAACACTGGTGGGAGTTTCCCAGGAGTTGAGTTGAAAATCGGTTTTTAAACTTACATTTCAGTTAATTAAAATTAAAAACTCAATTCTTCAGTCACCGTAGCCAAATTCTGAGTGCTCAGTGCCACATATGGTTAGGGGAGAGTGCAGTTCCAGACCCACTGCAGGTGTCACCCCCACGCACCCCTCCCATCACCCCTCCTCCAACAAAGCGAACTGGACAGAGGCACTGAGGCTCAGGCCACCGCGGGCAGCCCCCGAGGATGGGGCCCCCAAGGATGGGGCCCCCGAGGATGGGACCGCCGAGGATGGGGCCCCCGAGGATGGGGCCCAGAAGATGGGGCCCCAAGGATGCAGCTGGCTAAGGACCTTTGGAAGCACAGGTGAGGCAGCAAGGAATATCGAGGGGGAGGGGTCCCGAGCTAGGAGAGCGAGGCAGTCCTCACGTGGGTGGGGGAGGGTATTCTGGTGAAAGGAACGCTCTTCTCCAAAGCCTGGAAGCTGCTGTCACTTCACACCCCTTAGGATGGCTGCTAGCCACAAAACAGAAAATCCTGAGTGTTGGCGAGGATGTGGAGAAATTGGACCCCTTGTGCATTGCTGGTGGGAATGCACAACGGTGCAGCTTTTGTGGAAAACAGTATGATGCTTCCTCAAGAAATTTAAAATAGAATTACCATATGATCCAGCAATTTCACTTCTGGGTATGTATCCAAAAGAATTGAAACAGGCTTTCAAAGAGATCTTTGCACACTCAGCTTCATAGCAGCACAATTATTCACAGTAGCCAGGAGGGGGGAGCAACCTAAGTGTCCACTGATGAATGAATGGATAAAGAAAGTGCCATACACATCAGTGGAAGATTACGCAGCCTTAAAAAGGAAGGAAATCCTGTCACATGCTACAACATGCATGAACCTCGAGGACAAACGTTGTGCTCAGTGAAATAAGCCAGTGACAAAAGGACAAATAGTGTCTGATTCCACTTACAGGAGGTACCCAGAGTCGTCAAATCCATAGAGACAGAAAGCAGAATGCTGAGTGCCAGGGCCTGGGGGAGGGCAAGGGGGAATTAGTGCTTAATGGGGACAGTTTCCGTCGGGAAGATGAAACAATTTTAGAGATGGTGATCGTTGCACGACGGTGTGAATGTATTTAGTGCCACTGAACTATTCCTTTAAAAATGATTAAGACAGTAAATTTTATGGGTTTTTCACAATTAAAAAATTAACCTCATTTCAACAACATGTGAATCAAATTTTAGATCAGACACACAACAATTTTCAGTATTTGATGTTTTCTCTAGCAGCATTATTAAAGAAAATTTATATTTCTTAACATTTTGAAAAGAATAATAATTTCCCAAGCAACATTAGCCATCCAGAATTCAAATTTGCCAAAAGGGAAAACTTCCTTTTCAATCTTAGATTTAGCAATTTTCAGCGCAGTCAAAGCCCAGGTGGAACTTGGATTCTCGTGGCGGTACTGAAAGAGTCTGGAAGCTGGGAAGCACCTGGGCCATGCCGGAGTCCCACGGCCCTGCGCGGCTGCAGGTCAGAGTGTGCGGACACACACACACACATGGCTAGAGATGGCGGGGAGGAGGCCCCGGCCTGGCCGAGAAGGGCCTTGCTTGTTCGCTAGGCCTCAATGCCATGGCTAGTCCACAGTTTGACCCTCGAGTTAGGAGGGCCGCTCGAGGCCGCGTGGAGGATGGATCAGAGAGCAGAGGCATAGCCGGCCCTGGACTCCCACGGCCAGTGTTCGAGCCCCAGTGCACTCAGCAGTGGACCTCGGGCTGGGGGAGCAGTTAACCTTCTGTCCCCAGCTGCACCCTTGTGGAGTGGAGATAATGACAGAGGTCTGCAATTCCGAAATCCAAATGCTTTCCCAATGAAAGTCACTGTCGAACCTCATCTGGTGGCAAAACCCGATTTCAAGGGTGGGAGGCTTCTTCCGGGTGCTATCCCACTAACGTGACTTTTCTGACGCTCTCCCTGTGGACATACTAACGGGATGCTGTGAGTGCCCACCCGGCTAGGTCATGCAGAGGGCACACACCGTCTTTTCTTTCTAAAATCAAGTTCTGAAACGCATCTGTGTGCCAAGAGTGCTGGATAACGGACTGTGGACCTCAGTATCCCCCTCAGAAGACTAGGAAAATTCGTCCATTCATTCAGTCATGAAATACTCGTTCAGTGCATCGCTTCCCAAAATGGGGTGTGCAGAGCCCTGGGGCCCACATGCAACTATTTTTACAGTTGTGCCGCGTCATTATGCACCTGCGTCGCTGCGCAGAACTTGGCGCTGAGGTGCAGAAACAGCGCCCAGCATAGGGGCTGGTCCCTCAGCAGGACGGAGGCAGTGACTCGGCCCACACCGGTGGGCGTTGTGTTCCTCACATCCACGCACTCACAGTTTTGTAAAAATATGCCAGTTTCACTAAGACCGTCCTTGAAGAAGAAGTTAAAAGTATTAGTTTTAATGCTCGGCCCTTGTGCACACGTCTTTTTCTTATTCTGGATGAAGAAACGGGCGTCCCAGCACAGCGTCACACTTTGTGACGTTTAATGAAATGTGTCGACATCTGGAAGATCTGTTTAAGTCAGAGAACCAGTATTTTCCAAATGACCAATGAGCTACATTACAAAATCTTTCATAGGTAAAGGATCCATTCAAAGTGCAAGACAGGGGCCGGCTGGGTGGCATGGCAGGTAAGTGCGCACATTCCACTTCAGTGGCCCGGTGTTCGCTGGTTTGGATCCCAGGTGTGGATGTGGCACCACTTGGCAAGCCGTGCTGTGGCAGGCATCCCACATATAAAGTAGAGGAAGATGGGCACCAATGTTAGCTCAGGGCCAGTCTTCCTCAGCAAAAAGAGGAGGATTGGTGGCAGATGTTAGCTCAGGGCTAATCTTCCTTGAAAAAAAAAGTGCAAGAGAGACCAATGGGTTTTTAAGAAATAGAATATGAAATGTTCATTGATATGATTTCAGATTGCATATTGCAACTAACCTTTCAGAAACTACCGCTTGTTGAATTTTGGCATAATATGAAGGAAGAATGTCCACAGCGATCTGATGAGGCTAATAAAACACTCCTCCCTTTGCCAACTACATATCTCTGAGAGGCTGGATTTCCCTCAGACACTTGAACCAAAATAACAGATTGCACAGCAGAAACGAAAATCCAGCTATTTTGTTTTGTTTTGGGAGATACAGAGAATGTTCATTAAAATATATTAATTTAGAAAACATGAAGTGGGTCTTTATTGCCATTGTAAATGAATCAATCAAGAAACATGCTTAAAAAGTGTCCGTTTCAGTTTCTAATACAGTAAATATCATTAGGTATATTCCAAGTAGAAAAAGCTCTTTGGGGCTCTCAGTAATTTGTAAGAGAGTAGCAAGTTCTGAGACCAGAGCTTGAGAGGCTGGCTGGGCATGGCTGTGTGCCAGCCCCTCTCACAGGAGGGAGCTCAACCACAGGAGACAAGGCCCCACCTCCTAAAGCTCAGGTGCCAGCGCGGCGGACAGCACACATGTGGACACGTACCTTCAAACAGCCATAAGTGCGGAGAAGAATACAACTGGGTCAGGAGCTGTATCAGGCAGCGTGGTCTCATGGTCTCGCTCTGGGACTATCTGTGTCCAAAGATGTGGAGGAAGAATGTTCCAGACAGAGGGGAGGGCAAAGACAGAGGAAGAGAACCCCCTGAGGTGGGAAGGCTTGGATGGCAGAAGTAGGGTGCCGGGCTCACAGGCGGAGGCGAGCGTTAGAACCTCAGGTAAGGGCATGGCAGAGGCCGATCACAGAGGGCCTGGAAGGGTGTGAAGGGTGTTTTTCGGGTCTCTTCTAATTCTCAGCATTCTTCGAAGCCCCTGGTGTAGAGTGAAGATGTGAGAGCCTCTGACAGTGTGGGACAGACTGCAGGGACCAGGAGAACTTGAAAGACCAGTTAGGAGGATCCCTCAGCAGTCTAGGGGGAGAAGACAGGGCCGTGGAGTGAGAGGAAGAGGCGAGAGTGGGTAATTGCGGGATGGGTGGAAGGCAGAGGCCACCGGCCTGCTGAAGGCCAGGGTGTGGCCCCTGAGAGATGGAGGAATCAGGACTGTCTCCTAGGGGCTTAGCCAGAGCAACTGGGTGAATGCGGAAAACTGGGGAGGAGCAGAGGGGTGTAGTGGTGGGTGGCACAGGACTGAACTGATCCCATTTGGGCTGTTGGTTTTGAGATGCTCATTAGACCCAAGTGGAGGTGGCCAGGAGGCAGGCAGGTGCATAAGTTGCATGCTCAGAGCTGAAGAGAAATCTCCACTGTCACTCCAGCAGTGATGGCAGTCAGGGCCCATCCCTTCAGAGCTGGGAGGAGGGGGGCGGGTAGGGGTAACTGCAGGGTACGGATGGAGCAGGGTTAAGTGGAGAAGGAGACAGCAGACTCCTGTTTTCTGGTTACTCTTGGCTGCCATGGCTTTGGGAAACCCCCAAACCTCAGAACCCCCCCTTGTGGCTGGAGGCAGTTCACCCCCCACTCAGGGCATTTATTCTCGGGAATCTGGGGAGGGGGAAGCAGAGGGGGGCTTGAGAGTGTCTTTCCAAGCGGGTAGGAGGGGGTGGAGGCTGAGGCCTGGATAGGCAGGGCACAGCCCCACCGGAATGGGAATGGGCGGGTGGAAGCTGAGTCGCGCTGACCCCGGGCAAGAGAAAGAGAGCAGCCCCTGCGCCTGCGGCAGGGAGACTGCGGGGGGTGGGGGGGTGGGGGGGGGGTGCTCGCCACCGTGGGCCACAGAGCCATCAGAGGCGGAACGCTGCCCCTCTTTTCTCCTAGGTCCTCTTCTCGCTTAGCCATGCATCCCCTAGATCCTGTCCTCTTCTGCTGTGTCTTCCATTTCGGACCTTTACACCATGTAGACACTTCCGCGCGTCTTCATTGGACCAACGGCCTCCCCCTGAGTTCGGTTTTTTAAAAGATCCCCTGCTTCAGCGATTCCCTCCTGGGCCGCTGAGGATGAGAGGGGTCACTGAGCCGCAATCCCTCCTAACCTCTGACCTCTCTCTCCTTCCCTTCCAGCAGCCTCCCTGCGCGCCCAGCTCCCC
Source organism: Equus przewalskii (assembly GCF_037783145.1). Classification (NCBI taxonomy): domain Eukaryota; kingdom Metazoa; phylum Chordata; class Mammalia; order Perissodactyla; family Equidae; genus Equus; species Equus przewalskii. Next base: position 105,373,405 of record NC_091834.1, read on the forward strand.
TCCTTCCTGAGGCTCTCCAGAAAAAGAGCGCACGCGTTTAAAACGAGGGTGGGGGAGGCGCAGGAAGGCGCGACGCAGAAGGAGATCACATTTCTTCAAGGTGCGCACTTCTCGAACGCAGCGGAGACCTGCGGGCCGGGGAGGGGCGGGCGGCTCTGCGGACCGGTTCTCCCCAGAGGGGCCTCCCCGGCTCCGCCACCCGGGGGGAGACGCCGTGCACGGCCCACGTGGGTGCCTGCTCCCCGCCCCCCGCAAACAACGGGAACGTGAGGGAAGCAGCGAAAAGACTTTAATTTTAAAGTGGGGGAGGGGACAGTGGGGGAGTTTTTGAACAGCACGGTGCTTAGGGAAGCAAGTCTGGCTAGACCCGCGCGGCCGTGGAGACCCACGCGGGGACGTCACGGGGCTAGGGCGAGGTGATCGTCCGGGGTCCTTGGGACATGCAGGACGCGCTCGGGGAGGGTCGGAGGCGGCCGGAAGCTCAGGGTCACTCGGTTAGGACCGCCTGTGGGCGTTCTGGTGGGGTGGGGGTGGGGGAATGCGGTTTCAGACCTTGCCACCCTGGGAGTGCCACCCTTTCACTGTGTCTGGACGAGCGGCTTTGAAGTCACTGCCTTGGCTCGGCCCCCTCCCGCGTCCCCGCCCGGCGCAGCGCGGAACCGCCAGGCCGGGCCGGGCCCCTGCTTTGTCGCTAAGCGCTTATTGCAGCGGCTCATTGGACCACGTCGGTGGGGCGATCGCAGCCCTCTGATCTGTGAGCTGCAAAGAGCTCAGCGGTTCATTCACAAATCCGCGCCCGGAGCCGGCCCTCGCCACGCCCGAGCCCTGGGGCCCGCGCTCCAGGGGTGCTGGACGCCGCGGCGGGGGCCCCGCTCCGCGCACTTCGCCTCCTCGAGGGTGCCCCGGGAACTGGGGGGACAGGCTTTCACCTCGGAGGAAGAGTTCGCAGCCATGAAGTCTGTCTCACTGACCCGGGCTCTGACTCCTGAGCCCTCGTTGTCGAGACAAGAGTCTCCACTGGTTCGGAGTCCGCTCCTCGCCGGAAAGCAGGAGCGCGGCCCGGGAGTATCCCCAGGGGTCTGCTCTGAGCCAGAGGGCAAGAGTGTAGACCCTCCCTGCCTCCTGGGGCAGGGCCGGCGCCGACGCACAGCGCCCCCTCCCTCCCTCCTGGGACGTGGTGGGGCACCCGGCCGGTCACTAGAAATCACCCCTCAAACCACGCTTGCCCAGGAGTTCGCTGCTTACTCAGATGAGCAAGGGAGAGGGAAACCCTCGGAGGAAACCTGCCTAGGGCCTCCTGGGGGTCTCACAGCGAGGGATCCCCTCACCGAACCTGCTGTCACGACGAGGTGGGGAGGGGAGTTGGGAGAGGGGTAGAGGAGCCGCGCCCCCGACAGAGGCTGACAATTCTGGAAGGAAGAGACCGGGTCACACCCCAGCGAGCAAAGGCCGGCGCCCCTACCTCCTCCCCCCACCGCACACAGGCCCCCTCCCCCACCGCCCCGCGTGCGCATTCGGCCAGGCGGGCGCAAGAAGGGAAAAATCCACTGTGGGGCTCTCTCCCCCCGCCTCTGACATGGAGACTACGGCCCCCTGGGCGGAGAAACCCGGTGCTCCGTGCTCTCCGGAGACACCTCTGGGCCATTTCTGGGTGATGCAGTGAGCGCCCCGCGGAGCAGCCTGGACTGCGGTGGGCGCCCGGGAATGCTCATGTCCCCCCAACCCCGACCCGAGCAAGGCCCATCCTGCCCCCACCCCACCCCGCCGTGAGCCTGGGCGTGCGACGCGCTTCGCTTCCCGGAGAGGGAGCTCTCCCAGCGCCCCGGCGCGGGCGGGCATCGCTGCTTTCTTCTCGCTCGATTTTGTGTTTTCCAGGAGTTGTTTCCACTGCGGAAAGGAGATTCCCGCCTGGGCAGAAAGGCTATAAGCCTGCGTTCGGCCCAGTCGCGGAGGCTGGCAGAAGCTCGCCGCTTTGCGGATCTACATCCGAAATCCATTCTGGCCGCGGACTGCGAAGAATGCCTCCGGAACGAGGTTTCCAACCGATCGAGACCTGCTTTCACATTCTATTCTCAAGGCTGAGCTTTCCGTGGCTGCTTTGCACGAGGAGCAGCTGAACTTGTATCTGCAAATAAGACAGAAATCCTAAGCTTCGCCCAAAGTGTGTCATTTGTTTGGGGACCCCGCGCTTTGCCGTCCGAGCCCGTCAACCATACCCCGGCACCAAACCTTCCAGTCCCGGCCAGCTGCCTCAGACCCCTCACCCCCAGGCGCGGGTCCCCAACATCTGTATCCCAGAGGCTGCGGCGCCGCCCAAGTCAGCCCTGGCGGTGCGAACTGAGAGCTAAAAGGAGGCGGTTAATTAGAACAGCCCTTATTTCTCGCTCCCGGTAGATGGGGAGGTGTAAATCCGAGGAATTTAAGGGCATTAGCTACACATGTGGGAAATCCTCCTGCATATCCCATTTCTCTCTCCTGGCCTGTGTTAATACTCCAAATGGTGTCGAGTTCCTGAACTTTGCCGTCATCACAGAGGCTGTTGTGTCTTAGGGGATTAACTGATATGAGACACACACAAAACCCTGAAACTCCGTGACATAAAACACAACACAAAGAGGCTGCCTGCGGAGAAATGGGGTAGTTTTTAAGCTGGATTGAGGAGAGGGAAGAGTTTTTTTTGGAGGAGAAAGAGAGCACTTCTGGAATGTGCCTTAACTTTAAAATATTGCATTGCTGGGCTTTTTTTCCGTAAGTGGAGGAGATGTGCTGGGCTGAGGGAAGAGAAGCGGAAAGGAGTGCAGGAAAAGGTACTGAGAGTGATGCCCCGGCCGCATGGGAGCCCACAGGACGGCCGGGAAGGCAGTTTGGGCCATGGGGACACTCTCTGCAGGCAGTAACAAAGGGCACGCACCCACGGTGCAGGGTGGCACCAGCGCCCATCCTAGAAGGAGCATTCACGAGGCTCAGGACCAAGCCTTTGTGCTCCTAAGAGGCCCCCACTCTTCCCGTGGGTGCTCTCTATACCCAGCACCAGAACTGACTGGGTTGGGTCCGCCGTACTATCCATTTAAGAATGTTCATCGCTTAGATACTCATGCTAAAGAAATGACCAGCTTCATTGAACTCACTGGAATTGGTCAATGATTTATCAAGTATAGAGAATGTTTGAATTTAATTCACAATTTAGCTTCACCCTTTTATATCAAACTATATATTTTAATATCTTTCTATTTGATAAAGGAAAAAAATCAATTCCATGACTAGCTTGAACGCAGGTTTTAAAAAGAATCAATTTCTCCCAACTTAACCAGCACCTCACTCTACGAGAGTGGCCCCAGTGAAGCACTATGCAGGTGTGGGTATGTGGGGATGATAGCGGAGATATTTTCTTCCTGACATAAAACCCAAACTAACGAGTTATTTGTCTCACCAGCTGTAGGTAGGTTCTCTGGGCTGGATCCAGATGGTTTAAGTTAAACCTGAACTTGTCTAAAATTCGGGAACTCTCTAGTCACTCAAATCGTATTTACAAAAATAGTGTCAAGTCAGCATAGGTGAGTGTATGCCACGCGGCCTCTCTGTGATGGCCCGTGGCTTTTAGAGAAAGAAAGAAGGAAAGAAACCTCACTCTCTGTGAGGTGAAGCAGGTGTTCCGAGAGTGCCTTTGGAAGATCTTGTTTTCCTTCTGAAGGTCAAAAAGAAGACAGTGGATAGATCCTTGAATTTCTTCCACTCTTTGTGATTGTGAGAATGGAGAGGATGGCTAACTTTCTTCTCAACTCATTGTCCTTTGATACGTCTTTTCTTGTTTTGGTGTGCTCAGCCAGCTCAAGCTGGAGGTGCTGCTCTTCAAATTCCTTTGCCACAGCAATTTTACTTATTGGCCTCTGGATTATTTGGAATGTGTCCCTTTCTTCCGGGCTGCTGCAATTCTGAGGGGACATTTTCTTTACAGTAGAGGCATTAGGTCATAGAAGTCTGTGTGACTCCCAAACATGACCCTCCACAACAGGCTGGTCAGGGAAGACCCCAACGCCAGACCCCAGGACTTGGGTCTGTTCCATGAGGACACAGTGCTCGACCTGGAGTGGAAGTGGGCCCAACTTCCAGAGGGGTCCAAATTTTACTGGGATGAATAACAGCGTGAAACAGAGTGAGAGAGCAGGAAAGGGGCCCCAGGACACAAGGTGATTCCCAAGGAATCCCAAGCCAGGTCATTTAAGTCCAGAGTCGCCTGGCCCTGGAGAAAACCAAGGGAGGGTGGACAGTGGGGCCAAGCCAGAGGAGTGAGTTTGGGTGCGGGTTCACTGGCACAAGTACTAGGGTCATCCTACGGATTCCGCAGTAGAAGTGCCTGCTTTCATGAGAAACCAGGTTAGAGGGCTTCACATCTTGTCTCCAGCCTGGAGATCCCACCCATCCTACTAACGTCTCTGCAGCTCTCCCAGGCTAGCGCTGGGGCTAAGTATCGACAGTGGGTCCTCTCCCTGTGGCCTGGACAGGAGAGCCTACTCATGCCTCACCCCCTTCATGCCCCCAACACCCAGGAAGCTTTTGCTGGGGACAGGCTGCTGCTTCTCCAGCTCTCGGGGCAAGGCTGCCTGCTGCCCACCCCTCCTCGGCCGGCCGAGCCTCGGCCAGCACTGACACACCGGCGGGCTCTCCGGGCCCCACGGGGCGCCCCTGGGGAGCTGGGCGCCCTTTGCAGGCCTCGGGCAGGGGCCTCTGAGCTCAAGGGCCTGTGCACCCCACTGCCCACGACGCTTCAGGCCCTCTCCAGGCGCGCCACTGCTGCGTTTAACCCCTTCCTTCCTGGGGTTACTCGGACGAGGTCCCTGACCCCGGGCCCCAGCCTCCTCGACCCCGGCCCCCAAGTGCTCCCGGTGGGCCTGGAGGGCTGTGCTCCGCTCGGCGGCGAGCCCAGACGCGCTCCCGCGGCGCCGCTGCCCCGCCCGACCCCCGCTGCTCCCCGCGCCCCCGCATTTCGGCCTTTGTCTGCAGGCCGAGGTCGGGCGGCAGCGCCACGAGCCGCGGTGGCTCTCGCCCGGCCTGACCGCTTCTCCCCGCTCGGCCCCACCCCCCGCGCGCCGCCCGCCGCCCGCCGCCCCGGGCCCAGCCGCGCAGGGTCCCCGGCCCGATTTTGTTGGGGTCGACATTTCGCTCTCCGGAATTGTTGGGCGTCTCTACCAATCGAGTGACAAGGACCCCCGCGGGCGAACTGCGCTCTCATTGCGTTCGTTTTTTTCTGAGTGTCCCCACGCCCACCTAGAGAAGTGTGGGAAGTGAGGGGACAGCGGAGCTGCAGGGAGAGTCATCCTCCTCCGGCCTCGTTTTAAGGAGAAACGGGAGGCCGGGTCCGCAGGCCGGGCGCCCAGCGTCTCCGGGAGCGCTTCTGCCCCGCAGCGGGCGAGAGCTGGTCTGAAAGGCTCGCGTCGCTTCCAAGTCCACCGAGTCCGGAAGCCGTCTTTCCTCTCGATGTCGCCGAGGCCCCTCTTTGTGCAGCGAGCCCGGGAGGGTGGAGGATGGTTCTCCGTAAGCGGGTGGTTTGAGGACCCTCTTCTGGACCCGGCGAGAGTAGAAGGGGTCGGTTCCGGACCTCGGCCTCACTGTGTGTCGCGGAGAAGCAATGTCCGGCGACGGTTCGTCTGATCGCGCGCAGAGAAGCCGACCTGGAGGGCGGCGGTCCTGGGGGAGAGCGGAGCGCGTGGCTCGCTGGGGCGGGGCCGCCGGCCGCAGGCAGGGCTGGCATCTCCGACCCCGGAGCAGAGACGTGGAAATGCCCACGCGCCCAGAAAGCACCGCCAGGCCGTGTCCCAGATGCGGCAGGAGGCCGGCGCTGGGCCTCGAGCGTGTTTCAGAAGCTTCCTGAAACAGCTTGTTGCGGTTGCTGTGTTTGTAAGATTTAGAACTTGCTCCTCCCAAGAGTAAACCAAGTTTCTGCAGCTTCTGTTCAGATTCCCCAACCCTCCTCGCTGGCCCTTGGGATGGTGCCCACTCTCAAGGGGTGCTCTTTTCTGGAATTATTTTTATGTTTGGGTCGGCTTTGGGTGGCCTGATACTCTTCCGATTATTTCTCTCCTCATTCCTTTCTCTTTTGCCTCTTCCTCCTCCAGCTGCGGCCAGCCAGCCACCCACCTCCAGGCCAATAACTCAGGAATCCACCTTCTTCCTCCAACTCCCTGACCTCGCAGCCTGGAGGCCGGCTGTGTGCAGGTTGCTGCCCACACGCTGACTAGGTTTGCCTGGAGATGATGACCTGCTGCTTTTAGAGTTTATGTTGCAGCCATGAATTTGGGGCTGTGTCGCGGGAAAGAACACCACAGAAGTCCAGCATCTCGGGCTCATTTAATGCTAAGGCAATCAGAGGCAAAGATTCCCAAGAAATTAGAAGATATTTTTCAGGAGAAGGCTTAATTGGTTTTCATGGGACAGGTGGAGAAATTAACCTTTGCAGGAAGCAAACCAGCCCTGGGCCCTCCCTCCACCCACTCCGCCTTCTGGGGACCCAAAATAATTGGACAGACCCTGGCTGGTGATGATTAGGGTTCCCAATTTGCAGGAAATTTTTTCCCCAAATCCTAAACATGTGTCAACAAGGTGTTCCCCCAAACCTCACCAGCACCATTTTCCTAGGGGCAGGCAGACTGTGGGGGTTAATTCTCTTGAGACCCAGGGAGGGCCCTTAGCAGATGTGTGCCTAGCCAGATAACCTGATGAAGACTTCTCCGATGGGGGGAGAATGAGGGAGGGGACGTGAGTCACCCCAAGGGAGAAGTGGCTTTCCCACCCTCCTTGAGTCTCATAGAGGACTGCTGAGCCTCCCCACCTGCCTCCAGAGTCTACCCACACCCGGTGCACCTCCATGCCTTCAGTGGCCAGGTGACCCAGCCCACGGCCTCCACGCCCCTCCTCCGCAGGTTAATTTCCCTGGGAGCAGTGCCTTGTAACTGTTGCTTCTCCTCTCTCCTGCACCTTGGAGCCTGCAGGGGGTGGACAGAGCAGGAGTGGAGAAAGGACAGGACCTGGGAGGGGACAGGAGGAGAGGTGAGCCAGGCTAGGTTGAAGCCATCAAGCCTCAAGGTGGCCTGGTGGTCACATTGCCTGGAGGGCTGCTTGCCCAGACCTTATTCTCCTCTCTCCCAGGGACTGGCAGCTTCCAGCTGGCAGCCCAAGGCCGAGACCCAGCTCCGCAGTAGGCCTCGCTGCTGGGCACCCTGCAGCTGCGTGGACCAGCCAGACCTAGGGCCCTGGCTCTCCCCGCTCTCACCCTCCCACCCCTCTTTCCACCAAGGATACTTTTTTGTTTTTCTTAAAGATTGGCACCTGAGCTAACTGTTGCCAATCTTTTTTTTCTTCTTCTTCTCCCCCAAAGCCCCCCAGTACATAGTTGTATATTCTAGCTGTGAGTTCCTCTGGTTATGCTATGTGGGACACCACCTCAGCATGGCCTGATGAGCGGTGCCATGTCTGCGCCCAGGATCCAAACTGGCGAAACCACCAAGGACACTTTTATTGTGCCAACACGCCTGCACCCTCAGAGTTGCCCTTTCTGATGTTTCACAGATTTCAAAAACTTCCCTAAAAATGCATTTTAAACGATGGACAGGTGTGCCTGGGGTAACAGCGGTGTTTCTTGGGGTGTCCGTGGCTGGGGGCAAGGAAAGAAGAGCAAAGAGGAAGGAGTCTGAGCAGGGGAAGAGAAGAGGAAACAGAAGCCCAGCTTGGGCATCTGACAGCAGCTGGAAAGGAAGTTTAGAGCTGTGGAGCAAAGAGGGGAGGCAGCAACAACCTGGGGCCCCCACCCCACCACTAGGCTCCTAACTCCCCTTCCACATGGGCCCTGCTCTCCTGGGAAACTAGTTTAAAAGATTTTAAGACAAAGAACATGAGGCGAATGGCCTGTGGCCCCTCAATCGGGTAGAGACTTGAGGGGCTCAGATGACTGTCTGGGAACTGGAGGGAGGCAGCTGCTTGAGGTATCTTCCTCCGGATGGTTCTGAAGGTTTGTCTGAAATAGCGGCCCTCCTCTCCTTTCCAAAACAGAAGATTCACTGATAACTCCCTATGCTCCTTTATTTATTTCTCTTTCCCCACGCGGAGCCCCAAATCGTATTCCCGCGCTCTTCCGGCTTTGCATGCATGTTTCATGAGGATCGTGTCCCCGGGTGGAATCCTACCGTATGCACGCGCCTCCCTGCACACGCAAACGCACACACATGCACACTTACAGTGTGTCTACAAGAGGAGGGTTCTGCGCCCGCCAGCTCTGCGTTTAAGACAGGAATCTGCCAGGTTACCAAAGTCAAACGTAAGTAACAATTTCCCTCTCCACCAGCAAGGAAAGCGGACTACAAAAGTCCCTTTGTATGTCGGCAGCTCATTTAATATTATTTACGCATTTTTGTGCAAGGAATTGTGGGATTTTTCCCCACGGTAAACAATACGGAAATGTTAAAAATAGCAATCTTCCAGCGCGCGTCGAATATGCACTCCAGGGTGACCTGGTGGGGCTGTCGCGGGGGTTCCTTGGATGCCCGAACCGAGAAGCGGCGGGCAAAGCACGAGCGAGCGCGCGGGACGCGGCCGCGGTCTCGCCGCTTCTGGGCTCCCGCACCGGAGCGCGGGGACGCGGCCGCTTTAAGGGGGGGAGGGGCGGCGGAGGCGGGGAGGGGCGGCGGGCGGCTCCTGTCACCCAGCGGCCGCCGGCGCGTCACGTGGGCGCGCGGCGCCGCGGCCATTGGCCCGAGGCACGTGTCCAGGAGACCGGCCCGCGACGTCACTCGAGGGGGCTCTGTTAAAAATAAGAACAAAAATCCAGAGTGAAAGTGTCTCAGGTTGCGCTAAGTGGCCTGGAAATCCCCGAGCCCGCGCGGCGGCCGCGGCGGCGAGGGCGCGCAGACGGCGAGCGAGGCGGGCGGCGCAGCCCGCCCGGCCCGGCCCGGCCCGGCCCGCGCCTCCCGCCGCTCACCCATGCGCCTGGGGCCGCGGGGCTCGGCGCGGCTCGGCGGGGGCGCGGCCGCACGCCGGGGGGGCGCCCCGGCCCGCAGCTGGGCGGCGGCCGCGCGGAGGGGGCCCCGAGGCCGGCGGAGCGCAGCGCGGGCCCGCGGGCCTCCATGTGCGTGCTGGCGGCGGCGGGCGCGCTGAGCGCGGGCGCCCCGCACCCTCGAGGGCCGGCCGGGGCGCGCGGGCGGGGGCGGCCGGGCGGCGGCGGCGGCCCTAGCGGGCCCGGGCGGGCGTGAGCGCCGGGGCGCGCTGCCTGCATGCGCGCAGCTCCAGCCCCGGGCGGCCGCGGCGGCAGCGCTGGAGCCGGAGGCAGCCGGACGCGGAGAGGCGCTTGGAGCCCGGGAGGCGCTCCGAGTCCCCGCTGGACCACGGTGACTGTCTAGCGCCCGGGTGCGCTGCCAGGACGAGGACCGGACTCTTTTTGAATCGCTCTGCGTCTGGGCGCGGGGCGAATCTTGGTATTTTCTAACTCAACTTGTGGATTGGAACGTGGCTCCGCTCGGAGCGCGGCCAGCGACTTGTAGGACCCCAGCCCTGGCCGCGGCCGCCGCGCACGCCCTCAGAAGACTCGGCGGGGTAGGGGCGCGGGCCGGCCGCGAGGGTCGACTTGTGCGCCGCATCGGGCGCAGGGCTGATTGGAGGGGGGTCCCCGGAGAACCCATTTGGGATTTGTTTGAACAGCATGGAGGAGAATGACCCCAAGCCCAGCGAAGCGGCGGCGGCGGCGGAGGGGCAGCGGCAGCCGGAATCCAGCCCCAGCGGTGGCTCGGGTGGCGGCGGCAGCAGCCCGGGCGACGCGGACACTGGCCGCCGGCGGGCTCTGATGCTGCCCGCGGTCTTGCAGGCGCCGGGCAACCACCAGCACCCGCACCGCATCACCAACTTCTTCATCGACAACATCCTGCGGCCCGAGTTCGGCCGGAGAAAGGACACGGGGACGTGCTGTGCCGGCGCGGGAGGAGCGAGAGGCGGCGGAGCCGGCGGCGAAGGCGGCGCTGGCGGCGCAGAGGGAGGCTGCGGCGCGGGCGGCGCCGAGCAGCTCCTGGGGTCCGGCCGGGAGCCCCGGCAGAACACGCCCTGTGCGCCCGGTGCGGGCGGGCCGCTCCCCGGCGGCGGCGGCGACTCTCCGGGTGACGGGGAAGGCGGCTCCAAGGCGCTCTCGCTGCTCGGCGGCGCCAAGAAAGGAGGCGACCCCGGAGGCCCCCTGGACGGAGCGCTCAAGGCCCGCGGCTTGGGAGGCGGCGACCTGTCGGTGAGCTCGGACTCGGACAGCTCGCAGGCCAGCGCTAACCTGGGCGCGCAGCCCATGCTCTGGCCAGCCTGGGTCTACTGCACGCGCTACTCGGACCGGCCTTCTTCAGGTGAGCCCGCGGGAACCCCGCGTCCCGGCCCGCCATGGGGAGGCCGGCGGGGTTGCGGGACGGCGCTAGCTCGGGAACTTAGCAGGAGGAAGAAAACGCCAGGACCTTCCCCACCCCCAAACACACACAAAGGCGCACACACCCCGACCTTGTGTACGGCTGACGCTGGCCCGGGCAGTGGCCAGGAGGAGAGGAGGCAGGGTCTATTCGCAAGGGGGTGCAGACTTCTGAGAACAGCAGAAGCGCCAGGACCTCCTCTTTCTTTGGCCTTCTGGGGCTTCTCCTTGCAGCCCCTAGTCCACTGCTCCCTCTGGCAGGAGTTTATTTGGTAGGAAGGGGGTTGGCTGGAAGACAGGCCCGGAAGCCGGCACTCTTAACCCCTTTCCACGTCCTTCCAACTCAGTCCAGACCCGGGACCGACGCCCAGCCCACCCCCAGACCTAGATACTTCCTGCGACCCAGATGTAGCCAGGGAAGAAAGGGCAAGGCTGACTGCTCTTCCTGCGGCCCCGGTTCATGAGGGGGGAGCGGGGGATCCTCAGAGGCAAGGGATGGAAATGGAGGCGCCCTTTGCCCTCTGTCTGGTTTTATTTGCCGAGCCTGCGGCGGGGGAGCTCAGCACCCATCTTGCACACAGCTTGGAGGAAAGAGGCCTGCAATACCCCCAATAGAGAGGATCTTCTCCCAGAGCTTTCAAGGGGCTGCTCCCAGCTAGGAAAGAAGCACATTTCGGAGGGGCTGGGGATGGAGGGGCCTGCAAGTGTGTGCAGCGGTGCTGCAAGTGTTTTTCATAGATCTGGGATTTTAAAAAGCTGAGTCTATGTCCTTGTAGAAATCATCAGCTGCGTTAAATGTGGGTCTGTGGCTGCGAACCGCCATTAGGAGCAGATTCCATTTGTCCCCGAGCTGGCAGCACAGACCAGACACCCCCTGCCCCCCAGGCCTCAACTGTTTTGTGGGGGTTGTTTACCCAGATCACAACTGAGTCACCCCTTGGCCGCCTTCCCTCAGAAGTGTGCGTGTGTATCTCTGATGAAATCCAAATTTCTCCAGCTAGATCTGAAATTTGCTCCATTGTTCTCGCCTCCCTCCTTTGTTAATATTTAATTAACATATAGGCTCACAAAGCGGCCAGCGAGGAGCCTCGGCCCGGCTTTGTGCGGCGCCAAAGTCCCAGTGGCCCGCGGGAGCCCGGCAGCCCGGGCTGGCCCGAGCCGCTGGTCTTCCTGGACCGGAAAAAAAAAACCCACCGTAAGATCACGTCCGTGTTTGGGGACGTTTAAGAAGAAGCGGGGCAGAGAGTTTTTCTCGCGGAGGTTTGGTTCTGCTGCTGAGACTCCTAAGTGTTTGCGTTTTGTAAGAAAATCAGGACAGAAAGGGAACTAAAAATTCTGTTTTAGGGCGATTTTCTTTCCGTGAATGGTGTGTCTTTTTGCGGGCTGATTCGTGTGGCAAGGGCCCCAGGACTGCAGGAGTTTGAGGGGAGGGAGCGAGTAGAGACGAGAACCAGCTTTGGGAGCACGAGGCTGCGGTGGAGTCGGAGCAGGTGGGGGACCCCCGGGACTTTAGAGGCCTCACAGAGCCACCTCCTTCCCCCTTCGCTCCTCTGGGCAGCCCAGCCCAGCGCCCCGAATCGGCATCCGCTGGGTCACAGCCGGGCTGGCTGGTGCAGGGCCGGCACCCTCGGCCTTGTGTGTGACGGAGACTGTGAGTGTGTGCCTGGAGACGCGGCTGTGAATAGGGGTGTGCTTTAAAATCTAAAGACCTGGAGTGTGAGTCTTAACAGCCCTTGGTGCCCACAGCCCCTTTCCGAGTTTGGCTCAGTTGGGGGAGGGAGTTCTGGGAGCCCCTAGGGTCTCTGGATGTTCCCAAACACCTCACTCGGCACCGCCCCAGGGTGCTCATCCACCCTCCTGGTCAGGGTCGGGGTGCACCGGGGGAGCCTTCCTGCGACATCCCTCCACCAGGTTGAGTAGGGTGGCCAGGCAGTCCGGGGACCTGGGGGTTCTGACTGCTCGAGGTCTAGCTTTCTCCAGCCTCTGCCTGGGTCGCCTTGGAAGAAGCTGGGGCCTGGAGCTCCCCAGAGTTGACTCACACACTTCACAGATTAAGAAACCCAGGCATGCATTGCCGACTCCCTCCCTCAGCGGCCTCTTGGGCCTTCCCTCACAGACACTTTCCTTTGGTCTGAGCTTCTTGACTCCAACAGAAAGAAAACCCTTGGCTTCTTCCCTCTGCTCCCCTCGCTTGAGCCTCTTCCGATGGCCAGGTCCTAGGAGCCAGACCACCACTGTCCCAAACCAACCCCAAGCAGCGTGGAGTGGAGGAGGCCTGGTGGGGGTCAGCAGTGTGAATCCTCTGCCCAAGGTCAGCTGGGCCCCCTGCGGCCTTCAGCGAGGCAGCCCCAGTCTGGGGCGGAGGGGACAGGCAGCTGTAGTCAGTGCAGGGAGGGGAGCAGGTCCCCCTCCTATTCTGGGGACTGAGGAAACTCGGTGACGGCTAGGAGGGAGCTGTGAGGGGCTCAGCGCTCCTTCCCCACCCGGGAAGGACGAGTGTGCTCCCTCCTGCCCTTGAAAGAAACGATGAACTTGGGCGCATGCACGGGGCCCGGTTGGGGGAGACAAAGGGGCTAGGGCAGGCGGAGGCCCACCTCTGGGCCTCTCGGGTTCTCAGGACCCACCTGCCCCTGGCTCCCACTGCCCTTAGCCCTGGGGGGTGGCCCCGTGGGGGTCCTGTGGGAGCTCCCTCACATGCCCCAGGGCTCCTCCCCTGTGCTCCCCCCTCGCCTCTCTCCCAGCTCCTATCCGGGTCCTGTCCTTATTCCTGGACAGAACCTCAGAAATCACTAGAAAAAGCCATTCTGGAAAGTTTGGGATTTTTGCTTTCCTGCAGGAGCCTTTTACCTGGAGACCTTTCTGCTGAGCCTGTCCTTCACCCCCCTAACCCCCTTGTCCCCCTCACCCCGACTTCCCTGGCCCATCTCCTCCTCCCCAGAGGTGGATCGAGCCGCCCAGCCACAAGTCCAGCGCCTGTCCTCCAGATCCGCCAAGTGGCGGGAGGCAGGCACTTCCTTCCTCGGCCTCTGGGCCTTCCCCGACCCTCCTCTGAGTAAGCAGGTGGGCCAGGGGCCTCCTAACGGTGTCCCCTCTGCCCACCATACTCCCCAGGTCCCAGGTCTCGAAAACCAAAGAAGAAGAACCCCAACAAAGAGGACAAGCGGCCACGCACGGCCTTCACGGCGGAGCAGCTGCAGAGGCTCAAAGCCGAGTTCCAGACCAACAGGTACCTGACGGAGCAGCGGCGCCAGAGCCTGGCCCAGGAGCTCAGCCTCAACGAGTCTCAGATCAAGATCTGGTTCCAGAACAAGCGCGCCAAGATCAAGAAGGCCACGGGCAACAAGAACACGCTGGCCGTGCACCTGATGGCACAGGGCCTGTACAACCACTCCACCACGGCCAAGGAGGGCAAGTCGGACAGCGAGTAGCGCGGGCGGCCGCGGTCCCATCCCGGTCCGCGCTGAACAATGCAATAATTTAAAATCATAAATAAAGGGCCAGTGTATAAAGATTATACCAGCATTAATAGTGAAAATATCGAGTATTAGCTATGGTTCTGCAATATTCTATGTATATATAATTTACAGGTGGTGTAAAATCCAAAATATCTGACTATAAAATATTTTTTGAGTTTTTTGTGTTTATGAAATTATGCTAATTTTATGGGGATTTTTTTTTGTTCGTTTTTGTTTTTTTTTTTTTTTTGCAAAGGGGGCTGCTTAGGGTTTCATCTTTTTTAATTCCCTGAGCTCCATTATGGGACATCGGACATTTTTTTTTATTTCAAAAGAAGAAAAAAATTAAAACAACTTGCTGAAGTCCAAAGATTTTTATTGCTGCATTTCACATGACTGTGAACCGAATAAATAGCTCCTACCTGGTCTGTGAGTTCTGCCACTTTGTTTGTGTGGGCTTGGTGAGGACAGCAGGAGGGGCTGCACCCCCAGCCTCGTCCAGCGGCAGTGCAAGGGCCCTCCCTGGTGGGGCGAGGGGACTGTTGGGGTCCAGGGAGGAGTGTGAGGGCTTGGCCCTGGGAAGTGGGCCTGTGTTGGTTGGAGACCTGGCCTGGCTCTCCTCCTCCCCTCCTCCTGTTCTACTCCTTGCCGAGGCCGGCCTGCACCTCAGTGCATGCTTCCGTCTGTGTCTGTGTCGCTGTCCCCTGTCCAGCCACCCACCACCAGCGCCAACTCTCCCACCTCCAGGGCTCCAGGGCAGAGGGGCCGGGCATGTCACCCAGGGACCGTGAGCAGTGGAGCGACCCTCCTCCCTCCAGGCACGGGGCCAGAGAATGTCCTGCGGCTCCGTCAGCCACCCCAGGAGGCCTCCGGGGCCGAACCTCAGGAGGTTCGCAGGCTGCGAAGGGCAGAGGGCTGCCGAGAGAAAGTTGGCAATTCCTCTTTTTCTTTTTTCTTTTTCTTCCCTTCCTGTTTTGTTTTCCTTTTTTTTTTTAAGTGGCCGCTTCTGCTACAGAAAACATTCTTTCAAGGTAAATATGTATGTATGTATGCATATATATACACAGCAAGCGGATGTGAGTCCACAGTGCTGGACCACGTGGCTACCTTGACTTTTAAAGGAACTCAGAATCCTCCAAAATCTAGAGGAAGGAAGAAATTGTGTAAATAGTCATTTCTTATCACTTTTTGTCTTTTCTTGTTTTTTTTAAAATACACGTTTTATTTTTTTGAAGGTGTGGTACAGTGTAAATTAAATATATTCACTATATCCCCCAGCAAGTACATATATATATATAAACAAACACATTCTCTCTCTCTAACTCCACTCTGTCTTCTGTTTGGTGTCTGGAAAGGGAATCGTGTCCAAATGTCCATCTGTGGCCGGGACAGCCCGAGGGGCTGTGCCCATGGCCACGCCAGGAGCCACGGCTGTGCCCTGAGGACTGAGGGCGGACTTCTCTCTTTGCCTTAAACCTCTTTATTTCACGGCGATAATAGTTTCACTTTGTACATACTAGTGTAAACCTTTTTAAAAAGGAAACTATAAAAACAAAAGTTGTAATTTAAAGTTCTGTGAATAACCATCTGCTGCTTAGGAAACTCAATGAAATGATATGCCTTTTTAGCAGGAAGCAAAGTTTTTTGGTTTTTTATTTTTTTATTTTTATTTTTTTTAGTTTATAAAACTTGCATTTTACAGTTCCAGTATCAGATATTTATAATCTTATGAGAAATGAATGTTTCTATTTACAACTGTGGTTATCAAAATTGTGAACATTCCCTCTGCATTTTTGTGTGTTTAAATTCTTGAAAGTTACATTAAATAAAAAAAAAAGCCGCTTTATTGTAAAATATTGGATGTCCGAGGTGGAATGACTAGTTTTTCTAAGTGTGTTTCTGAGGCCGCCCCCAGGGCCCTGGGCTGCTCTGCTCAGGTGCTCCCGGCCTTTGCCTCAGGGGCGCACAGCCTCCCTTTGTAGCCAGAGGCAGGATTAGAAAAAAAAAAACAGTGAAGACACTTGGATATCTCCTAAGGGAGCACAGAACAACCAAAGTGATTTAAGCACACATTTCTTTACCACAAGGAAGTGTTCAAAAGCATGGCTCTCTTCCACTGGATAAGTGTTTAAAATCCTGCAGATGCAACAGGTCTCGTCCCCGTCGCCGCTCCTGCGCGCTGGGAGGAGGCGCTCGCCCCCTGGGGAGAGGAACTCCTGCTCGACGTGAGACAAAGAGGCCCCCCTCTTTACGTCTTTGTTGTTGTTTTCACTCCCACAAAGGCAAAGGTCTTGGACGACATCCCAAGGCGGATGCCGGGAGAGGACCGGCTTTTACCTCGGTTCCGGAGTCCCCTCCGCCGGCCGGGAGACGTTTGGGAATCCACGGCCCCCGCGGCCACGCAGGACAGCTGACGTGCGCCCTGCCTGCCCCGCTGCTTTACTTCCAGATTGTCTTGGCCTGAAAAAAGTTCTTTCCTGGTAAAAGAAACTCAGAGACTAGCGAGTTTCTTCTGTTGCGGAAGGCGACCTTTAGTCGTTTTCGGTTCCACGCTGGCTTCCCGGGCACGCACTTGGCCTGCAGGCGGGAGCGGAGCCGTTCCCGGGATTCGCAAAGACGCGGCGAGCGAGACGGCCGCGGTCTCCCCGCGGAGGCTCCGGAGCGCCAGCTGCCCAGTCCCGGGAGCGCCCAGGGTCATCGCCAAAGGGGCGCGATCACCTAGGCCATTCCAAGCGTCTTTCCTCGCCCCCTTCTGCACAGTTCTGAGGGTTCTTAGATTAAAAACAAAACAAAAACCACTAGCACAACTTCTACTACCCAATTGGCCTCTCTCTTTTTAATAAAAAGACAATATAGCAACATCAAGCAATCATTTTTGTTTTTTAATCTGTTCGAAAGTCAACACTGTTGAGGGGCAATGTGCAGGTTTGTGAGGTAGTGAGTTCCCCGTCCCCAGAGGCGTGCGAGCAGACACTGGGCCTACAGAGGCAGAGGGAGATTTTCCTTTTTGTCTCTGGTAGGGGATTGGACTGAATGAGCCCTCAGACCCTTGACGCTGAGATCCTGGTTTTGCTCCTATGTTTATTGTGTGTTTTTATTCCACAGGGTACAATCTAAGCTTGTAACTCATGGACAGCCACTGCTGTGCCAGCTCTCACCAGGGGCGCGCGGACACCAAAGTCAGGCCCTCAGGAAGGCGACGCTTCTGTCTGAAGTCCGGCGGCTTGCTCCGTCCCACCTGGGCCTCCACGGCTCTGCGCGCCTCGGATCTGGACCCGGACTCCAGCACGGAGAAGAGGTGGAGCCCCGCGGCCGGCCCCCCGCTAGAGGGCCGCCGCCGCAGGAGGCTGGCTTCCTAAACGTTCGTCAGAGGAAAGCTTGTTTATAAAGCAAGGCCTTGCTTCTTGGAGCCGAATGCCCCCCCCCCCCCCCCCCGGGCCTGCCTATGTCCCCGCGGGCCAGGCTGAGCCTTGCCCACCATCCCCCCTAGCCAGGCAGGGACGAGGCGGGGCCTGGGAGCCCGGGCCGGAGGAGCGCCGCCGCTCCCCCGGCCGGCCCCTGCCCGAGCAGGCCTGCTGCGAGGGTGCGGACGGGCGGAGGCCTAGCGGGGCTTCGTGGCGCTCAGAGGGCCTTCCTCTTCGGGATGCCGAAAGGCGTCGATGAATAGGGTCCCACCCTCAGGCTGGAGTCAGAATCCGAGGGTCCACACAGGCCCGACGGTCGCCCAGTGTGGACCTGCCGCACGCTTGCTTTGGGGGAGACGCAGTGACACCAGTTTGCTCCCCAAGAGGACTCCATCTTTTTGGTATTTTCCTTTAGCGAAAAGCGCAAATCGATGGGGGCTCTGAAACCGCTTGGCACAGGTGTGCCCGGCCGTACAGCTCGCACAACAAACACCCAGACACTGTGTATGCAAATAAGCTCGCCGCCGCCCGCCCGTCGGAGACGGCGTGTGCTCGCTCCCGCTCGGCTGACAGCCATTCTTTCTCCCGCTGGTTTAATATCCGACCTGCGCGGGCCCTGCCCGCCCCACAGCTCCCCAAGCGCCCCCGGGAGGGTCCCGGCTCCGCCGAAAACTGCAGCCTGCCAGGCGCAGCCGCCGCGCGCTGGGAGGTTAACAGCCACTGGTGACCAAGGGCCACGGCGCAATACCGAAGGCACGGACTCGCCCGGGCAGGCAGAAACCAGCCTCTAGGGAGACCGATCTCTCCCCACCACACCCTGACACCCCCTACACCCACGCGCAGCAACCCCCGCGGGGGCCTCGGCGTGAGGACCCCTTTTCCGAGCTTCTCCATCCCATCTGGGCCGAGGGCAAGGCCGACTCTAGGCCTCGAAGTAGAGGAGGCAGGTGGGGTGGCGTGGAGAGGGGCTGCCACGAGCTTCACAGCGCAGGCTGGCGGGTCCCGGCCGTCCTTAGCCGGAGAAGACCCGCGCGCACGTGGGTGCGGCGCCGCGCGCTCCTTCTCGAGCCAGGCCGGCTGTGCCCCGCTGCCGGGCCCGGGAGCCGGGTGTAGACTACTCATGTTGTTATTAATCTTAAATACTTCATTGTATTTATGCTACCCGCCCACAGAAAATAAAAGGCCATTCTCGAAATCGCCTGAAATGTAATAATATTCATTAAAGTGACTCCTAATTATGAGATTTAATCAAGCGTGGTCCACCGCGCACTCAGCTCTGGCTGGTGAGGCTGACGATGACGGCGTTACTATTACTGTTGTCGTTGTTGTCAGCCTCGTGCTCAGCCGCCGAGGTGACCGCACCTCTTCAGTTTAGGCCCAGTTCCGGCAGAGGGATGTGAGGATCCCTAGACGGGGAACGGGGTGCGAAGCACCTCCAGACTCTCGGGGAACAGGTGTGGGTGGCCCAGATTTGCCGCCCTTCACCAATCCCAGCCCCAGGTCCGTGCACGGCCTGCGCAACAACTCTGGGCGGGGGTAGGGCATCCGCAGACCCCTAGGCGCTCCGTGTCCCGGGGACCCCAGCGCCGGTTTTCTGGGAAGGGGGAACCTTGGGTCCGGAGCCCAGGACCCGCCCCGTTGGCTCTCCCGCCCGACCCCACCCCTCTCATGGCTGAGCCCTGAGCTTTGCCCGGAGCAGAAACAAAGAGTAGCCGAGATCTGCCTCCCGAACCGCCTTTTCACCGTCTCAGCCTGGAAGGCTTCCCAAAGAGGCCCCCACTCCGTCACCCGTTACCCTCACCCCAGTGCCCCCGGAGACCCGGGAGGGAAGCAGAGCCGAAGGCCCAGTGAGCCCGCAGCGCTTTCTCCTCGGCGGAGGAGGTCCGACTGGGGAGCGCGGGCGGGAGGGACCCTGACACAGCCAAGGGTCCTCCGTGGGGCCGAGGAGTGGCGGGGACCACGGCGCGCACAGCCCGTCTGGAAGAATCGGGGCGGGCGCCGCTCCTCCCCATCTGTCGAGCTGTGAAACTTGGCCGTGCGGTCCGAGCGCGCGCTGCCTGCGGAAGGGCCGCCTGACGCCTTTCAGCCGGCGCGTTCGGGGTTCTCTCCTCCCGCCAAGTCCTTTGTGTGCAAGCGGACTGTTGGGCTCTGCTGCCGTGGTCTGCCCGCCTCCTTCCCCCGGCCGCTACCCCCTCCGCCAACTTCCCTTTCTTCCCTTCGCTTTTCTCTCCTCTTTGGATGGGTAATGGGAGACTCCAGCTGCCGAGCGCGCCGCCAGGAGTTGCTGCCCAGTTTCTGCGTCTGTCGCCCCTCCCAGCAGCAGACTGGCCGCTTCCCTCCAACTTCCCTGGGACCCCTGGCCCCTGCCCTCTGGCGTCATTTAGGGCCATGGGACATCGCCTCTGCGTTTTCCCTTTAGGCCAAAACTTTGTCCAGAGGTTTCTGATAGCTTTCCTCTCCCACTCCCATCCGCAAAATGTGACTCCTGATGGCTGGCGTTGCTTTAGATTCAGGCGGTGGGGGGGTGGGGAGGGCGGAATGACCCAGCCTTTGGCATAGTCCGCTCCGGCCAAGGCTGGTGCTATTACTCTATTGCTCTATTACCGCCAGTGAGGTGGCCCCCAAACCATTTCCGTTATCACCCACAGGCTGTCCCCTTAAGTCTCAGATTATGCCTTCCGAAGCAAAAACATCTGGATGAAAACTGGAAAAAATCTCAATCCCTCGAATGAACGATGGACACCCTGGCTTCCAGACATCTATTTGTTTGGGGAAAGACAGAAGCCTGCACAGAAAGCCTCAGCCTGAGCTGGCTCTGGGATGCCCAGAGGTTGCGCTCCCACACCGGGGCTGGAGGACAGCTCAGGTTTCATGTGTTTCCTGCAGATACGTGTGTAGCATCACTTGTGCAGCCCAAGTACAGAGTTCTGGAACCAGGCGGCCCTGCGCTCAGATCGAAGCTGGGCTGCGACTGTGTTCCTTACCCCCAGAGCCCAATCATTTGTCTCTCAAATGGAAAGGATACGGACCTAATAGGCTTCCTGCGAGGTTTTTCGTGAGGGGATCAACACAAAGCGCCTGGCACAGAATAGGGCTGGTTGAGTGGGAGGCTGGACAATCACTGCAAATGGCGAAAGGTGCCAGGCTCAGGCCCTGCCCTCCACAGCCGCTGCCTATTTTTGGTATAGCACTTACGCCTTCCTTGCTTCTACCACCAAGTGCGGCAGCTATACAGTCGTTTGGGGAAAGGAAAAAAAGAGGAAATCATGAATAGGAGAGACGATATTCACAAGGTTGTAAAAAGTGGAACAGTAGTAGAAGCGAAGGGAGAATGGAAAACAATACTGCCCGCAGACATTCGGGGCTCGGTTAGCACTTTCCAGAAACACTGCCCCCTTCTCTTTTGAAACACTGCCATGTGTGCACTGTTATTGCAGGGCTTGAATATATGCACACATATTGCCATCAGGGTTTTTTCCCCACAGTGGTCTTGACCTCAGAATAAGCAAGATGCTGTGCCTCGGGTTTCTATAACAGCCCCACAACTTTACACACCACCCCATTTTCAAGTGACACCCGACGGGACAGCGAGAGCTGGGAGCCAAGGAGCATGTGGCATGCGTGTCCCAGCCGTGAGCAGGCATTGCCCCCCCTCCCAGCTCTTCCTCCAAGAGTGAGTGGGCGTCCTAACAGTATGGTAGCTATTTCATCTAAATAGCGTAGGGTCTAAGTAACCCTTTTAAATTAATTGCTGTTCCTATAGCTAAAAGCATAACAGGCTTTGATTACATGCTAACTAGAATGAAACATAATCCTGAGCTAATTATGTGGAGATAATTTTATAATTATATCATTCAATTTAAGAAGCAATGTGTTGTTAACCTCCCGTTTTAACAGGAGTGATGATTCAAAAGAAAAACGGTCATAAATCTGGACCTTTTAAAAGACCTATCAGCGCTGTCTCTTCATTTTCCCTAAGTGGCCAAAGTGAGCATCAACTCAGCCCACCGATTGTCCCTTTACCTGCGCGTACTCCCACCGAGAGAGTGGAAAATCTCAGACAAAGGGGGCTGTCCCAGGCGAGCATTTCCCAGCGCTGACCTGCTCTCAAATGCTAAAGAAGCCTATCTGCATTTCTATTCTGTCCAGCTTGTATGTGGAAGTGACACCCACCGTCCAGACTCAGAGCCCCCGGAGAACGCCCTGGGTCTCGGGGACACTCCAGCGGGCTTTGAATGGAGCCTGGGGCCAGGGCCTGGGATAAAGGTCCAAACCCCAGCCACCACTGCAGGTGGTGCATTTCCTCTCCCGAACACCAGTGTCCTCGGAGGCGCCCCCTCCCCCACCCCGCCCCGCAGGACCAAAGGCTGGCCATCGCCTCTCTCCATGTTGGTCTCCCCTCCCTTCCCCCTTCCTTACTCCCCCACCCCTTAAGCCATCCAGAAGGAGGCCACAGTGGCATAGGAGGCCAGGCTGTTTGGGAGGTGCCACTCGGGGACTGACTCAAGGCCTATTTGGCTGGCAGGCTTGCTTTCCTGAGCTGTTCTGGGGAATTTGTGAAGGGCTGGAGGGCCAGACTATTGGGTCTGGATGGAGAGGTCAGTTGTCTGATACTTTTGAGGTGGTCAAAGGTCAGCCAGACGCATTCCCTTTGGGTGCTGAGTGAGCCCTAGAGTCTATTTTGGCCACTTGCACATGGCCTCCTCTATCACCTGGCTGGGAGAAAGGCGGCTTTTATGGAGTGACAGGAGTGCGCCCTGTGGATTCTCGAGCCCTAAGGAAACAAAACCAGCGTGTCAGAGGATGAAAGTAATACAAACCCACTGGAGTCACAAGCTAAACAACCCCAACCATCACACTGGCGTGACAGTGGCCTTTGTGGCTGGCACTGAATGAGAGAGCTGGGCACAGTGCAGAGCCGGCCAAAGTTGGGCGCACATTTTCATGCAGGTAAGATCATCTACTGGGGGCAAACCAAGGACTGGGGCTCATTGAGGGGGCACCGTGAGATTTGCAGCTCCACCCTTCCCCCTACGGGGCATTTCATCCGCACCTTTTTTTTTTAAATGCTTCCTAGTCAAACTTGAATATGCAATGAGGCGCCAGAGCTTTGTGGCGGAAATATAATTAAACTGGTGAAAGATGTAAAAGATGAAGAATGAGGATGACATCAGGCCGATTTCACACTTGGCAGTCGGATAGCTGGGCCCAAGCCATGCTCTTGCCACGCAAGGCAGATCAAAGTGCCCTGCCACTGCTGAAAAGGCAAAAGGGGCCTTAAGTATGCTAATCCCCAGGACAAATATATTTTAATCTTGTTAGAATACAAGTTAATGCTGCAGCTCAGTGGCTGAACTTGGTCCGACTGTAGAGATCCATTTTTATTTTAGCTATGAATGACGTAGGCCTCCTGGTTTATTCATAGGTAGTAAAAGTAAATTTACAAAACGAACCCCTGTTTGGGCTGCCTCATCCCCACCTGGGGCTTTCTTTGCGGGGGTGGGGAATTCCGGAGGATCCCAGGAAGGATGATCCGGGAAAAGGACACCAGGCATTTCTCCCATCCCTCCCTCTTTCCGCAGAGGATCCTGATGGCCGGGAAAGGACTTGGCTCATTTGGTGGGGGAGAAACAGGGAAACTCTGAAATTAATTAAAAGATTCTCCAAAGCAATCTGTTTCCCTTTAGGCCTGAGGTTTGACAACCAAACCAATTCTTTTCTATCAGTCCCCTCACTTTAATTTTTACAATGTCAATTTTCATTACTATTAATTATTTGCTGAGCTCCAACTGTACATTTGGCATTGCCCTGATTAGCAAGGAGCTCACAGGCTCTTGCCTGTCTAAGTTTCAATTCCTGTTAGATGTGAATATGTGAGCTGTGCATGCATGCATAGGGGAGATATGAGGTACCTGTCGAGGAAGAGAGCCTCAGTCTGTGGCGCTCCCCTCCAGATAAACCCGTTATGGTAAAATATCGTATATAATTGCAGATGTATCTGCACATCTGAGTGTGTGTGTGTGTGTGTGAGAGAGAGCGAGAGAGAGCGCTGGAGAGCTCAGCGGTAAGGTTACAGAAGGTTAAACTGCCCTGCAGAAGCTGCCTGCTAAATATTGCTGATGGCAGCCATCTAAAAGGCAATTTCTGTCTTTCTGCTACAGCGTGTGTTAGAATTCCCTGCGCCTCAGGCATAAAGCCTGACTCCACGAACGTGCGCCTCACGGCCCTGCATCCCAAAGACTGCCTTTGCCCTTCCAGGTCCCACCTGACCCACGGTCCCCCAAGGGAGGTGATGGGCAGACCGACCGGGGGAGGGGCAGCCTAGCAGCAGCCCCCACCCTTCTGGCTGGGGTCTGCCACCACCCCCACCCCCAAAGCTGCCCCTCGTTTGAGGACTTGGGAATGTCCGTTTCTGCCGCAGTTCTGTCCAGTGTCCTTCCAGTCCTGGAGCGGTTCACACGCACTGTGAGTGCAGTCAATCCACACCGGCACGTAGCAGCTTCCAAAATTCCAGGGAACTGAGCTGAGTGAAGCTTCGTGGCCAGCAGCCACATTCTCCAGAGAGACGTTTCCTGGGACTCCCTCCTCTTTCTCTGGCCATTTCTCTCAGTTCCTTTCATGTCTTGTGTTTTAGCTGGTGGTTACTGGAGAAGACATTCTAGCACTTGCTTTGTGTTTCTTATTCCCACAGTTCAGTTTCCCAAACATTAGGGCTATTGCATCTTCCTGTCTTAAATAATAACAATACCTAACATTTATTGAGCTCCTACTATGTGCCAGGGTGTCAGTGTCCTGGGGCGACCATAACAAAAAGTGCCGTGAACCAGTGGGCTGAATACAACAGAAGTTGATTGTCTCCGTCCTGGAGACTGAAGGTCAGAAATCAAGCTGTCAGCGGGGTTGGATCCTTTCGGGCTCCAGGAGAGGACCTGTCCCACACCCCTTCCAGCCCCTGGCCACCCACCTTTCATTCCTTGGCTGGTAGATGCATCACCCGACCTCTGCCTTCATCTTCTCAAGGCCTTTTCCTGTGTGCATGTCTGTGTCCATTTCTCCTTTATATGAGGACACCAGTCATGCTGGATTTAGGGCCACCCCAATTCAGTATGACCTCGTCTTCGCTTGATTCCATCTTACTTCCAAATAAGGTCACATTCACAGGTTCATGAACAGACATGAATTTCGGCGGACACTAGTCAACCCAGTAGAGCCAGTACTTGGCATTCAACGTGGATTATCTTAAACCGTTCGCACGGTAGGCCCTACGCAGTAGATTCTGTATTACCGCCACTTCTGGGGAGAGCAGACACAAGTGTGTTCTCCTCGCGGGTGAGCATGAGGAGTCCGTGTGAGCCCTTGTCCTCCATGTGACCGCCGTTCCGCCTCCTCTGCTGGTCTGTGGCATCAGTGACGTGACCCCTGACTTTAGTTGTGGCTGGCCAGCCTGCATCCGTGTGACCCATAGAACAATCACACAAATGTACTCGTCACCGGCAGG
Source organism: Equus przewalskii (assembly GCF_037783145.1). Lineage (NCBI taxonomy): Eukaryota > Metazoa > Chordata > Mammalia > Perissodactyla > Equidae > Equus > Equus przewalskii. The sequence continues at coordinate 105,398,182 of NC_091834.1, forward strand.
GGCTGCTTAGATGCAGACACCCCACACTTATGTTCACTTGCCGCTGTCCCCACCGCCCCCCCCCCCCCGCCTCGTTTTCCTCGTCTGGAAATCTGGTGGGAATAAGTGATCGAGGCTCCCTGGCCCGCGTGCTGGGAGATTTCCATGGGCTGGCACACGTGAGGCTGGCACCGAGGGAGCTCTCAGTAGGTGCCAGCTAGGATCGGTCCTCAAGCTTCCCATTTAAAACGTTGAATTATAAAACTCCTGTGCGCTGCCCCTCTGGGCTTCTCAGTTTTAGCTAAGTCTCAGCCCCTCTCCCCCACTCCCCAAGGTTCCTCACCAGCTGAAGTGGAGGAGCCTGGACTTCAGAATCAGCCAGACCTGACTGTCAGTCCTGGGGGACCCTGGGCCCGTCCCTTGTCTGCTCTGTGCCGTGTTTTCTTCAAAATAGGGAGGAATCGTGCCTCAGAGGGTGCTGGAAATTCTGCGTGTGACGAGCCTGGCCCAGAAGACACACTCCACGGAAGGCGATGGGTGACTGGCACAGGAGCCCGAGCCTGTGCCCGCACAGGCACTGCGGTTCCACGTGCCCAGGAGGGGCCGAGCACACGGTAGGCACGCCATGTGTGCGATGACACGTAATGATCGTCGTGGCGGTTGTTTTTACTGTCTGGCTAACTGTCCATGTGGGTGACTCTAGTTCACATGGAGCTAACAGTAGAGGCTGGAACTGGGGCTGTCAGACTGGCAGCTGGAGTGACCTCGGTGAGCCTGCAAATACAGCATGCAAAACAGAACATACCTCCAGGCACGGCTCTGCGCTGAAGCAGACCCACATTGTCCTAGACTCCACTCCAGGACAGAAGAACAGAGGGCGGCTGTCGATGAACATGTGGGAACGCACAGATGGGGCCTCCCCTCTGCTTCCTCTCGAGAGCCCGCCCTGCCCTGCCCTCGGCCCCCGGCCTCCGCCCCTGCCCGTCGGCTGCCCAGGCAGTGCCCTGGGCATTCACCGATGTCTTGGCGCCAGGCATCGTGCAAACCCTGCAGTGCACGGACTGGCTCACAACAGCCGGGCAAGCCGAGTCCTGTCACTAGGAAGGCATAGAGGGGCACGGAGAGGAGAAGTGACTTCCCAAAGCCTCCGAGCTGGTAACTGGCAGACTAAGATTTCCCCTCTAGGGGTGACGGCATTGTAAAGGGGGTGACTGGGCTGGCAGAGGCTCGGCTACTCCCAGGGAGCGACTGCCTGTGTCGGCACTCAGCGTCGCACACGGGACAAATGCTGGGTGTGAGGACAGTGGAGGGAACACGGTGCTCCCCAAACATTCTGCCTGGGCCCGTGTTTCCCAGCCTCCCTGGTGGTTAGGTCAGGACTCAGACTCACACTGACCATGGTCTGGGGGCAGAGTGATCCCCTTGGACCCTTGGGTCCAAGGCTCACAAGAGCACGTGTGAGTTCCCCACATTCTTTCTGTCCTGCCCCCACCTGGATCCCTAAATGACCATGCAGAACACAACTGCCAACTCACTTTGAGCCTGTGGTTGGGCCAAGGAGATGATCAGACTTGCAGTTAATTTGTCAGAGCAGCACAGACCAGCTCGCCCCGGCCGGAACCCTGTACGTCACACCACAGTAACAGCAGCCTGTCCTGCCTGACTCTGGGCCAGCCCGTCTTGAGAGAGGAGAAAGGCCCCGTGTTTTTGACCCTTCCCCTCTATGTTCTTCGTTCTCTCCTATTCCTCCTTCTCGCTCCAGGTCCCTAGACGCAGAATGAGGAGGAAATCGAGGTTCAAATGTGATACCCAAGTTGTATAACTACTTATTGTGTAATTGTGAAAGGGCGAGAGGGCCCGTCTGGACATTCTGCTGGAGGCCTGAGAATGGGGAGGTCAGAGTGAGGTCGAGGAGGATGAAGTGCCCTCCTGGCGGTCCATCCAAAGCCTGGGAGCAGCCCCGCTCGCAGCTGTCATCGGGTTCATCGGGTTCTGATAGCACCGTTGTGTCATCTCCTCAGTATAGTGAAACTTCAAGGCCCACGTGTTCAATGTCATTCCTACACCAAGCCTCTTTGGTAACGACTTGGGTGACACTTGTCTAACTCGAATTACATTTTTATCTCTGCTCCCTTAGCGGGAGGAAACCATATGTTTAAGTGGACTTGTACGACCCCTGCACCCAAAGCATATAAAGTGTTTGCACAATACTGAATACAGAAACAGTGACAGTTTTTTTCCTTTTTTTTTCAGAGAGCATCCACTGACCTACATCTGGAGTTTCATGTATTTGCTAGCACAGAGAGAAAAGAGAGGTAGAGAAACAGGCTGCCACATACAGTTGAACAGGTTATTCACTGCACAAGGGCAGCCCACAGAGGTGGTTGGGTTAAAACCCAGCCTGTATTCTGTTTGCCGACCTCTGTTTCGTGGCATAGGGCTGCATCCGCCTTGAGGATGGGGTGCATTTTTTCAATTGCATGAAGGTGCCACCCACTCATCAAGGTTTGTACTCATGCCTGTACATTGTGACTATCCAAAGGGGGAGACTTTCTCTAATTTGCACAAAGATATCAGTGGCAACCCTGGTACCACAGGCTAGGAGATGACAGAAAAAGAAGATGCAGTGTCCAAAGCCTCAAGACATGAGTGCCAACATCTTAGGTTTATTTAAACATAAACAAGACAAAACTCGGAAACAAAAGCCAAGACAACAGAAAACCCTGCCTGGGTCTCTTGATAGTTATGGTTCTTTTCCAGCAGCTCCCCCTGCCTCCCCCTTCCCCCGTTCCCCTTGTGGCATGCCCTCCTCACCCCTGTGATGTTGAGCTGCGGTTGATGAAATGCTCACAGACCTCTGGCTTCACGTCACTCTGGTGATTGGCTGTGAGAAGAGGATGCTCCGGGCAGCGTGGACTCCAGCTGAGCGCATGTGATGCAGACCTGAACCCACCCCGCAGCCTGGGGACAGAGCCAGCTGACCTGTGGCCCGCAGCAGAGCCGCCTGGCTGAGCCCATCCCCGGTCAGCTGGACTGCAGTTGACCCGCAGAGCCACGAGCCGAAGAATAAATGCTCAGTCTTGTGAGCCGCCGAGTTCTGCACGGCTCTGTGGTGCTGTGCTCATGCCCCACCTTGGGAACAGAGCGATGGCCTCTTTCAGATTCCTTCCTTGCCCATATCTGGGATTTGGGGACTTTTGGAGGGTTTTGAATAAATTTAAATGAAATTTCATTTCAATAATCACCCAATGTGAGAGATGGGCAGGTGGGAGAATGTGGTCGTGGGCACTCACAAAGGGCGGGGGGAGAAGCACCCCTCATTCACACACAGACTCACTGAGAGTCTAGCGGGCACCGGACACTACTCCGACTGGGATGCGGGACCAGCGCTCAGGCCTCAGCGCTCAGGGACTTGCGTCCCGTGAAGTGCAAGAGAGGGTCACGTGCACTGGGTTGTGGCATTGGTCACTTACACTGGCTGAGGCTGATGCTGGGGACACCCCAAGGCTGAAGAGGACCGTCTCCTGATCGCCACATGTGCTTCATTTCATTTCTTCATCTCTTTGATACCCAGACCTGCAAGGCAGGAACTCCTTCCCTTCTCGCTGCTCCGTGTGTAGCCATGTCATCAGCTGGCCTTCAGTTATGCCCCCGGTGTTTCCCCTGCCCTCCCTTGCTCCTGACTTCTGGGCCCACCGAGCATAATGCTCTCCCCTGGCTGTAACTGGTCCTGTTCCCCCAATGTGGGCTCTGAGCCTAGGGCCTTCATCCCAGCATGGGAGGATCATCCTGGGGCTGGGGGCACCGAGGCAGGGCTGCGCCATCCTGCACGTCTCACCACGCACACACGGGCTCTGCTCTCCATTCCGTCAGGACCAGACTCCAAGGGGCAACGAAGCAGACGCAGCTAATCCTGCCTTTGCCGTTTCCACAGGTTATGTAAAGACCGTGTTCCAACTGGATGTAAAACGACAGTGACAAGATGACCACTCAGAATAACGGAAGCCCTGTTCCACGGCGCACAGCTAGAGCTGGGACACGGGGACGTGTGTGAGGCGGGGCTTCCCTGGCCCCACACACAGACTCCTCCTAGAGGGAGAGCTGGGGGCTGCCCCACAAGATCGATAAGAGCAGGGACTCCTGTGAGATTGCAGTCAACTTCAGATGCTCAGCAGAGTCCTCTTCGGTGCATCCAGCTTTCTAAGCCCAGCACGTTGGCGGAGGCTCCTCCAGATGGAGAAGGGACCAGAATGCAGAGTGCTCACAACACACTGCTCATGGGAGGAACGTCTGCCACAGGAATGCTGCCCCACGCACGTGTGCAAACCACACCTGGACCACACAACGAGCCTCCTGTCTTTAAAAAGAAGGTGTGGCCATATCTGAGAGGTTGCTGCCTGAGCACAGGCGACAGTGGACAGTCACGGCAGCATTTGGGTCGCTGTCCCACAGTGCCTGGGGCCCCGTCCTCCACGAGCCCACAGTTCACGCAGGGGTCCACGCCAGCACTCTGGACGATGAGAAATGCACAGGCCATGTGCAAGCCTACAGCTTTGCGCAGGCCCCCAACAGCTCCAAGGTTGGGGGAGATAAGGAGGGGTGTGCAGGATGCAGACACCCCCAGCCCAGAGGGCTAGGAGCCAGCCTGAAGCTCATCTACTCGAGGGGCAGGTGACGGGGCACAGGCAAGTGCCGTGGGTGGGCCTTGGGGCCACGTCCTGGGGGATGGAGGTCCATGGGTGGCCACTGAACTGCATGCTCCACGACAGAGGCTGGTGCCTGGCTACCCAGAGTCGAAGTGGGGAGGCTGGAGTGTTTGGGGACACCCACAAGATGCTAGTCCGTGCAGAGATGAGGACGCGGAGGCTGGCTTCAGGTCGGCATTATGAACACGCCCCAAGAGAGATGGCATTCCTAACCACTGGAGTGCCAGAGATGCTCCCTGTGAACCACGACAGACATGCCCAAGGGCATGTGGCAGATCCAGGCCACAGGGGGGCACATTCAGAGCTGGGGCAGGGGGGCCAGGAGTGAGAGGGCTTCTGTAGAGGCTTGAGGGGCAGACCCCAGCTGTGGCTGAGAAGGTCCCCGGTGAGGGGCTGAGGGGGCAGGTCCTAGGTTGGCAGAACGAGGGGAGGGCCACCTCAGCCTGCCAGTGGGGCTGTGGCAGAGACCCAGACCGAAGAGCTGGACCAGCTGAGGGTCTCCAGGGCAGGGGGAGGTGGGTGAGGGGAAGCCCAGAAGCTGCGTCCAGAAGGGCGGGCAAGGCCTCTTTCCCCAGCTCCTGAGGCCTCGGGGGAGGGCGGCAGTGGGAGGCCTGCTGACCTGCTGGGAGAGCTCGCATTCCCTGAGAGGGTCTGCCGACCTGTGTGTGGATGAGCGTGCATGCTTGTGTGACGTGTGTGCATGCCCATGTGTCATGTGTGTAGCCCGTGTGTGCATGTGCCTGTGATCCTGTGTGCCAAAGTGTGTGCATGCACACCTGTGTGTGAATTGTGAGTGTGCACATCTGCCTATGTGCATGTGTGAGTGTGTGCATGTGTGTGCATGCCTGTGTGTTAGGTGAGTAAGGTGCATATCAGGGGCAGCTTCTGTCTGTTCCTCCGTTGACGCCAAATGCCCACTGCTTGCAGGATCTGAAATCAACCACACTGTGGCAGGTGGGAGGACACAGCCTCTTTCCCCTCCGGCTTTTGGGCACAGTTAGCTGCTCAGAGCATCTGGGTCAGATGCCCCCTGTGAGCAGGTGTGGGAGCACCTGTCTCTAGGCGGCTGGATGATCATCCGCCTGCAGGGCTGGGCCTCAGGTCTGCTAACAGGGACCCAGGCGTCTGGGGTAGGACAGCATCTTGGGAACACGAGTGCACACCTGCCAGGCTGGCGCCCTGCCGGTGAGCCTAGGGAGGGGACACAAGCCCCACAGCAGAAGCTGAGTCCACCCCAGCTGTACCCACAGGGCCTCCAACTTTGGAGAGAAGAGGAGAAATCAAATCTGGAAACAATTCCAAAAAATAGGGAGATTTATGGGGTTTTTTTCTTCTCTGCAAATTCGAATTGTCTTCCTTGGTCTGCTTGATCCCCGTCACCAGCAGGAGACCATTTTAAATATCCAAAACGTGAGGTCCCTGTCCTTTACTGTCTCTTCACTGAGAAAGCACACAACGAGGAAGCACGATGACGCATTCAGTAACGCATTTAAATGCAGTGATCACAACAGCATCTCCAGATGACTTGTGTAAACATGAGACACTTCATTTGTCCAGCCTATCGGCCTTGTTGAACATGGAATGGATTTACAGCTGTGTCAGTTAGGACGCTTTCAGCCACAAGGAAAACCAGTCACAGTAAAAACCAACTCGACTTGGCTTAGACAAGCCCCAAAGTCCATCAACAGGATGGCTTCAGGTAAGGCTTGACTAAGGCTCACCAATGTCACCAGGGCTGGTTTCCTGTGTCTCTCCCTTTACCTTCTGTGGTGTCAGCTTCACCTGAAGTCTTCCTCCCTTCGTGGATACAAGTTAGATTCCTGAAGAAACAGGGTCCACGAGCTTTCTGGTTCACATCCTGGATCCCCACTCCCAGATCCCCTCCTTAGAGAGAGGGAGGTTCCTTCCCAGAGGCTCCCAGTGAACATTTCTCGATGCCTCACTGGCTCAAAGAAGGTCATGTGCTTTTCCTGAGCCAAGGATCAGGTGATGTGCTGACTGAGCCACCCAATGAGAGCCCTCCCTGGAGCTGGGGGCGGGGCCAACCTTCCTTGAGTAACCGTATGGAAGGAGAGATGCAGAGGGTGGGCGCAGGAGGTGCCGCCCACAGTCAGCTCCGCCCTCGTCCCTCTCCCTGCGCAAACAGGCAGGGCCCCCTGCAGAGCCCAAAGGTGGTTAAGACAAGGGCATGGCCGCGGGGGGCTCTGTCCCTGCCCTCCTCTCTCCGCTCCAGCCCTAGGCTCAGGCTGTGGGCCCCGCGCTGGGCTAGCTGGTCGCTCCTACTCTCTTAGGACGTGTTCGTCTCCCGAGAACTCTGGGCTTTCTGGTCCTCAACCTTCCCCCCCAGGCCCCTGTGGCCCACCGTGTCCATCGTGAGTCACATGTGGGGTCAGCACCGGCCCTCTCTCCCGCTGGGACACACGACAGGATGTGCGTTCGGCTGCTCGCCCTGCACTGCGTTGGCCCGACTGCGACTTTCTGGGTCTCTGTGTTCTTTAGCCCTCCCACTGGCTTCTTGTCGGGCCCCCTGCTCCTTGTTGGTAGTTCCTAGGGCACCCTCTTCAGCCCAGGAAGAGCAAAACCCCTTGACATCTGGGCTCCCGTCACCCCTGCCCAGCACCTGCCTTGGGGCTCTGAGGTGATGAAAACGTGCCCACGTGGGAGATTTGTCTGACCAGGGCTCCATCCTCGGCAACCCCCGGGGCTCTCCTTGGCTTTAGGAAGCCATTAGGTACTTGACTGTCCCTGCGGCCAGCCGTCCCTTTCAAGAAGCACATCCAGGGTTCTTCCAGACTCCCCTCCCGCCTGGGTCTGGCGCTTTCCCTGGGGGCTGGTCCACTCTCTCTGGAAGCCCCTCCTTGCCCACTCGCTCCCAGCCCACCACCCTCCTGGGTTGCTCTGTCTTTTCTTTTTTTTTTTGAGGAAGATTAGCCCTGAGCTAACTGCTGCCAATCCTCCTCTTTTTGCTAAGGAAGGCTAGCCCCGGGCTAACATCCATGCCCATCTTCCTCTACTTTATATGTGGGACGCCTACCACAGCATGGCTCGCCAGACAGTGCCACGTCCACACCCAGGACCAAACAGGCAAACCCCAGGCCGCTGAAGCGGAACGTGCACACTAAACCGCTGTGCCATGGGGCTGGCCCCTGCTCTGTCTTTCTTAAGGTCACAATTGCTCTGGCAAGTTCAGGAACCCCTCCAGAACTCTGATCTGATTCGTGGTTCCCCCCCCCCCCCGACAAGGGAACCCCGTCTCAGAGAGACCCTCCCAGGCCGCTCCTCACTTCAGGCAGGTCGGATGGAACCTGAAACAGGGCGTCAAGGATGGTGTTCTTCCTGGGGAGAGCTCTTCTAGGGCTCCAGGCCACACGCCAGGTCCTCTGACCCAAACACACTTGCTTCTAGGGTTCCAGGGCTGCGGGAGGGGTCCAGGTACAGAGGAGGTCTGCCAAGCACGTGCGGCCTGCTCCTGATGTCCCCATCACTGAGACACAGGGAGCACCTTGAATTATCTCACTTAGCAGAAGGTGCTGGGTGACTTGTACAAAATGAGTTTCTTGACTGTCGTGTGAACGCCCAGAGGAAGTGTTTGCACGTCAGAGAGAACGAAGGGCACAACGGCCTGCAGTTTGACAGGCTGCACAAGGGCCAGAGTAAAGAGGGGCTTGCCCTGGGGAGGTGGCGAGTCCCCGTCTGGTTACACATCTCCACGCTGTTCCTCCACCTACTGCCCCTGGCGAGGTCACACAGCAGGGGGGCCAAGAGCAGACTCTGGATTCGAATCTCCAGTCAGCCACTGCCCAGCCGTGTGAGCCTAGGCCCAGCTGTGCCTCAGTTTCCCCTATCAAGATGCTTTCTCCAGTAGGTTGTTGGATGGTTGGCTGCACCCCCAAGCCAGACACCTGGACGCTCTCGTTTGCCTTGCCTTCTTCCAGTCATCTACTCCGGGAACCCGGCCTGGGGCCGATTTCCTGAGATGAGGGTCAGTGGCCAAAACTGACCGCCGTGCCCACACGGCGCGGGCAGCGCCCGCCGCAGCTCTCCGCTTGTCCTTCTTGTCCGGTTCGATGGTTCCCAGCCTGTTCAGGGAAAAGGATCTCTTTAACACCCAAAGACTTCGAGGTCCGTAACCTGAGGTTGTTATAGTTTTAATATTTTCTAAGAAAGTGTATCGTCAAAAAACTTTCAGTTCCGTGACGTTTATAAATGACTTTGCATTTATCAATCACATTAGCACCCACATATACCTGAGGCATAATTTCTATATGTGTGCATGTGTACACACACAAATATACACATTCAAAAATGCATACACCACAAATATACATGTATAAGTACATATACCCACAGATACACATGTCTAGGTACATACGCTCACAAATACATGTGTATAGGTAAATATACCTGCAAGTGTACACGTATAGGTACACACACCTGCAAATACGTATGTATAGGTACATATACCCAGAGATATATATACGCAAAGCTAGGGTGCTATAACAAAGAGCCCCTGATATAATGTATTCTGCAGAGAACGCAGAAGTGTGATTTTCTCCCATGACACACTTTGCAGTGGACAGGACCTAGGTAGAGGGGCAGCGCTCTTCCTAGACACCACTTGGAAACCCACGTTCCTTCCCAGCGCGCGTCCCACAGAACTTTTCATGGTGATGAAAATGTCACATGTATGCACTGTCCAGTATGGTAACCACTAGCCCACGTGGCTGTTGGGTATGTGGAAGGTGGCTAGTGCAATTGAGGAACTGAATTTTAATTTTATTTAATTTTGCTAATTTAAATTAACTGCCTGCACGGCTGGCTGCATGCTGGACAGCGCAGCTCCACTCCAGCCCTGGGACCTCGTCGCCTGCCTGTCCACGCTGGGAGCTGCCTCCCCATCAGGACCCTGCTCGCTGGAAGCAGAAGGAGAGCACGGAAGAGGAGGCAGGCGCAGAAGAGGCCTCTGTCTCCACTCACGTTCTCTGGGGGAACCGAGCCCAGTGGTCACTCCTCAGCTCCAGGAGCCAGGAAATGGGCTGGCCGGGCAGCCAGGGCTGGGTCACAGTATGTGGTTACTCTGAGAGGAGAGAAGCGGTTCTGGTGGACAGCTGTCAGTCTGAGCTGAGCTACGTGAGCCTGAAACACAGTGTTTATTCCGTCTGCAGAACCAGCTGGCGGGAATGTGGGTTTGCAAGTCCCTTGCAGTCACCGCATACCCCAGGGTCTGTGACTAGAGGGTGGGACCACTGACCCAGCTCAGCTCCCAGCCCGAGTCCTTCATCTCAGACAACGTAGCCAATCCCGGGCTGTGTGCCGTAAGCTGCCTCCCTGCCTGCCCGTCACTGACCTTGCTCCCACCCCCTGGGGCTGGGCTCCCTGCCCCTTGAGGTCCAGCTGCTTTGCGGACTGACCCCTGCAGCCCTCAGGACACCTCGCCCCAGCCCTGGATTCAGAACTGCCCTGAGACCCTCCCACGTTTTAGTCTCGTTGTCAAAGGATTTTGATGATTTTATTTCATTTTATGTCCCCGGCAACCCTAAGAGGGACAAAGCGATGTCCCTGCCTCCCTGATGAGACAGAAAGCAGAGGGAGTCCTCCCAGCTCTCTCCCCTTCCTGGTCCTCTTCCCTCTGATGCGGCCACCTTCCGGCCATGACCGGGTCTCCGACCCTTACGTTACCCACGGACCGTCGGGTGCCACGTCTACCAGGTCACCTCTCCTTCATTTCCCACTTAGTCTATTAAGAAGCCTCCCATCTTAAACTCTGCTCATCCGTAAGTACTTACTGACCGCTCCCTGTAACAGTGGGACGTCGGGGCCCTGACCCCGGTGAGCACCGCTGGCACCTGAACCCCACGTGATTTCTCCGGGCCCTCCCCACTCCAGGGGCTCAGTTTGGGGGACAAATTCTGTGGCCACCTTATAACTAACGCTGCTGTTTACACACACACTTTGAGGTTACGGCCTCAGCTCCTCAAAACAGGGCTACACGGGAGCCACTGTTTCTGCCTATTTTACAGGCAGACAAACTGAGGTTCAGCGTGTAGAGCTGGGGTTTAGGGCAGAGCATTTTCCCCGCTGAGGCACAAAGCACTGGGCCGGGGGATAGGAAGAGCCAGCTGGACAGACCTCCCCTGCGTCAGTGCTGCAGGCTCCCGGGAAGGAGGGTCCATGAACTCGTGCTCCCTTCAGGATGCTCTGCCGGGAACTTGGAGCCCGGCCCAGGTCGGCACCTCCCTGAACAGCATCCTCTGTCCGTTCATCTGTCACATGTCTGCCCTACTCTGAGCAAGTGCCTGACAGACAGCAAGAAGGTCTCGTCCATGTCCGATCCCAGACACGGCGGCTAGATGAGAATTTGTCTGTTAAATGGGAGGCATAAGTGCCAGCGGGGCTGGCAAGGCCCGGGCAGGGGACCGCAGGCACGCCCAAGGACAGTCAGCATCATTCCGGGGCCTTGAGACCGTGTAGAGAGGGAACGCAGAGGAAACCAGCTGGAGAGGTGGGAAGGGGCCCTGACTAGTGTGGGCGCCCTGGAGGAGCTGTGCAGGCCGTGTGGGTCGCTACGGTCGGAGGCGGCTGCTGGAGGCTTCTCTGCAGCAGAGGAAGGACCGACAGAGGGAGGCAGCCTCCTTGAGAGGCAGGAGAGAAGGCCCGAGGGCCTGCATAGGGCGTTAAGGGTGATGGAGGCCCAGAGAGGCGCAGATGTTGTGCTGGTGGCCAGCAGGGTGGGCTTCTCCTGCTCAGGCCTCTGTCTGTGCACGGGCCCAGAGGGTCCTTCTCCTCCAGCAGGGGGGACAGAGGCCCCTCCAGGCACACAGCGGAGGCTGGGAAGACTGAGGCTCAGGGCCACATCGCTAGCAGCAAAGGACAATGTTCTCACCAGGCTCTGCCCATCACAACCCCGGGGCCGCCATGAAGACACTGGGAAGGAGGGATCCTTCAGAACAGGAAACCTTAGCCTGGGAGCCCCTCCCAGGGCCCCGCCCGCCCCTGCCTCCCAGGGATTGTCCTCAGCACCACTGACCAGGACTTCATGGTTCAGAAGCCACCAGAAGGCCGAGGGTGAATGGCGGGCGCTGCCAGACCCTGCAGAGCCGGAAGGGGCCGCCCCGGGCTGCATGCATGGCTGCCCTCTCTGTGTGCCGCCGACTTTAAAAGTGGAAGAGCTGAGGCCGGAGAGCAAAGGAGGAGCATCTCGGGGAGGGATGGCGCATCTGCTCGCACTGGAGGCTCTTTTAAATTTCTAATCAGGAGCCGGGCGGCCTGCCCTGCCCGCAGGGCCTGGTGGGGACAATGAGCCTTCAACACTGTCCGGGGCAGCCTGAGCAGAAAGTCAGGGAAAGCCTCAGACTCCAGGGCTGAACTTTCCAGAAGGAGAAAGGTCAGAGGAAGAGTCTTTCCAGGAAGCACCCGTGGGCCCCTTGGCCAAGACCCAATGTGTCATGAGTGAGCAAGGAGCTGATTTTCCCCCAAACTCTCCTCCACGGCCCAGCAGGCCCACTAAGCTTGCAACACTGAGGCCAGAGCTGCCTGAGCCCCTGGACGCCTACGTGTCCAGAACCTTCTTCCTTTATCCCCTGGGGGTCCTGGGCTGCTCCTTCTGGCATTTTCTCTCTGAAGAAGGTGAAGCTGAGGCTTGGAGGGGCTGATCCGGGGAGGCTGCACTGGCACCACCCTCCACTCCTGCCTGTTGCCATGGTTCGAGTCAGGCATCCGGGCGGGATACAGGATGCACGGTGTGGGACTCGATACCGTGGAGAGAATGGGCTAATGGGGAAGCCGGAAGCTTTTTTTTAAATGCGCAAACAGTTTAGAGAACCCCACAGAAACAAAAGGAAAAGAAGTGAAGACAATCCAACAAAGGCTGGAAGAGCAAAGAAGAGTCAGTGACAAGATGGAGCTAATAGGATGAGGGGTGAGAGGGGCGAGGGGCGCAGGGGTGAATGCTGATTAGCAGGCGAGCAGAGGACAGCAAGGGGGAGGGAGGGGAGACCCTGCAGAGCCACTGCGAGGGGGCTCCTAGGACGTGGGCGTGAGAGCTGGAGAGAGGACCGGGCCAGCAGTATCCCTGACACCAGGAGACAGGATGCCGGGCCTGGGGTGGAGAGACAGGGAAGCTGGAGGGTTGAGGAAGACAAACAAACAGCAACAGCAAAATATCCACATGTGCGTGTCGTTAAGGAGAGTGCGATTGGAATTCCGTAGAACCGCGGAATAATCAAGGGGCTTAGCCCTCATCCAGGCGGCCCCTTTCTGTTCCCGGGGGGAGGACAGAGACTGAGAGCGAGGGTGAGGCGGACAGCCCAGGGCCACGCCAGCAAGCCTCTTGGGGCCTCTGCAGCAAGCTCTTTCCCTGGGGCCACCCAGCCTGCTGTTTATCTATTTATTTATCTATTTATTTATATTGAGGCACAATTGACATATAACGTTATGTTCGCTTCAGGTGTATGTACAACACAGTCGCTCAATATTTGTGTATAGTCTGAAATAATATGATGTACAGCATGGTGACCATACTTAATACAGTATTGGATATTTAAAAGTTGCTGAGAGAGTAGATCTTAAAAGTTCTCAGCGCAAGAAAAAAGCTTTGGTAACTATGGAAGGTGAGGGATGTTGACTAGACCTAGTGTGATCATTTCGCAGCATGCTCAGCCTGCTTTTAAACACCCGGTCACACTTGAACGCTGGGATACGGAAATCCGGAGGGAGCCAGAATAACGTCCGGATAGTGGGGAGGGCCAACAGGGGAGGGAAGAAACAAATGGGACAGGAAGCAAGGAGGGCAGAGCTCGGCCATGAGAGCTGGCTGGCGGGGGCAGCTGGAGGCAGTTAGGCGCCATCTTGGTCCCCGAGGCCAAATGAGGCCGGAGCAGGAAGCGGCAGGAGAGGTGGCGGGTGGGGGCAGCAGGTGAACGGCCACGCAGCAGAGATGCGGTGCCGGAGTGGGGTGGGAGAGGAAGACGGCCGCAAAGGCAGAGGGAGTGAGCCGCTAGCTTCCACCAGCGGGAGCTCCCTTGACCAACTCAGAGCATCTTCGGCCAAGGAGCGGGGACTGTGTGTCGTACTCACCCTGACCGCCATGGGGCTGTAAAAACAAACGACACGAAGGGAAGTATTTCAGGGAAACTATACTTTCGATTTATGAAATGGGTGAAAGAGTCTAATTGCCCATCTTTTCATTTAGATTATTAGTTAAATGTATATATAATCATTTACTGTTCCATTCTTTTTGGTATATATTTCTGGAAAAGTATGAAATTAGTCTGTATTTTGAGGGCCTACTTCCCCTAAAGTGCTTTATTCTGTAAAGAATTTTGTCAACAAAGGACCTGAGGACCCAGTGGTCACATCCCCCTTTGCCACCAAAATGTAATAAGTGGAGCTTACAGTTAATTTATTTGTAAATATTTATTTCTTGTCGGTCTGGATGTTGGTCTGAAGGGTTTCTTCAAGCAGTCTTGTTACTGATTTCATAGCTCTCCCAAAAATGAGCACCAGGGACTGGATTTTCGAGATTCTCTCAGATAAAATGAACCTTCTATTTCCCCCCTAATTGAGCAATTCTGTCTATGTGGTTCGGGTTTGGGTTTTATATTGTCAATAATTCTTTTCCTGTTTCCTAAAATTTGTAGAATGTCTTGTAATGTTACCAGTAGTCTTCTTCACTGGGTAGTAAATGTCGTCAATTGATCTTTTCAGAGAGACTTCAGATGAAATCTCTGGGTTATTATTCATTTTAAAACTGAAAGCTAACGAGGGGGAGAATGTTTGAGCCAGCACTGACTGGTCGGGTCGGTGCATTCAACAGAGAGTCGGTCTCCTGTGGGGCTCTGACTTACTGCGTTGCCTTTGACCAAACAGTTAACCTCTCTGTGCTTCAGTTTCTCCTGTAAAGAGGATTACTTATTTCTATTTACTTTAGAGCAATTCTCAGTTTTGGTTCTGTGAACTTGGGCAGCAAAAGTTCATCCTTGTTCTCCATAATCTATCTCCAGCTGAAATTTACCAATTCTTTTCATTATGAAATAGACATAATGACACCACCAGGCACTCAGCGTTGCCTATGATACTGTCGCCAATTGAAGCCATAGATATTTTCATAACATGCTACAGTCGTTGCAGGTATCACACAATATTGTTTCTGCTTATCCCTGCTTCAAAATCAGTGACTTGACCTGCTGCTAGATCTTGCTGTTTAACATATTAGTAAAGAAATACACATCACAATTAAAATACGTTTTGCAACTATTTTAATCTAATTGGTTTCCTTGTGATCTCGTATATTTTATTTTATACATTTAAATATATTCATCTAAGAAGGGCATGGCCATAGGCTTCCGGAAGCTGCCAGAAGGCTCCATGGTGCTAAAAAAAGGTCAGGAAGCTCTGCTTTAGAGGGATATTGAGAGGCAAAATGAACGTTTGCCAAAGGACCAGGGGCTCTCGAGGGCAAAAAAGGGGAGAAAAAGGCAAGTTCAAAGAACATTGTTATCACAATGGCGAACATCGCTGAAATAGCTATGAGTTACAAGGCTGACCCTGTGGCAACACCCTGAATTATTTGTCTTCAGAGGTCCCCATAGGAGAGTTTCTGGGCCGCTCCTCCGGAGTCTGGCCCTGCTGGCTGACGTGGACACCGTGTCCGGCCACCACCCCACGGCCACATGCAGCCCCAGTGACCCGAACGCCCCGCTGGCCACAGGAGGTCCGCGCGTGGATGCTGTGGCTCCCGTCCGGGTGCTCAGCACAACCCCCAGCACCTTCCACCTTTCGGTGACGTGCATTTGCCCGTCGTGTTCTTTGAGAGAGATGTCACTGTAAACTGTACAAGCACGTCCGACTCGCCTTGATGGCAGCGGCGGTGCTGCCCCGACTCTCGCTCTTTGCAAGGGAAACCCGTTCCACCCGGTGCGCATGCGCAGGGCTGCCTGGGGCGCTCAGAGCCTGCTTCTCCTGACACCCTGCTCCCGCTTCAGAACCCACGGGGGCGTCGGGACCGTGCTGTCCAACCGCTCCATGTCAGGGACACCCCGAGGGAGGGCGCTGGTGTTGCAGTCAGGACACCGGGGCCTTTGACCCTGGTCGCTGATGTTTCTCCAGACCCTGGTTTCTTCGTCTCCAAGGTGGAGACGATGATTGTGTTTCTGCACAAGGCTGTTGTGAGGGTGCCATGACACGGGCCGAGGAGGGGATTTGCAGACTGTGAGGGGCTGTGCCTGTGGTCGTCACCAGCGCTGCTGTCGCTAGAGCAGTGGCATGCTCAGAGGGGCCAGACTCTCACACCGGGGCTCAGTCACAGTGCTGCTGAGGATGGGGAAGCCTGCTCTGGGTGACGGTCCCGTTGTCCCACAGCTCGGGAACTGTGCCAGGCGGGGTTTGGGTTGGTCCTCTCGTCCTTGGACTGAAGACAAGGGAATTTGCTAATGGGGCAGGACTTTTCTGGACCCCTCCCTTACCGGGGTGCCAAATCAGGAGGACAGGCGCTGTTTGAGACCTCGAGCTCACTGGTAAGGTGAACCTAAGGCTCCCTGAGACTGTCCTAGAACAGCGAGAAACCCAGCTGAGATGGGCGGGAGCTCATCTGTCACCACGGCGGTCAACACTGCCCACCCGATGCCCTTCCACATGCACTGGCTCCGAGCTTCTCCCTCAGCAAATTCATCTAGAGGGAATTTGCTAAAGATGCAGCTACCAAAATTCATCTCTGCATTGCTCATAATAATAAAAAAATTGAAAATAGTCTAAATGATCTCACATAGGAGATTTAATAAGTGTGACATGTAATACATCAAATAAACACTTTGTAGCCATTACAATTTACACTGTAGAAGAATCTTGAACACGTGAAAAGAAATTCGGGATACATTGAGTGCAAAGGCCAGGTCACAGAACAGTGTGTTAGACATCTAACCCCCCCCCCCCACACGCATACACACACATGTATACACACACACACATACAGACACTGTAAACAATGATCTGAGTGATGAGGTTTGAGAAAATTTTTATTTTCTTGTTTTTAAATCTCTATTTTCCAAATACATGTATTTCCTTTTATTTATCAGGAAAAAGTATTTTTTTGTGGTTTTCATTTTGCTTTGTCTGGTTTCAAAGAATGAAACCCTGAAGAGGCTGAATCGCCCTTCTCCTTTGCAGTCTTCCTGGTCAGGGACAGACTGAGGTGGCACCGGTCACCCACCCGCCCAGGCCCTGGGCTCGCGCTGGTCTGAGCGGCAGCCCCCGAGTGTCTGGAGCGGCAGCCCCCGAATGTCTGGAGCACTGAGAGTTTGTCAACCCGACTCGCCCTGCTGCCTCCAGCGGGAGCAGGGGCAGGGGGCACCGGGATGCTCTTCCGAGGAGAGCGGGGTCGGGCGCGGGGTGATCAGCAACGTCCACCCAGTGGGCTGGAGACTGGGGAGGTCCGGTCAGCAGACAAACAACAGATCAGGACTCGAAGCCCCGCACTGACCTCTTGGTGAAGGAGAACGCAGCCGAGCCGGGCGCCTGGCTTCCTGGCCCCGCGTTGGAGGCTCTCTCCCCATGCTAGGCTGTCAGAGGAGAGGAACCACACACAGACTGGCCACAGGCACCTAATCAGACTTACATATAAAGCTCTAAAGAGATTCCTTCTCCTCAGCCCCAGCACTGTGAGGACCTAAATGAGCAAGGAAAAATTAAGTGATTTCTACTCTACTGAAAATTAGCAAAAACAGATGAAGTAATTTTACCATCTGAGTTTGTGTTTAGTTTGAAATTCAAGTAATGCCCACGCCCCATGCCCTGAGGCCATCAGAGTGCCACAGAAGCCCAAGTGGTGGTCCCGGAGGACATCCGGCTCCAGGTGTGGCCCTGGCAGGGATGGTGGAGGCCCCTGGGGGTGGGGGCTTCCCCACATTCTTACCAGGCCTCCTGCAAGACCGAGAGCCACTGAGATTGGGGCGTTCTCTGTCGCACGGCTGAGCTCACAGTCTACCTGGGGAGATGTGCCCCTCCACCCAGGTGTCCACGACGGGTGGGAGAAAGGACCACCAGGTGCCCAGTCCTTCTGACCTTCCCACTCGGTGTCTCTGCTTCTCTGTCCTCAGCACAGGAGACACCGCGACGCTCCGTGACCTCACTCATCAGATGCCCTCCCTCACTCTCACCGAAGGCCAGTGGCCAGAGAACACATTTTCCAAGTCCAGCTCTCTCGTCGGTGGAGTTTCATGTTAGCACCTCCCTACTGCCCAAGCCCGGGGTCTCCTCTGTCTCTGCTGGTCTCCACTGCTGATCTCAAAGGGCGTGGTTACCCGGGAAGTGGTGGCCCTCTCAAGAGGATGGTCAGGACCCCGGTCCTTGTCCAATGTGAGAGGGGCACAAGCTTTCACACCAAAGACCTTGTGAGGTCTCTCTCTCCATGTCTCTCCCTTTCCACGGCAAATTCTGGTTTGACAGGGCTGCCCCACCCGTTCAGACCATGGAGGGTGCTCTGCCCACAGTTGCCTCTCCCTTTAGGCCTCTCCTTCTCAGCCCCCACGAGGGGCCTTACAATATGCAGCTGTTTAATGAAATGTGCCCACTCGAGCACAAAACTGAAGGGAGTGGGGCAAGTCCCTGTGCATTCAGAAGTGTGCATCACGGATCTCCTGGGCGCTGGGCGCTCACACAGCCCACTGGCATGCCAGCTCTGGGGGCAGGGGGCGGGGTTAAACAAGAGGGGTCATGACTCGGGGACAGTTGTAAATAATCCGCCGCTGCCAACACAGCCGGGTGAGATTCCAAAAGTCAGCACAGTGCAGGCCGCCAGGGAGGTCCTGGAACTGGAGGGGCTGCATCCATCACTGCGGGGCCCTCCTGGCCCTTCCCCGTGAGTCTGCAGGGCAGCGGGAAGAAAACTTCAGAGAGAAAGTTTCTCAAGTTTGGGCACGTTGCTAACTCAGATCTAAAATATGAAGCTCGGATTTATGCAGCGAGCCTCCTTCGACAAGGCTTTATTAGAGCCTAACGGGCTAGCCGAGATGTGTGCTCCTCTGGGATCAAGGACAAGGACAGCCAGGGCTCAAGGACACAGGTGCTCAGAGCAAGGATGCAGGACAGCTCAGGAATCCTCGATACCACAGACAGACAAAGGGGCTGCCAATCTGGGCCCCACGGCCCCTCACCTGCCCACCCCTCGGTGCCAGCTGCCCAAGGGGCTCAGCCCAGGCCTGCCAGAGCTGTGGGCTCGGGTCACGTGACTGCCTTCCCCAGGAGAACAGTGTGTGTGTGGGGGGGTCTCTGGTCCCACTGCTTCCCATCCCCCGAGTAATGGGGTGACTGTGCTTACTGTGTTAGTGCATAAGCCGTGGTTTGGGAATAAATCACAGGAACTAGAGAAACTAAGGCTTTGCTGGATTTGAGACTCAGTCATCAAGTAGAAGAAAAAGCATTTCTTAAAAAAAAGTCTTATTTTGGGGACTGGCCCCATGGCTGAGTGGTTAAGTTCGCGCGCTCCACTGCAAGTGGCCCAGTGTTTCGTCGGTTCGAATCCTGGGCGCGGACACGGCACTGCTCATCAAACCACGCTGAGGCAGCGTCCCACATGCCACAACTAGAAGGACCCACAGCGAAGAACATACAACTATGTACCCAGGGGCTTTGGGGAGAAAAAGGAAAAAATAAAATCTTTAAAAAAAAAAGCATGTATTTATATATATGTATATATATATTCCTTTCTGACAGCTCAACGTATCACGCCCATTAGTATGGAAAATTGGCAGCTTTTCATCACCTTGGCTAAGGTGTTCCTTCTGAAACCAAGGCTGCTCCCCATCGCTTCTCTTTCTGCAGGACCTCGCCACAACACTAATGGGCACACACAGGAATCACTGAGCTTTCTGTGGTTTGCTAAGAGACTGGCAGACACCTACAGGCACGGGGGACCCCAGCCCATGCATGGCTGGCCCGCAGCCTTGGGGTTTTCATCTCAAAATTGGTTCAGGTTTTAGCATCCACAAAGTATACAATATGCAGCTAATTTGCAACATCTCCTCTTCACTATTTGGGGGTATTGCTTAAAAAAAAAAACCACTCAAGTGACCTTTAATCTTAGGGCATTAATATTTAATCACAGCTTTGATTGCATATAAAGGCAGTTCAAGGGTATATTTCCACCTAAAGCTCTAATAATTTAATAACACTTATTGAACCTGCATTTGTATTAGATTTCACTCTGTTTTAATACCCATGTTGCTTTAAATAGGGTCCATTTTTAATGGGGACCAAATAGTCTATTTTTTGGTTCTCTGCTTTCTTCTACAAACCACAGGGCATGAAGGTGCTTCATCAGGGCTCTTTGATGAAGAACAACAAAGCCATAAAGATCATTTTCTATCAGACAATGAAAATCACCTGATTGAAATCTTCTCTCTCTCTGTTGACAGTGGTGTCACCTCAAGGATTATCATCGCCCATTATGGGCCAATATCAGAGAATATGCTGTAGAGAAATTCTCACTTGTTCAGAAAGCAGCTTTGAAGAAAACTCTTACTGTAAAATGTCAGGAGTGCATCCTAACTCTTCATATGTCAACCTGCTCTTCAGAAAGTTAGAAATTGGCATTCATATTTTAACTTACCATTTATGGGATCTTTCTGAGTCTCAGCCATGCTTAATTAGCTGGCATTGGGCATCCAACGTTCCATGGTATAACTTGCATTCCTTAGATATTGGTTTATTAACATTCCCAAAAGTAGAAGGAAGCTACTGGAATCTTTATCGGCTCTAGGGGAAGGCATGTCTGCCTCTGAGTTGCGTCATAGATCAACCAAGCCTGCAATACAGGAACTTTCTCTCACACTGCGTTTTGACGGAACACGACTCTCTACATTCTATTTAATTGCTTACTCCATTGTACTGGGGTTCTGCTGGTGCTGTTATATTTTGGGGGATACAATTTTGACAAACAGTTCCTTGAAATCTATGTTCTATAATGAGCCATACTATAAGATTCTAATATATTTCCACTGTAACCTCATAGATTTTTGTTTTCTAGTAATTTCTTAACAGATTGAATATGTTTTATAAATATCTTGCTGTTGCGGGGTATTTTCTATGTGTGTTATAATTTAGGGTACTTTTTTCTTTCTTGAAAATCTTGAAAATCAAGATAGGTAGCATAGGAATGATATTTTTTCTTTAAGGAACTAAAGAAATTTCTAGACACTTTTTCTCTGAGAGCTCCACCCTGGAACACTCAAAGCTTTAGCTGAGTTCCCCATGTCCTGCCTTTATTTGTATCTGCATGTGTAGGTCTGTATGCATGCCTCTACGCGTCCGTGTTTCTATCTGCCCATCTGCCTCCTGTCCTGAGGCCCCAGAGAACCCGAGGGTGCGCGAGCCACATCTGATGTTGTGGACTCCGCTTCCACTCACTGTCCGGAGGATGCAAAGCCTGATTTTCCAGGTGATGGATGGCCTTACAGACAAATGAGCTGATATTAAGTTAAATTTAATCACCACCTCCTTCACGCAGGGCAGATCCTGAAGAACGAACAAAAAAAGTGAACCCTTCTCAGCAAATACATGTTTAGGGCGAAGGGGCAGCACGAGGGATGCCCAGCGAGAACAAGGTCATTTCCTGCCTCTTCTCCTAGGTAATTTAGGGGCAATAAGTTTTTACAACTTTCATATTTCAATTTCATGTATCACATTCAATTTTTTTATTTATTTAGTTCCTCACTCCAGAAGCAAATAATCTGAGGAATTTAAAAAACCTATAAAGGTGAATTAAATTATAGGCAGAAAATCATAATAAGAACACACTTGTATCTAACAGGTTTATCTTTATTGTGATGATTTACTATCATTGTTAACTGCATTTTGGTACAAACCTATGCAATAAGCCATCGAGTTCACTTTAAGATTTAAAACTAGCTTGTTTAAGATTAGCTCATAGATTTATATCAAATTTTAAAACAGGCCACAAAATCACATCCAAGAATGGCTTTTTCTCATATTCCATTAAAATCTGAATTTTAAGATTGATACATAGTTTAAAAGTTTTTATTTAGATAAGGCTATTACATATATGAATAAATGTCAACCTAAGCAAGGAAATAGGTATAAAAAATATAACCAGCTATTGACTCTCTGTTGTTTAGGGCTTGTCTTAGTAAATAAAGTATTGATTGCTCCGTGTGGGGCTTCGGCTCGGTTCCCCGCTCCACTCCTCAGTGACATGGATTCACCGGTCTTGGCATATTCTTAGCAAACAGTAATCCACATAACAAAACATGAACGGTTCATTTCAGCCAATGTGGCCTTTTCTTTACGAGAACAGGTCCACAGAGGTCTTGCGTGGAGACCCAGAGAAACCATCTCATCAAAGTACAGTTAGAAACCATCCGCCTCAAACATGCTTTCTCGCCTCATTCTTTAATCAGCATTATAGCCTCTCCTTCTTCTCCAGGAATTTTTTTGACCTAGAATTCGGTTGCTTTTCATTGACTCTGAGAAACTTTTCTCTCACACCCTAGATGTTGCTTTGTTATTCTTGGCTTTTTGGTTTTGTTTTGTTTTTGGTCAATAAACGTCATTAAAAAGGCAGGAATGTGGTTGGGAGGGATGCTAAAACAAGCAGCGGCTCCATCTCATTATTGTTCATTAGCAAAGCGGCGCAACCTAACCATGACCCAGAGGGAAGCTTCGGAGGCCTTGCAGCCTCAAGTCTATCACCCCAAGGCAATTCTAATCAGTAACTTAGGGAGCTACAAACATTATATGAGTTTAACAAGTTTGATCAGGAAAAAATTTCTGCAATGAAAAAATATGTAAGTCATGAGATATCAAAAATCTTGTAAGAGACAAGACTATGCTTACTGGGAAGTGAGGAAAAACTAAAAAGTCATATTTAGCAAAACTTTAATAGAGATTCGCCATCAGAGGCAAGACGCATGGCTCCCTCCAGTCAGACCAAAAGCGTCAACAGCCATGAAAAACAGGCATCAGTGGAAGGAAGGCACATCTCACCAGGTCCATTCAGGCCGGAAACAGGAGCCCAGAGGAGCCCAGGTCCTCTCAGATTCTACGAGGGTCCTTAGGACTATGTTTGGGAGTGTGTGAGGATCAGTGCTGAGAGTGGGGAGAGGCCTGGTGTACACTCCGGATGCCATGGCTGTGGTGGGAACCGCGTGCCCGCATCTCCACCATGTTCCCGCGAAGAAATAATACCCCTGTTTGGTGCATTTACCAAGAAAGCCTAAGTTAGGAAGATGTTTATGACTTACTATTTGAAATGCTAAATTAATCTTAAATAGATAAGTTTACATAAAGATATAGGGACTCTGATTTAAATAAGTTTACTGTGCTGCTGAACAACGGTGCTACTTATCTTAAACCCTATTCGCAGTCTGTATCAGCCGAGGTGCAGGCTCATTGGGCTATAATATGCAGGATTTACGCTACTTAACAAGCTACAGACATACCAAAAAATCACACACCTTCCCAAATAAATGACATTAACGTTTTCCCAAATAAATGACATTAACGTAAAAATCTGACTTTTAATAAGAGTGGGGGTGGGAGAGGGAGGAAAATGGAAACCTTTTCCTCTTAATTTTGGTAAATTTTCCTAAATTTAAGAATCATTTCCTCCTGAAGAGTCAGTTGAGTGGTCTAAATACTGTGCTCTCTAGGCAATTATGAAACATACGGCAAATCGTTTTGGCTCTTTGGACGAAAAATTTTTATCATCCTACCCAGTAAATTCTCACTGACAACAAGGAGAATTTATTTTTTAAAACAAGTGTAGAATATGACCTGACATTTTAAATAATTAAAGTCAGATTCCACTGAATGTAAATTTAACAGGCAACAAAGTGTGCGAGGGTCAGATTGTTTCTACGCTCCGGGACTGAGTGTGGTCAAAAGGCAACTTCCCACAAGGTCCCACCGCCCCTTCCATCTCCAGACCTACAAAAACGCCCACACAGAAGGACGGGTTAGTCAGTAGTGAACTCTACACACCAAACGTTAGCTGAGGGTCTTTAAAAAACAGAAACACAACAGGAGAGCTGGTAGCAAAATAAAACATGGTCATCGGTGCCATCTTTTAAGAATACATGATGTAATAATAAATCAACATTCTAAATGATTTGAATTCAGAGGATGTGTGTAAGAAAGGTCAATATAGTTACTGGTCGCTATAAAAGCATTCAGTATTTTTTACGTATTCAATTATATTTCAGAGATTAAAATTTTTTTTAACTTAAGGTTTCTAGAAATTTAAATTTCATTCCTGACATAAAGTGAGTTTGTTTCTTTCACTGATAGCCATATATAACTCAGAAGACATAATCTGAAATTTGTGGCAATATATTTTCTTAATTTCATGGCCAATCAAGAATTTAAGAAATCAAATCAAGTTCTCATTGAACAGAACACTATACTTGTATATGTGCACAAAATATACAGCACACATTATTAAATCCTTATTTCATTTATGAAATGTCTTCACTTTTTTCCTATTACTGAATTAAATGCTCTACTGCTAAGCCTGTTTGTATCAAAACCCACAAAGGGAATTTGTTTTACGCACTCTGCAGCTTCACCTAGAGACAGAATCCGGTTCGTCACGATGCCCAACAACAGATATTCATACAATATCATACATGAAACAACGTGGTATAAGTCAGAGATGCGAGATTTCTTCCCAGGAGGAGACACGAGGACATGGATGCGGATGACGACCTCGGGCTGGGACTCCGCTCCCCTCTAACCAGCGGACCTCACTCCTAGAGCTCAGCGTGGGGAGCAGTTTCACACAGACCTGGAAAAACAAGTCAGAGAGCATGATACTGCATTTAAGACCAGCCCACAGGACACCTACTTTCTGCAAAAAGCACATTCTTGGCACGCACATTTTAAAAACTTTTTTATCATGGAAATTTTCAAAGATGCACAAAAGTAGAAAGGTTATAACCTCCTCCCCGGAACCCAAACCCGGCCTCAATACGCTCTGCTATTCTTGTCCCATCCTCCAGGATTTTTTCCTGGAGTATTTTAAAGCAGAGCCCAGGGACTGGCTCCTTTCCCATGGCCATGAGAGCGTTTAAGGAATACTTTACCTACGGGCCCAGCACACTTGCCATTTCACCCAAGGAGCAGAGAGGCGACGAGATGCTCTCACACGAGCTACTTTGCCAGCTGGAGGCAGTTAATGCCAACCCTCGTTAGAAAGGCTATAGATTGTTTTAGTCATATGATTTATTTAAAATAGGAAATATGCTAGCCTTTGGAAGTAATTGCTTTGTATGTCAGAATTTAACACCCCGCACACTGTTGGAAAGTCTATACAAAAAGGTAGAAAATGCTTTTACTTTAAATGTGGGCTAAACATTTCCAGATACTTGATACCTTATTCCATAGGCTGCATTCAGAATGATCATGTTCAGACAAATTCATCAGTCTGATGTTTTTAAATGTTAGGATGTGGTATCAAAGTAGACGTGATATGCGTCCAGGATCTATTCATGTATTTATATTTATACCTTCACACACTCTGTCTAACGAATACCTCACAAACTAACAACATCCATTCATTCACGATCTAGAGTGACATGTCCTCCTTGAGTGGAACACAGTTATACTGTTGATCATGGCTTATATCTTATTAAGATTTTCAAACACCATTTTGACTTCAAGGCATTACAATGACAATCCGGAGAAACCTGGGTTATGCGCCACAAAACACTCCACCAGGAAAATCTAATGGACTCCCTTTTATTTTTTGCCTAGGAAAAGAAGAGCTTACATGGGAATACCCCCACCCCTGCTACTCTGTCCCACCCCAAGGACAGGGTGTGTCTGATAACTTTTATTCCATCCAGAGGACAAAGCTGAAGTGCGCCCTCAGCTCACCTGCAATCCTCCAGCCTTTCTCGGAGATGTTTTTTCACTCATTGAAAAGACGGGGCACAATGTTTACAAGAATCTCACTGATGCGTTATTTTAAAATCCAAACATAGTCATCGTAAATTTAACAGAAGATACGTTCCCTCCATTATTCCTATTTATTCGCTTGTGTGCAGGGGGTGAACGTGAGAATCTTAATATTTTAAAGAGTCATACACGTGCTAACTAACCAGATGGGGGACGCTCTCACAACGTAGACACCTATCAAAACACCACAATATATACTCTAAATATCTCACAATTTTATATGTCAATTATACCTCAACAAAGCTGGAATTTAAAAAAGTCTGTGAAAGTGCCCTCATCTGCTGTCATGTAGTTATTAAAAATAAAGTGAATGATCTACATTAAATAGAAAAAAAGCAAAATTCATATGTATATATATGCACACATACACATACCTATAAAATATAGAAAGGGACTAACTTTCCAATCAAACCTCTAGTTCTAAAAATATCTATTTTTAAAAAAATTATTTCTCTCTCTAAAAGCAATATGTGGACATTTTAACAGCCCTCAGTACAGCATCTTGCAGATCATATACACTGGGAAGGGTTATTGGTTAGTGCAGTTCCATAACCTCCAATACACAACACACACACACACACACACACACACACACAGTCATACCTCTAAAACATCACTTAAATCGCAGAGATCAATCATAGCAAAGTTACTGTCCAACGGAACGAGATAAAGTGTCACCTTTACAAAGCAGAGGATGAACGTCACACTTGCTCAGGAGACTGACTACGTTTGTGTTTTAGACCATGTCTGAGGGCATCTGGAGGTTTCGACCATGTGCAAGTCCCACCATTTACAGGGCTATCTGAAACCATCTTAATATGTTAAAACATCACTTCTCTGTTGCTGCAGGCATTAATGAGAATTTTTCTCATTGATGTGTTGCTTTAGCCTTTTCTGGCAATAATTTTTAAGTTTGATAAAACTCTCCACCTTGTTATGTGGTGTTAACTTCCTTTGACAATAGGGGGGTTTGGGGGCAGAAGTCTAGCCTCTTTTTTGGATTAACATATTCTCAGGTTTTAACTTATGAATGGTTCAGAACACCCATAAATATGTTTCACAGAGAAACACGACCTGAAGACACTCAGTCCGCTGCCCCGTGCAGCGGCACGTGGTGGCTGACTGCGTGGTGACCCTGCCTTCTCCACATCTCTGAGGTATTCATATCTATGTTTATAGCGTAAGCACTTAACCAGTGTTTAAAAAATCAAACGCTACTAAGAATTATCTAATCGTGTTTTATTATATACTAGTAACATTGTACATATCTTAGGTTTGTGCTTTATGCTTGTATTTTCTGGAAGTTAAGGTTAATTTTTACTTCCAATTATAAATATGCAGAAGAAATGAAAAGAGATAGCTGATATTATTGAAATTAAGTCAAATTGCTGCACCTGGGAAGAGAGCCTTCCCCCAGAATCTTCTTACTGGGGGCAATACTGCCGTCAAGAGCTGGTGAAGCCTCCCCAGTCCTTCCGCACTATTTGAGAACGTGGTCATGGAGCAAATTATTTGCATTTGCCATAGATGAGTATGACCAGTCCAAACCCTTTATGAGGAAAAAGTAGGAAGACAAATACTTCCAATATCATTCATCACATTTTGCCTTATATCTTAATGCATACATCTCCAAATTTGTTGAAAAACTTCAAAAGCACTTTCTTTGGGAAATTGCAGCTATGCACCTATTTATGTGAATTTCACAGATTACAACTTTACATATCCAAAACCAAGGGAAAAGCTCTCGGACTCCTGACCAGCCCTGACCACACTTCACTGAGCTCCTCTTCCCACTCCCACCAAACTGGAGTTGAAACAGAAAACAACCCGATTATCTGCTCAGACTAAGAAAACTTACTTCTTTCTTATAACTTTCCTCTTTAATAACTTGTTACGACATATTTATCTACAAATGTGCAGTAACTATTATTTTAAGGACTTTGGCACTAAATTTGATGCTGTGGATGCAGGTATATTAGACTTTTATTGTAAACAACTGCTAAATGCTAAATTTCTCAAGCTTCCACAATTGCATAATTGCAATTACTCCCCCAGCTTTAAATCATGGTCTACGTGTATATCATTCATTTTTTTTCAAAGATACCTGAAAAGAATGCACAATTTGTACTACATTACTGTAAATATATTAACAAGGCATCAAAATGATACAAGACTAGAGGTGTACGTTCAACCAAACAGATGGGAGGGTCAATGGTGGGAACATCCCCACTTTGTATACAATAAATCAAGTTCTGGCAGTTTTTTCTAGCTTCTGAGTTTGGGTGTATGTGTGTGTTTAAGAATATGAGTCAAGTATTATTTTCCACTCTCTGCCAGAAAAAAAATTTTGGGAAGTAAATATTCTGGGAAAGGAACTTGAAAAAAGAATATCCAGCACTCCTCCATAATAAACAAACAAAAAAGCTTTTAAAATTTCTTACTAAATAAAGATCCCACCTTCTGTTGGTGTAGTAACTAGGCAAGTCATAAAGACATTCTTCTCTCCTGGTCCAGGATGGAGAACCCAGTCTCTAAAAGTTCACAAAGAGTACTTTGTATCCATCCAATTCTGACAGAGCATGTGTGAATTTGTTTGAAACATGGCAGAAAGGAAGTGTAAGTAGTAACGCCACCGAACTCTGTGGTCCTGTTTGTTTGTGTTCTCTCACATGGGCTCCTTTCTGATAGAGCCGAGAACCGTTGGCTGCAGGGAGACAGCCAGGCTCGGTTTGAAAAAAAGCTGCTACAATGCTGAGGAGAGGGGCGGGGGCGGGCGCGGGCGCATGTTACATCAGACACAGTACCTGATTTTTCACTGCACAGCTTGTCAGCGAGGTAGTGTGCC
The DNA here is from genome assembly GCF_037783145.1 of Equus przewalskii. NCBI lineage: Eukaryota > Metazoa > Chordata > Mammalia > Perissodactyla > Equidae > Equus > Equus przewalskii. Next base: position 105,426,676 of record NC_091834.1, read on the forward strand.
TCCTGGGCGATAAGTGAGAATATTTCATCTTCATACTCCTCTATTATAGTTTCGCACTGTAGAAATAGAATAACGACATATGTGGATAGATGTGCACTCACAGGGCATCTTGTTAGGAAGGACTTACCAAAATTTTATTAGCTGAAAACATAAAATCATGTTACCAAGGTGGTTCGTTTTTATTAGCCCTTTTGGTTTAAGGACATCTTTGCACTGGATTAACCCTCTTCCCAGAATGTTAATTGCATCATTTTCCTGGGACTTGACTAACTGATTAGTCGAGTTGAAAGACGAGGGTGAGGAAGGAAGAGGGTTCTTCGTGTTTGTTTCTCTTCCTGAAATTGAAATGCAAGGAATAGGAAGAAATAGGTCTATTTACGGAGCTGAAACGTCCTAGTTTTTTGTTTCTGCTCTTTTGGAAGACTTTAAAGAACACAGCTCCTTGAAATGGTTAAACCAGTTTCTTTCAGACTTAACGTAATAATCCATTTTGTGGTTTTAAAACAGGGTCTGAAGAGTGAAAACAATTAAGCTTTCTCAGCAATCAAAACAAATGCATCTTCAATTTCACTGTGGATAACATGCTTGACAGTTACTCAGGCAAGTTTCTTTTCATACCATTTAGAGATCCATCCATAATTCACTTTGCTTCTCCCCCAAAATCTGACTTTTCAGAGAAGAAGGAGCTCAAATTACCCATGCATTTGAAAATCTTACATTCCAACTGGAGGCTGTGTCTGCGTTGGAGAACCACGAGGTTACAACTTTAGGAACTGTGAAGCTAGTGAAAGGCATTCACCAGAGACTTGTAAATCATTTCCTAAGTTCATCAAGCAAGACTCTAAAAATTTTAAATGGCACTTAAAAATATTTAAATTCCACTCTAAGGTGTTTATTTAAAACCTGTGAAATACAAGCATACTTACTCATTGCAATTCCTACTCCACAGTACTTTTAACCCTGAATTATTGCCTCTACTTTTTAATTAAAATGAAATCTTCCAAAGTCAGCTAAAGCCCTTATTTCAGGGTCTCGGCATGCCTGACATTTTGGCCAATGCATGAACTTAATACATTTTTTAAACAGCTTCTCCCATCACTTTGTCTGATTCTCCAGCGTTAAGTAAAGTGAAATATATTGCAGTACATTCTGCCAGGCACATCTTTGCAAGCCAGAGGCCAGCATTCATGTAAAATCAACATTATACTGGCAGGAAATCTGGCATTAAGCCAACTACCATACTTAAGCCTTTGTTTAACTTAGTTTGTGCTAAAATACTTGAATTAACTCAGGAAAATATTTCTTCCGTGAAGCCTTAGGGGGGAAAAAAAAAGATGATGCGCATCACCCCCCCGTCCATCATTTGGCTATAAATACTGTAAAACGACATTTATTTTAATTCGTATTTTAACCTGGGAACCACAGCCCTGATTTCCTCGTGTGGGAACCTCCTTGGCCAGAGGACCGGGGGAGACTCCTCCCCACGGCCCCACAGGAGCAGAGCAACGTGCCACCTGTGTCTTAAAGTCACTGGGATTTGTAACAGCACTTTCTAGAAAACATCACTTAACTGTCTCCACTGAGAGAAATACCACAACCCCGAGGCGTCTCAAAAGGCAAGTTACTAAAACCAGGGTTAACACTGAAAAAGCAGCGGGACAACCAAGCAAATCGGTAACATTTTAATGTTCAAAGTCGTGAAACTCAGCAACAACGGGAACAAACGGCGGAAAAAAAAAAGAGTACCAAAGCTATGTTCCGGGGGCATAAGGTTCGTCTGCGGAGGAGGGAGCTTACCGCGAATTTCAAAGGTCTGTAAGCATCAGAATAAAAATAGAATTTTTTAAATTCTTTGTATATTTTGTCTCCTTTCCTTGGAGCGAATCTCTTGAACGTCTTCTTCTTGGTCACAGGGTCTTCTTCAAGCTTGTAGTCATTCATTCGCTCACACACTTTATCCAAGAGGTCTGTTAGGAATGCCTCCGACTGCGCCAAGGGGATCTGTTAGGAACAACACGCGGGGGAAACTGGTCACAATGTTAGCATCATTTAAAAGACCGTCCAGTGAACGCATACACCACCCCGACTAACGCGAATGTGTACCCACTTCCTAACACAAAATCCATTGAATTCTATTATTTACGTAAGTTAAGAAAAAAGTGCGTATGTTTGAAAGTGGACAGAAAAACATTCAAACTGGAAACTATGCTTATACGGATAATAATATTAAAAAGTCATTGAACATGCAGAATAAGGCATTAAGCACAGAAAATGGCTATTATTTGTCTACTTGCCAGAGGGAGAGAGAGAGAGGAGAGAGAGGAGACGAGGACAGAAAGAGGGAGAGGGCGAGCGAGAGAGGGGGAGACAGCGATGGAGCCAGAGGGAGCCCGCTCCTGTCTGGTCACAGCTCTCTCCCTCAGTTCAGGAGAAGTTAGGCAAAGCCAGAAGTCCTGCCCTCCTGGTGGCTTCTCTTCGCTGTCGGTCCTCTGCGCCGCAGCCGCCGAATGCCCATGGGTGCCGTGGAAGCGGGCAGAGAGAAAGACAGGCTGAGGGAGCTGCCCCCGTGCAGGCGCGGCTGCGCTGCCTTTGGAACAGCTGGTGCCCGTCTCCGTGCGCCCCTCTCCCTCCGGAATCCAGCGAGGATTCAGAGGACCCTTTGGCCACCACCTCCGCCCCGCGCAGGGGTCAAAGAGCACCCCTCGCCCTTGGTAACGGAGACAAAAACTTGGGGGCCGTCTAGACGGGTCAAGGTGCAGGATGCCGCGTCCCCGCAGCTCCTTCCGGAAGGGGGCGGGGACCCTCCAAGGGCGCCGCGGACGCGCTGGCCCGGGCCTTTGCGGGCTTTTTCCCTCTCCACCCTCTGCTGATCAAAGTAGGAAGTTTGCATGACAACCATGGTGAAAGGGGCTGAATCACAAATGAACTCGATTTCTGCGATGTTGCTATATCCAGCCTCCATTGTCCCCTTTCAGACGCAGTGTGAACCCTTCCGGTGCCAACGACCGGGCTGCATTCACATGCGCGCTCCGGGCGCACAAAGGGTCTGGGCGCCTCGCCGCCATCTGGCCCCAAACCCAGCGGCCCGGCTGCAGGGTTCACAGGACAGCGCGGAGCTGCGCGGCGCGCTCGGTGTCTCCAAAGCTAGCTTCCAGCAAAAACCACTCCAGCATCACCACCATCATCCCCCAGTTCAGTAAGGAATCAACTTTGTGAAAAGATATGTTTAAAGAAACGTGGGAAGAAGAAAGAGCGAAAGAAGCACACCGCTGACTAACTTTCCCCTGGCCCACCACGTACAGCGGCAATGTCCCCCCCCCCGCCCACCCCCCCCACCCCCCCCACCCCCCCCACCCCCCGACGGTTTTGAATTGCTTTCAAGGCCCTTGCATGCCACTCTGCAGCTAAATCGTTCATTAAACCGGAATATACCACCACGTTTATTTACTCACTAAAATATCGTTTTTAAAAAACTCGAATGTTTTAGTTTTTAAAAATGTCTACAATCAAAAGACCCTAAAGTAAGTGGCTTAAAGTACACGTTGCAAGCACAGGCTGCGTTATCTTTATGCCTTTCAAGCATCGGCAGGGGTAAAGAACAAAACACAAAAAATCGCTCCACGAACAAAACTGAAAATCTGTTTTATGAACTTACAGAGACTAAAGAGTAAATATGTCCTGGGACTGAGAAGTTGTAAAACAGAAAGACAAATTCTTAAATTACAATCAATCCAGGCAGATTATTAACACAATGTTTTTTTCCTGTCGTGCCTGAGCTTTAAGTATATCTTCTTATCTGATACATATGAAATATATCGTGGTACTTTCTGGATATCAGCAGAGCAGCATTTTTCTTCAACGTGAAAAGTAGACTCTTGCATTTAAAAAACCTAACTGTAATTCAAGAAACATTTCTCTCTCCCCTTCGGGGCCCCCCTCCATCCCCAATCGCAAAAGTAAACACTTGGGGGTGGGGGGCAAGGGTCTGAGGCCGGAAGAGGCTTTGTGAACACTGACCCTGTCCTGATACATCTCAGTATCTGACGTCCAGTTGAGGTCACTCTCGAAACTGCTCTTTACAATTGGCCCAACGTTCTGCGCTGAGTGCAAAAATGACTGAGCGTGTAAGTTTTCGGCAAAAGCACGGTGTTAATAGTGAAAGGCCTTCCCCAGCTAACCTTTGAGAACCATTTTATTTATTTCCTGGGTTGGCGCTTTTTAAAAACAACCCCACATTAAAAATTTCCACCAAACAGGATTGTTTTTATTTTGAAAGCGTAATTTTACGTGTTCGAATATATTAGTATTGTGCCTATTTGAACACAGATATGTCTTATCAAGGGATCAACACGTGAATTTTGTGAGTCTGTGAAGGATGATTGGCTTTTTGATGTAATTAGCTGGCTCTTAGGAGTAAACATCCTTTAGGAGTAGAAAATGTTTCTGACACATGGCTCAGGAAATGCTGCATTACAGTCTCCAGTAAAAACAGCAGAGGAAGAAGACGAGTGTGAAACTAGTAGAGTTCGTTTCACAGAAGATTAAAAAATAAAAATAAAAAAGATCTTAAAAATCCCAATCAAAGCATCGGATTTTGTGAGAAAATATTTAAGAAAAAGATGCTATGTGTTGCAGCCCTTTATACATTTATCAAAACACACATGGTTAGAGTTTAAGATGACTCCACTCAGCTGAACTGCCTTCAGTAAATTTCAAGACTGTTCATAGAATAATCGAGGCTTTTTCTCCCCTCAAAGTGTTTTGATTATAAGAGTGCAATAAGCATTGGGACAAGTGGAATAAAACCAAGTCTTTCTTTCTATACTATGAAGATTTTGAATAGTACTTGTCAATAAAGCAACTCCTATTGTCATTGAGGCGAGCCTTGCCTCCGCCCTGGAAGGACTGTCTCAGAGACACTAACCTCATTAAAATATGAATGGAAAGGCCGCCATCATTGTATCGGAGAAACCCCAGTCCCCGGCAGTGTCTTATCAGCCGTTACTTTTACACATGGACTCATTTCGTATAAGTTATAAATATAAAAAGGATCTGTTACAATTTCCCTGCTATGTTGGAACACCCTGATCAGAGGAAATCCTAACTTTTCCCATTTTGAAACCTACCTACAACTCCACATCATATTTAGTGTATGTAGTGTCTATTATTTCTTTTCCCGTTAGGCGTCTTCTGACCATGTGCTTGTTATGTGAGCAATGAAACGGGGGTGGGAGGAAGGACTCATGCCCCAACTTTAAAGCAGAAAAAAGTAGTTGAAGGTTTTGGCTTTGGTTTCTCTAGGAAACTAGAGTTAGGGATTTATTCCAGACCACTCTGACAACACTTTAATAACAGTCAATTACAGGGCGCTTCCCATGTTCGTTCATTACTGTGTCTCTGTTAATCGTGTAGCAAATTTCTTGCTTGACAGCCATCAGAATCAGGCAGGAATACAATTATGTTCCAGTGTGCAGTTGGACCTGGAAACTGTTGCTGGGGTCTATCTTTTTCATAACAGTCTGGCAATCTCAGATAAATCTCACTTATCTTTATTGTTACTTTAGAGTGTCCTTCTGATATGAAACCAGTGCTTTACTTAGTGACTGATAATTTCACGTTGTTGCAGAGATTTTCCTTCTAGAGGTTTAGCTAATGGAGAAATTTTAATTGCATTGTAGCAAATATTGCATCTAGTTTAATCATTAACTTTTATCCATAAAAATACTGAAATCACTTCTGATATTAGTTAAAAGTCAATATTTAGAAGTGAAAATTCAGACCTCCTTTGCTCTAGGCTACAGCAGAGGAAGTATGAATTCAGCAACTCTTGTAAGTTGATGAGATACATAATTAGCTTTTATGTTAATTGACTGATATGAGTTTGTTGTATGACACTTCTTCATATAATATGCAAATAGCATTGACTGTTTAGTTTTATTAGACAATATAATTAGAAATCTACAGGAGCTCTTTTTGATGAGGAATAATAAAGGTTGATAAATTTCTGTATATCAGGAAAAATGAATTTCATCTAGATTGATCAATAAGATTTTAAGTAGCCTTGGTTTAGAGAGCCAAAGCCAGCCAACATATAACAGAATTAATATTAGTTTTTCCAGTTACTATAAATTTGACATTAAAACAGGTAAATTTGTGAAATCAACAAAACTTTGGGGACAAAAATACAAAGATTTCAGCACAATTTACCACAATGACACGGTAAATTTATGAAAATAACATCAAAATTTTACCTCCTTTAATTTGAATAATAGAAAAAAGTCATTTTTATCATTTAAAATATTTTGCAATTGTTTCCTGTTCTTATTCATGGACAATTATGTCGATAACAAAGTATATGCTCAGGTTGTGAGAAAAATAGAAATAATAAAACCAGAACAATGTGATTTGTGTGAGAAATTTTCCCAGAATTTAAAACTATTAAAGTTTCTATCACATTTTTCATTCTGGAGCCTATTTTCAACTTCACAGTGACAAAACAGCATTAGAGAAAAGTTGCATAATGGGTCGCCATTAATGAACTCCAAATGGGGGTCATCTAACTCAATTTGACTTTTTCTGAAAGTTAAAGAAACATACTTTACTTTCGTTTTTAAAAACTAAATTGGCCTGGTCGTTTTGCTTCCCATTTTAAAAAGTATCCTGCTGGCCTTCAAAAAAACTTTAATTTTCAAACATTTTAAGTACAATGAAAAGAAATGTAACTACCCATGTGAACAATGTTACAATTTTTCAACCTTTGTTAAAATTCACTCCAAGCCACGACTTCGTGCCCCCTTCCTCTGTGTGTTTCCGAGCCTTGCCCTCCGCTGGCATACCCTGAAAGCACTGTGCAGATTAAGAAAAAATGTACTAGGAAAAGTGAGAGTGCTTAAAAGGGCAGAGGCAACCCTGGGGAACCACTAACAGAGCACAAGGTGAGTGTGTCTGTTCATACAACAAACATTTATCACACTCCATCAGCACGTCAGCCCAGCACACCTCCCTGAGTCACACTGTTCAGAAGGGACTCTTCTGTGATTTTGAATGAAAATTAAAGTAAAATATTTGAAAAAGACCTGCCTCGTAGAGGTCCAGTAAATATTAATTGAGGATAATATGAGTCCTTGTCTAGCAACTGAATAAAGATCACAGAAATATAATACGTGTCCTTACTTTACAATCTTCTGCCCCCCAAAGTCTGCACGTCTTTCACCATTTTGTTGTTGGAAACATAATGGTAGATGAGTGGTTCCCTCTGCAAAACATTTTTCCCAAATAGAAAAGGTGAAAAGTCACGTTTTTGGACTCTGTTGTTGCATTTCCCAGCTTTTGTCATCTGTATACTTGTGGGCAAATGGTGAGATTTTCTTAGAAAGGGTTAGCAGTCTCAGAGGAAAGAGACGATGAATTGGATGAGATGTTAAGAAACTCTGGGTATTCCATCTCCACAGATGTGGAAACACACACACAGGCATGTACTCACACGTGTATGTGCACACGCATGCACACTCTCACATGCATGCATGCACACACACACACACGCACGCACACCCCCAGCTCACATACATGGGTGCGGATTATGCAGAAGGGGCCACCTGGTCTCGTAGCTGACAAGCAACCAAGAAAACTTCGCACAGCTCCAGGGTGAGACCCAAGGCAGCTGAAAGTATGAAAGATGAGGCAGCCCCTCATCGCTTGCTCACAAGGCCAGCCGCAGGGGCACCGGGTCACACCTCAGGAGAGGTGCACACTTCCTGCCCAGCCGCCACGCCCTCGTCCTGGGCTTGGCCCCAAGCTCCCAGGACCCTTGCACATCCTCAAAACAGGCCTGGGTGATTTGAAGGCAAGGCTGCCCTCCCTCTGGGCCACCAGGGCTGAGTCTGAGGACACACTGGGAGTAGGAGCAGGGTGTCAGCTGCACCTGCATGAGGTGTCCGCACTCATCCACAGGGCGCCTTTCTCCGGACTGCCAGGTCCTGGGCAGGATGGAGACTGAGCCCGAGGAGTCAGCTGGGGCCCTGGGGACAGCCCCTGATTTCCTCCAGGTGCAGCCTTTCCAGGCAGGTTTGCATCGGTTCCGAACGGCAGAAAAGAAAGGATGCTCCTGCGGGGCAAAGCGAGTGCCAGAGGCAGGTGGCTGAGGCTCTCCTCCAGGATGCCCATTCCCTCCTCCCCAGGCCAGTGCCAGCTTTCTGTAAGAACATTTCATGGGAGAAAATAATGTAGTTACTTGATTTTTTTAAAAAAATCCAACAGGAACCAAAGGGTAGAATAAAAGGTAAGGCTGCCACCCCAGACTGCTGCCCCAGAGGTAGTCCAAGTGCGTGTCTCTGCATGCGTGAATGCACGTGTGTGTCCGTGTGCCAGCGTGTACGCATGCGTGTCCATGAGTGTGCATGCACACGAGCATGTATGTCTGTATATGTGATGTGCCCACACGCATGTGTGTCAGGTTTGCGCTCATGTGCACGTTATGTCTGTCTGTGTATGTACATGTGTGTGTCTGTATGTGTTTGTGAGCATTCTCCTCTTTTTACACAGAGTAGAGCACAGCACACACACAATCCAGGACTTTTTCTTTCTTACTCGGGGTTGAGACGGCTCAGTCCACATCCAGCAGCCTGAGGACCGTCTGCTGGCCGGTTGCTGAAGGAAGGCATGCTTACTGTGGAGAACCTGTTCCCACAGGAGAAAGATTCAAAGCAGCCGTCCCCCCCCCCGCCCCCCGCCGCGAGGGCAGTGTCAAAGGAGGCGCTCCCAACCGTCGTGAGCTATGGCAGAATCTCTCTGGAATATTGGTTCCAAATCAGTGTTTCGAAAATCTTACCTTTTTCTATCCCAAAACAATCATTTTGAGTGGGATAGGGCCAGCATTTTCAACCCTGTTTCCCAGGCGAGGAGCCGGGTGTGAAGCACATGGCCGTGATGGGGCCGGTAACGTGCTGTCACGCCGAGGCCACCGTCCCGGCCCGAGTCTTCCCTCGGTGGCGGTTAGAAACAAGACCATTCTCTCCACGTCCTCCCCACTCCTGGACACGAGGCCTCAGCAGCACAGACAAGGGAGCCGAGCCCTGGAGACCCCACAGTCAACCCCTCACTTGTCAGCTGGGGACACTGAGGCACGGAGAGGAGCTTGCCCATGCATCAGGGGGCAGAGCCAGCGTTGGAACCTGGCTGTGAGATTATCTGCTAGTCCTCAGACATCCTCTTCCCTAGAAACTTCAGCCACAGCTGCTGCATGCCAGGCCGCCCACCAGTGACCAGGTAGGACCACTCTTGTAGGCTGAATGGTGTCCCCCAAAATTCATATGTTGAACCCTAACCCCCAGCCCCTCAGAATGTGACCTTATGTGGTGACAGGGCCTTTAAAGAGGTAATTAAAGGAAAATGAAGCCAGATGGGTGGGCCCTGACCCAGTGTGACTAGTGTCCTCATAAGAAGAGAGGAGGACACACACACACAGATGGACGACCGTGTGAGGACACAGGAGACCAGGGCCGTTCCAAGTTGAGGGGACAGGCCTCCAGACCCGCGAGACACTCAGCTTCTGCTGATTCAGCCACACAGTCTGCGGCACCACGTTCTGACAGCCGAGCTCCCGGCAGTCACAGACCATGATGTCCCCAGCCTGAAGCCCTGCCGCCTACAACCCACGCCCACCAAAGGCAATGTTTACAAAGAGGTGACTGGGGGCTGCCAGAGAGCCCAAATGTCACGAGGAGACACCGGCAAGGCTGACCCACAAACCCTGAACACCACCAGGAGCACGCCGGCAGGCCCCGTGCGTGCGTGTGTGTGATGACCCCGTCTCCTCCCAGGCTCGGGGCGCCTCCCTGAGCAGGGAGCACCGCCCAGGGCCGCCCAACACCTGCATTCTAGGCCAGCGCCACCCACAGCCTGTGTGGCCCGGGTCAGCCGCTGGCCTGCCTGTCCTTCCAGAGTCCTCGCCTGGAAAACAGGGACAAACAACGCCTCTTCTCGTGAATCTGATCATGTCAAGTAACCGATAGGAAAATTCTTCCAAGGTTTAACAAATAAACGTAAAGTGTGATTGTTACTTTCCCTCTGATGGACACTAAAAGTTTTAGATTGTGAGTGCCTTTAAAGTGACGCAGATTTAAGCAGCATAGACTGCTTTCCATACCCTCCTTTCCGACGAGCTCGAGGGAGGGGCGACCTCGACAGCAGAGTGCGGGAGAGTCTGCTTGTGAAGCTTCAGTGCCGCCCCTCTCCCCTGCCCACCGTCCCAGACCTGAGAGCTGCCAGGAGGGCCACTTAGACCCACGGCCCCCATGTGTGCGACCAAGGACCAGCAGCACTGGCATCCCAGAACCCTGCCCCGCCCAGACCTCCTGCGTCAGATGGGTGTTGACGAGGCCCCGGGCACGTGTGCACAGGGAAGTGTGAGCGGCCCTGCTCAGAATCTTGATGACGGAGATGTGATCGTGATGGCGAGGACAGGGGCCAGCTACTGGAGCTGACCTTTTTATTTTCTGCTTCTGGGCTCTGTCTGGAAAGAGCATGCCAGTAGAGACTGGAGGAAGGACCATTTAGCACAAAGAGATACCAACTCAAAGGCTGGTCCTTTGAAACTCAGTGTGGGATGGTCTGGAAAAGATGCCTCCACCCGCAGACCCAGACAGCACCTCCGGGAGAGCCAAATGCTCCCACTCTCTAGACGAGGGCTCAGTTTAGTGAGACACCATGTCGCTGCTTAGAAAACACATTTCCAGCCCATCGATTTTTTTATGGATACTCAGAGACAACTGAGAGCAGCAGAGAAGGACGTGGAAGGCGATCACGGCAGTTCCTTGGCACCTGTCTTACGAGGAAGGTCTTTATTAATATAACATTTTTTCAAAAATGTTTAGCTCCTTCTCCGTGGCATTATTTCCCTCTCATGCATCTCTGGCCTTCGCTCTGTTCCCCGGAGCCCACACCAGGAAGCAGCGGGCCTGAAGGTTGCCTTTGCTGGGTTAGTCGAGGGCTGGGAGGGGTCCTCCGGGACCGCACATTCCTTCTGCTCCAGAGCCCACAGGCATGAGGCACTCTAGAGCAAGAATGACGGGAAGAGAAAAGGGTAGCGCTTTCTCTGATGTCCCAAATTCAGGTCCCCCAATGCAACTTTAGAAATGGCTTTAACACCTAACATTTAAGATGCTGTGTCTCCTCCTGGCCCAGAAGTTTCTTTGTCTCAGAAACCCCCAGTTGTGACCCAGTCCCTCATGGGGGTATGACCAGACTCGTAAACACTTCAGGTGCAAAGGAGGCAGGTCCTTCGTAAACTCTTGAAGTGGTTGAGGAGATCAGCCCAGGGGCCAGAGAAGGGTCACCTGTGTCTGTGCATTCCTAATGACTGTCGGGCTCCAGTTCTGCATGGCCCATCCCAGCCCCAAAAGAACGGGCGCAGAACGTCAGGAAGGGTTAAGACCAAACCCAACCTATGTCTGTAGCAGAGAAAAAGACGCTATTAGTAAATCAACTTGGCTCTCGCTAAAGAAAATGTTTTTGTTTTGTTGTTTAGTTTTCTTCTGTTAGGGCCACTAGTGACCATGAGTCCTCATAAATCAACATGCTCACAAGCTAAGCGTTCCACAAAGTGCTGTTTTCATTCAAGCACCAGGACTCAAATGCAAGGGGAAAATCTAGCATCCTGACAACCGTTCTCCGGGCCTCTCCAGCCTCCATCCACATGTCTCCAGTCGTGTGCCCTCCGCTCCACACAGCCCAGACCCCTGGCCTTTTCTGCATCACACCGTCACCACGGCCACACAGCCTTCAATGGCAGCAGGGTGTGCCAGGAGAATTTATAGCCCGTCTCGCAGCTCCCTGACTTTGGGACATCGAGGGTGTTGCCAACATTTTAAAAATTATAAATAACTGCACTCTGAACATTTTCCTCTCCTGTTGGGTTATTTTCTCAGGACATGTTCCTAAATGTGGGATAGCTAAGTCGTTCTTGACAGACATGCCCGTGTGTTTGTCTTACATGCTGATATTTCTGGTGGGGGCACAAAACCTTCTCAGGCTAACTAAGGGACATCTATGAGGACAAATCGCAAACCAAATGACTGTGCATTTCTTCAATGGTTTCCATAGAGAAGAACGACTGCCACCAGGCTGCCATGTACTGGGGTTCCCGGAAACCGTGGGTCGTGGTTTCTCCTCTTGGTTCCGAGTCAAGAGCTCTGGCAGTGGCCACTGGCTTCTCCTCAGTCCTTCACATTGCTTCTTATCACTTTGGCCGCCACTAAGGGTTTTTAAAGCAGACAGATGTGAAATCATTTGCTCCATTTGGATTGAATTATTTTTCCACTATTTAAAAATTAATAATCCCAAGAGATCACAGTAAATCGCTTCCTCCCTGATGCTCTGCGCCTTTGGATAAACATCGTCTTTCTGCCGGTGAACACCCCGACCTTGAAAGAGGATTACATTTCTGGATTCAGCATAAGAAAACGCCCCCTAAAGACCCTGAAGAGAAGAAATCTAGGTCCACCCCTCTTCCAGGTGCCAGGACCCCTGGCGGTGGGTGGAATGAGCCTTCCAGGGATGTTGCTGGCTGCGCTCCACAGCTGCAGAGGCTCTTCCCTGAGCGCTGCGCTGGGGACAGATGGACACCAGAACAAGGGGTCCTTTCTAATGGGCAACAGGGTCCCTGCACACGCGGGAGACCCAAGAATGGTGGGTGGAGAAACATGGACAGTAGAGACAGTCTAGCACGAGTCACAGAGCTAAATGGTGAAATGCAAGGACTTCCACTGTTTACGGAGCACCTACTGTGCTAGGTATCGTGCAGGACATGAGGGACAGCAGTGGACAGAACTAAGGTGGTCCCTGTCCTCCCAGAATGTGTGGTCCAGCCCCCATGAAATCTCCCAGGGAGCATGCTGGCCCTGGGAAGAGCCCTCCCTTGGTGCCGGCGTCCCCCTGGCCACCACCTGTTTATGTACAGCTTGTGAGCTAAGCCTGGTTTTTATGTCTATAAATGGCTGAAAAAGTTAAAAGAAGAAGAATATTTTGTGATGCATGAAGATGATATGAAATTCAAATTTCAGTGTCCATGAGAAAGCTCCCTGGGACATAGCCACGTCTGTCTGTGCATATACTGTCCATGGCTGCTTTGCAGCTATGGCGGCAGAGTGGCGTAGGGACAACAGGGCCCACAGAGCCTAAAATATTGACTGTCGGGCTCTTTCTAGAAGACACTTGACCAGCCCTACTGTTGGGCCAAGCCCCTTTGCCCAGTGGTCTCGTGCCTGCTGTTCCATCCTCCAACTCCAGCCTGGCCCCTGCCTGCTGGTATGGCGTGGACCCAGCACGACGCTCCTGTCCCCATCAGCATCGTTCTTCCCTTCTCTGGAGGCCACCAGTGCTGCTCTCCCAGAGGATATGACAACGGTTCTTCTAAATGTCTTTAACACACACTTGAAGGTGTACACACACGCACACACACATGCATGTGTCACACATGTGCACACACACGCAGTGAGAGAGCCACACTGCCCCAAGTGGAGAAGAAGGCTGCTTTCGCCCAGGCCCTGCCCTTTGCACCTGTCGGCACACTGGGCGACCACAGCAGCTCTCACCGAGGACGCCCTCCAGGCCGGGCCCCACAAGTGGAACTTCACACACGTGGCTTGGTCCACCTCCCCCCCACATCCTGGTGAGGTGGGCGTTGTTATCTTGTGTTGTAGGCCAGGAAACCAAGGCCTCGAGAAACTCCCACAGCAGCTTAGGGGAGCCCGGGGTGTGACAGATGCCCAAGGCCTGCACGTCCCCACGGCATCACATGGCCGGCTCCGTGGCAGACACCTGATAAATGTCTACGCCCTCCATTTCCTCTTGGCCTTGCTCCTGGCCTTCTGCCTGGGGCCTCTCTCGTTGAAACCCCCTCTGTCCCATCTGCGAGGCCCACGGTGGCGCATGATGACGATGCCAGCATACAGCCCCTGCGAGGGCTCCGCATCCCTGCTCCAGTCCTGCTCCAGGCTGGTCTCTTGTCCAAGGTCACAAAACTGGTCTGCGTGTCTGCTGAAGCCAGGAGACAACCCAGGTCTAAGTGATGCCATGGCCCTTCTCTGAGTGGCTGGGGCCCGCGGGGGTAACTCCTGCCCTGTCTTCGCAGAGTGTGCCTACGTGTCTGTGCAGCCCTCCCGGGAGCTCTCTGCACGCGTCTACACTGCCCTGCATGCTCCCCCACCTGCCCCAGACAGCCACCTGTCCCCTCTACCACTAAGGAGGTGCCTCCAGAGCCACTGTTTCTAGAACACTTATTGCCATGGACTCAGTCTCCCTTCGCGGTGCTCTTTCTCCAAGACAATCAGTGCGTTGTTTTCCTTCCAAAGGTTCCATGGAAAGAAACGTTCAAAACCCGCCAGACTCAGAGCTGCAGCACATTAAACCTGACCCCGTCCAGGAGGGCTGCGCGGCGCCCACGGCAGCTCCTGGCTCCCTTCGTCCCAGGAGAAGAGCAGTGGCAATGCTCTAAACACATCCCCGTTCTCCCTCCATTCTTCACCCGATTTGCGGATTCGAACCATCCTGACTCAGTGGAATGAGGAGCAGTGAACAGGACTGCAGATCTATTCAGGGTAAGTCAGGCCAGACGGCTCCGACAGCTTGTTGCGAGTGTGGCAGAGTCACGAAGTCCCAGGCCAGGTGCCCTACGTATTTAGACTTTCATGAGGCATCTAATGCCAGGCTTGTGAAATCATTCTGCCAAATGGTCTGAACCAGCCCAGATGAGAACAGTCTCGTGTACTGGAAGCGAACTCAGGGACGAGAGACAAAGGGTGAAGGGACTTTGTCCGCACACCCGGATGGCGTCGGGGCAGGGCGGTGTTTTGGGGGCTGTGGAGGTCAGGTTAGATCTGCGCCCCTTCACCTGTTTATGATTGATCGGGAGGAAGAGAGCGCGCTGCAGGCCACCCTGCCATGGGGTGGGAAGTGTGGCCTGAAGCCACGGAGAGGGGCTACAAAGGGCATGTTGACCCCCCGGCAGCTCCCCCTCCCTGAGAACACACCGCAGGAAGGCGAGTGGGAAGAAAAAGCCTCCAAGCCTGGAGGAATCAGAAAGACGGAGTGAAAGGCCCCGTGATCGTCACTGTAAAGCCCGTGGTGGGTCTGCTCCCGTCCAAAGCCCCAGGCCGTGTAGACGAGGGTCCCTGAAACTGTGAGGAGCTACGATGAGGTCATACTCAGTCAGGATCGGCGCTCCTCCAACAGGACCGGTGGCCTCAAGAACTGAAGAAGAGGCGCAGACACCGGGTGGGAGAAGCCCATGTGACCGTGGAGGCAGAGGCTTGGGACACAGCTGCAAGCCAAGGACTGCCGTCTCCACCGGAAGCTAAGAGAGGCAGGGAACAGAGTCTCCCTGAGTCCCTGAGAAGGAACTGACCCAGCCAACACCTCGGCTTTGGATCTCCCACCTCCGGGACAGTGAGACGACACTTTTGTTCAAGGCCCCTATGTGTGGGAGGATGTCAACGCAGCCCGAGGAGACACACAGCCCAGCTTTAGAAATGAAGATCTAAGGAATGGAGGCCACGCCTGGTCCCCCAGCGCTGGGGTAGATGCTGCTCTTCCGGGAGCAGATTCAGCGTCCCTCCAGGACACGGTGCAAAAGGAGAGGCTCCCGGGGCCGCGGGAAGATCTGGGTCTGCTGGGGAGGACGCCATCAGCACGTTGGTTAATTGACCCTTATTCTGTGCCAAGCGACTGTAATCTTAAATTCTCTCGCATCACTTTATGTCCTCTGACGATTATTATTTTTATCTGTTGAAGAGTATTGAATCACCTGTTTCATTTCTCGTCCCTGAGCATTTAATCTTTCCATGTGCCCGAATGCCAATGTCAAGTTTTCTCTCTTAACCAGAATATTTGACCAGTCAGAGTGCTGTGCCTCTGCCCACGTTATACACGCTGTTACCGATTTTCACCTTTGTCCCGGTCAGCACCAGTCACAGCAGAGTGTGGGTGGGGCTGAGGGGAGAAGGTGGTGCTGGGGGTGCAGGGGTCCTTCACAGGGCCACCTCCCGGACCGAGGGCTGGCTGTGCGTGGAGTCGCTCTCTGGGTACACAGGTCTGGACAGACCACAAGCCACACATCGCACGTCCCACTCAGATCTCACAGACTCTTTTTATATTGTCTGGGCTTAATCAGCGAAAGCTTGATGCCACAGTCACTTACAACATCGTCAGATTAAATACCCAGTCCTCTTTCTTTCTTGACATTCTATCATTTTCCTAGGATCTTCACAAAATAGTGGAAATAGTCCCCAAACGCCTCACAGAACCAATAGAGAAGAAATGACACATCTATCAAGAAAACATTTGTTCTTTTATTCGTCCATTCCACAGACATCAAGAACACACCACGAGCAAAACATTGCGCCGTGTGGTGTAGGGAGGTGGGTACAGGATAAAAGACGTAATTCAGGACCGAGATGTACGAGAGGATACAAATATCTAGAATAACGTTTGAAATTTAACGAATGCCCTATGAACACTACAAAAATACTTTCAATGCTCAGAACATGTGAAGGAATGTCTGTATTTCAGTTTCTGACAAACGCATCTTTGTAAAAAGCTGACAAAGTGTCATTCTGACTCAACGGGGAGGAGGAGAATGGTGCTCAGCAAACAGTGCTGGTGCACGTGAGCTGCTGTCAGCTGGAGGGAGGAACACAGGAGCCCACCTCACACTGCGTCCAAACCCAATTCCACATGGATTCAGGGTTTGCACCTGAAAGCCAGACCGCTGGGAGAAAATTCAGAAAACCATCAGTATGCCAAATGGTGAGGAGGCTCTTTAAACAAGACGAGACACCCAAAGCCGTTGTGAAAAGACTGTCCACGTGGCAAAACAGGCCGCGGACAGTCCTAACGAAGAGCACGGTGTGCCGCGTTGGTCAGACAGGGCTCCTGCCCCCGCACACTGACTTGCAGAATAGCAACAGTATAAAAGGCAGACAACCCAGAGAGAGATGGCTAAAGGAGACAGAGAAGCAACTCAAGGGGCCGGCCCGGTGGCGCAGCGGTTAACTTCACACACGTTGCTCCCCAGGGCCCGGGGTTCGCCGGTTCGGATCCCGGGTGCGGACATGCCACCGCTTGTCAAGCCATGCTGTGGTATGCGTCCCACATATAAAGTAGAGGAAGATGGGCACTGATGTTAGCTCAGGGCCAGTCTTCCTCAGCAAAAAGAGGAGGATTGGCAGCAGTTAGCTCAGGGCTAATCTTCCTCAAAAAACAAAACAAAACAAAACAAAGAAGCAACTCGAAACATAGGAAATCTAAACGAACAGTGCGATGGTGAAACTGCTTAACTTCACCAGGAGCCAAAGAAAGGGGAAGGAAGACAAGAATGAAACACCATTTTTCAATTATCAGATTACCAAAAATTAAAGAGAGACACCAGCAACGCTGGCAAAAATGCAAGAAAGCTCTCCCACGTGGCTGGCAGGAATGTCAGATGCAGCAACCTCTGGGGAAAGTAAGGTGGCGACTTGGAGTCCAGTGAAAGTGTGCCGCCCTTTGACCCCTGCCCTTCGGGGATCTGTCCTGCAGAAATCAGATTCCCCGGACGTGAGGACAGATAGTCCAGGAGGCTTGCTGCTGTGTGGGGGCGCGTCCACCTATAGGAGAACGGTCTAATTCACCAGGGTGCAGCCACTTGAAAACACGAGTTGGATCCTGTGCATTGACCTGGAGGGGGTCTGTGACATATTTTCATGAGGTGAGGTGTCTCAGTCAGCTCGGGGGGCTATAACAAAACACCACAGGCCCAGTGCCTTAAACAATGAGAATTTACTTCTCGTTCTGGAGGCTGGAAGGCTGAGATCAAGGTGCCAGCCTGCTCCTGGTGAGGTCTCTTCCTGGTTTGCAGACGACCCTCTTCTGGCTGTGACCTCACACGGGCAGAGACAGCAAGCTCGGGGGCCTCTCTTCTTGTAAGGACACCAGTCTTATGGGATTGAGGCCCCACCCTTATGACATCATTTAACCTGAGTCAGTTTCTTAACGGCTCCATTTCCAGCACAGTCACATGGGAGTGCAAATAGAGTGGTTTTTCAGGAAGTGAGACCCCTAGTCCAGTTCAGGCCAGTTGAGACCACCAACCCATCAACTGGGCCTGCACAAATGCCCGATAAGTGACCTTGTTGACATCAAAGGGCTGAAAACTCCACCCTCAGATCATGGTGAGGCCGCCATTTTGTGAACAGCATCCTGTGAAGAGGCACGAAGCCTGACTGCAGTTGCGCAGATCAGTCACCTCACTTCTCCCCTCCAGGAATCCATCTCCTTGCTCCAGACGGCCCCGCCCTTCAGCCCAGGAATTGTCCCCCAGCCCTGGATCAGGGACACGGATCTGAGTGCGCGTCTCTCCTGTGTCCTTGCAGGTCCATCTCGCCAATAAAGCTACTTCTCTTTTCCCAAAGGCTGACGGTGTAATAACCGGGCTTTATGTGCACCAGGTGACGAGCCCTTGCTCCACACAGGGAGTTGGGGCTCCAACATGTGAACTGGGGCGAGCGGGAGGGCACAATTCAGGTTACAGCTCGAGGAAAGCATTTAAACTTAACACTTAAATTTATTCAACATTTCCACGTTCTTCAGAGGAATATATATAACATGATTTTACTGTTATTTTAAAATGACAAAAAGACAAAAACTGAAACAATATTCAACGTGTATGTTTACACAAGTCTGAGTGAGGGCAGAGGAAGCCGGGAAGGAGGTGCCCTCACTATTGATTATCTGAGTCAGGGGACGGAGCAGGGTCAGGCGGAGGGTGGAGTACGAAGTTTTTCTCTGTGTGTCTCTAATTAAAATCACCGTGTGTTCCTTTTGTAATTTAAAATGTTTAATGAAGAAAAATTTGAAAAGCCAAAGTAGAGCCATCAGGCACATGGGTCCTGTAGTTCAATGTATGTGCCACTTGGAACCTGCTCAAAGCCTGTCCAGGCCCCGGCTCACTGTTAGCCACGTCGGCTCACTGTTAGCCACGTCGGGGCACCCCCAGGAGGCCACGGGGACCCAGCCTCTGGGCGGCGCTGTCTGACCTCCTCCGTCAGGCATTCAGCTCCGTCTCTGAAACCCGGGGATAGCTTGAGAGCTGTCTGGCTAAGCAGATGATCTCATTAGCGGAAGCCTGTGGCCCTTTAAAATATTAGCGACGACCCTTAATTCTACATTTTCAAATCGAAGGGAGAGCAGAGCTCTCCAGATGGCCCAAACTCAGACAGTTCAATGTGGCTAGAGAGGCCTCCTTCCCTCGGATGGTTCCAGAAAGTTCAGGAAAAGGGCATGAGAAGGGCCCAAAGAGCCTAATTATTTTTTCACTTGACTTAAACAATGGGTAGGGGAATAAGATCCCTCTTAATATAAATTTTAAAGTCTCTCACTTGGAGCTTTGTCCCTACCAACACTTCTTTTCGTCACTTTCAATTCATCTTACTGGCATTTGGACCGCTGAGGGGCAGGCCCCTGAGCCCAGACCAGTCATGTCTTGGCAGTTGGGCGCACACAGCGCTGACAACGTTGGCTCTTGCAGTCACAGTCTCTTCCCTTCTCCAGGGCACACTGAGCTCTGCCCCGGATGGGGGGTGGCATGTGCTGCTGTCACCATCCTAGAGGCCATGCTGGAACCAGAGAGAAGGGATGTTCCAGTTCAGCACCTGAAAACCAGGAATTAGACGCCCACCCACCTGACAACACAAGGCGGCTGCGCGTCCAGAACCAAGCCCTGAGGAAGGCGAGGCTGCCCTTTCTTCCTTCCACAGAGCACCACACACCCCTCTTTTTCTGGAAGCAGCTGCCATCTTGGTCTTTTAAAACGTCTCTCTTTTGTTAGAGACCTGGTTACAGACCAAGCTCCTCTACGGGTCAGGAAAACACTTTTGCTCCGCAGTGGACACCGGGCTCCGGAGCCTGGGAGCCACAGGACCGGGAGCTGGGGACAGGAAGATGCAGAGAACATGCCCCTGGAGGGAGGAGAGGCAGGAGGGGCCAGTCTCTGGATCTTCAAGAGAAACCAGAAATACCACTGTTTATAGGAAACCTTAGACATGTAAGCGTCGTCCTCTGGCTTGGTTCTGTTTGTGTTTCACATTGTGCGGGCGGGCCTTGCCCGAGATTCCAGTCCTTCACCCCCGCAGCCCGTCAGCAGTCATCCTCTCCCACCCATTTAGAAGCTTCCGGCCTCATCTGTTTCCTGTGGCCACCATAACGGGGGGCTTCAAACAACAGAGATGTCCTCTCTCACAGCTCAGGAGCCAGTCTGCCAGCACGGTGTCGTCAGGATGGCGCTCTCTCTGAAGGCTCTGGGGAACGGTCCTCTCTCGTCTGGTTCTGAGCCTGCGCTGTCTCCCGGAGTCCGTGGTACCCTCGGCTTGTGGCTGCATCGCCCCCACCTCTGCCTCCGTCTCCTCCCGTCTCTGTGTCTGCTGGCCTTCTTATAAGGACTACAGTCATCAGATTAGGACCCCCCTTAATCCAAGGCGACCTCATCTTAACTAAAACCATCTACAAAAATCCTATTTCCAAACAAGGTCACATTCTGAGGTTCTGGTGGACGTGAGTTTTGGGGGCACCATTCAGCCCAGTGCACTGCCTCGCAGACTCCAGGTGGTCTTTCACGAGCTTCACCCCTGTATGTCCTACTGATTCAGACTGGGTCTGACTGCAGTCGAGGCCCAAAGCCGGCAACAAAGGTTCTCAATCACAAGACAGCAACGCGACTCCACCGGGGCCAACCTTCACGTGGTTACAGCCACAGCTTTCTCCAAATCCTGGCATTCCAGATCTGAGTAAAGAAAATTCCCGATTTCCGTAGAACAGAGCTTCTCAACCTCGGCACTACTGACACATCAGACCAGAGACTCCTCTGTTGGGGGGCTGTCCTGTGCATCGCAGGGTGTTTAACAGCGTCCCTGGCCTCTGTCCACTAGATGACAGTGGCAGCCCCTCCCTGCAAGTTGTGGAAACCAAAATGCCTCCAGACATTGCCAAATGCCCCCCAGGGAGGAAATTCACCCCCGATTGAGAACCACTGTCGTGGAACCTGGTTCCAAAGGCAGAAACTTCTGCGGGATTATTCTGATGGGATGAAAGGCCCTCTACCCGCCAAGCTCACTGCCTCGCTGCCGTGGTCTCCCACGTCGTGGTCCAGGGTGGACCCTGCTGCAGTCTGTCTTGGTGTCCTTGGCTGGTAGGCCCAGCCCAGACCCCCCAGCCCGGCCTCGTGGGGTGCACGTGCCTGCCTCACAGGCCTCTGCTGGCAGAGGTGCGGCAAAACCCATTTTTTAACAGGCTTCTTGTTGGAGATGGACTCTTTAAAAAGAAAAAATTGGGTCTTACTATGCCTGAATTCTTGACAACTAATCTTCTCTGGCTTCTACCTTCACTGTTTATTTTTAAAACCAAAATTCAAGAAACAGTGTCCAGATGTGGCAGTGGCCTCTCTTGCTTAATACAAAGCTAAATTAAAGAATTTCACTCCCTCAAAATTGTGTGAACTTAACATGTAGGTAATTAGCCCAGTCATGACATTTAAATTGGGGAGGTTTAGAAGGTTAAAAAGAGTCTGGATGGTGTGAGGGGTCCTCGCATCTGAGACGGAGGGTTTGCTGAGCACGCAGACTCAGTGCCGGCTGTCGGCCTTTGCGGGCCGGCCCTGCTCTCCATCAGCTGCTCACATCCTGCCTTTCTCATCCTCTCCCTCCGCAGTCAGGATCCAGCACCTCCTGGTCAGATGGGGACTGCTGGGCGCACACGGGCCACAGGCAGAGAGGGGGTCATTCCTTACGTGTATTTCTGCTTCCTCAGAGCTGCTCAGCCAAGCCGGGGAGAGCCCTGCTGCTCTCAGCTTCACACAGACCAGCGGGCAGAAAGCAACAGGGGATGCTGGCAGGATGGCAGGCCTAAGGGGTGACCACTGAGGGACAGAGTTCCTGGGAAATGCCTCGGAGGCAGGAGAGGGGGATTTCGCCTCATCAGGGCCCTTCAGGTCTAAGCTTTGAGCCCCTGAACTCTATTGGCCCGGGTGTCCAGAAGCGTTGGAAAGGACCACAGAGAGAACGAGTGGGCCCCTCGCTGTGAATTATCCTGACTCCCGTGGCGTATTTTGTGTTAAAGTATGAGAACCAAGTCCACTTGGATGCCAGATGACAGCTTGAGCAAATAAAATAGAATATGTGTAAATACCTGTTCCAAACAATAAATAGGAGTTTACTTAGATCAACGTCTGGCGGGATATTCTGAGAGTAAAAATGATATTGAAACTCCAAGAGGAAAAAAAATTGTTTCTGCAAGTTCAGCCTGATTTTTTTTCATATAGCTGATTTATAATAAAGAAAGTTCCATCTGTTTCACTTGCAGAAGAGTTACGTCTCCGGACGGTCCCAAGGGCCGTTTCTCTCCCTGGGTCACTGTCTTTTCAACCACGCTTTGACAGCATTTCTTCACCATGTGGAACCAGGACACTTACACACCTTCGCTTTGTTTGGTGGTACACACCATCTCCTCCTAAAAATGTTGCTGGAAATTTTTCTGAAGTCAAACCCAACTGAAAAGAATTTGCATTAAAAAAATCCCACAATATCTGTTTGAAATTATCCCCTATGGCAAAAATGTAAAGTGTGTCACGCTAAGGGAGCATCCTGCAGTCGGAGCCCAGGCCTGTGCTGCGCCTTCTCCTGCCTCCGGGGGTCCTGAGCCCTTGGGAAACGGTGCAAGCGGAGTTCATCACACGAATCAGATATGAACACTCCCTGCCTCAAACATGGCCTGCTGCAGTCTGCAGTCAGAAAACAAAATCGCTGATTTCTCTTTATCACTCAGTGGCGACCACAACTTCTCAAATGGGTATCCATTCAAGCTTGCTGACTCAGATAAGAGACTCAGGACGACTCGAGGGATCTTCTGTGGCTGTCAGAGGAACTAGGACTAAACCACACAGAGATAACACGTGTGTGGTGACTCGGGAAACTGCACGCAGCATGCACAGACAGGGAAAGAAAAAGGGTTTCCAACATCTCTCATCTCTGCCCACTGCTGTTCCCCCCAAACCGGCCGAACCCCAGACCGAAGGTGCGTGTGCTTCTCTTTCCCAGCCGCCCATCCCGTCCACATCAGGGGAGGTGGAAGAGAGGAAAGAGCCCACGCTCAGCAGGTGAGAATCTCACTTGTGTCAAGTTGGCAGACAATGAACTGCTCTACGTTCAATCCTGGAGCACACCGATGACTCAGAGAGGGAGGGGAGACAAGACATTTTGTGCCAGCTCCAAAGATGCTCAAAGCAAAGTTAACCTTATTCTCTTTATTTGTATATGCCCAAGTGAGGGGCGGGAGGCTGCCCATCCCCATTGCTCACTTTCCACAGTTCCCCTCGTCCGGCTGGAAACCCTTCGAGAAGCCAAAGTTGATGTTAGGTCTGAGCTGCACTCGCCCACAATGTCAAGCATCACAAAACTCTGAGCACCTTTGACCAGAGAAGCAATCTCTATGGGATTAAGGCGATTTTCTTATTTAGAGGAGAAAAACAAGCAGTTTGTAATTACCTGCTCCTGGTGGCAAAGTCTGTCCTTCATGCCTCAATCTAAGGGGACAAACTTGCACGGCTTTGCTCTCCCTTCATTGTTTCAACACCCACCAAGAGGATTAGAAATAATCTCCTTCCCATTTAATTTTGCGTCACCCCTCTGCCCCGCATCCCCTGGGGACCGTTTAATCCCACGGTGCGGGCGGGGGAGGGGTGGTTAACCCTTTGTTGAGGCGCCACCAGCGCCAGGACGGAAGCCCTGGGGGGAAAGGTCCCCCTGCTGGCCCCTCGGGGAAGAGCACTGTGCTCCCCAGGGCCACAGGCCCCCGGAGCACCGCTGGGGCAGTGGGCAGCCGGTGGCAAACCGTCAGGCAGGAGAAACGTGCTTTTCCCTGCTCCCAGGGCACAAGCAGTTCTCAGGTGCTGGTGGGTCCCAGCCAGGCCTGCCCATGCTGGCCTGCCTTCCCTGTCACCTCCAGTGACCAGGTCTCACTCTCCCTCCGTCTGCTCTGTGACAGGTGGCTGCGAGCCAAGGCAGCTGTGTCGTGTGCACACACGACGTCCACACACACACGGCACGTGCACACACTTACACAAATACCCTGTACATACGTGTGCACACTTGCACACACACACAGCATGCAAATGCTTGCTCCCGTTCCCCAGGTTGGCATCCTCCTCCTGACCTCTCGGGAGCCTCTCAGGCTGAGAAGGAAGATTTGGCTGCAGAGGCAGTTTCAGCCTGGGGTTTGGCCAACCGCACTGACCAGAGGCAGCTCTGGGCAATTCAGAGTTCGTCCCCTCCAGCAGGGGTGAGGGGCTGGCGCGAGGTTGGAACATGGGTGGGACTCCAGGCACAGGTGAGGAAGCCCTCGCCAGTCCTGCAAGCCACAGAAGCCCTGTCCAGGTGGACGTGGAGCAGAGGGCTTGCTGAGACTGAGTGAGCCAGCACTGGGCAGCTCCTTAAGCAACAAAAACAGGGCTAAGGAGTGGGAAGCTTCAGCCCTCGCCCCAGTGTCTGGCAGCAAGGGGAGCTGGAACGTGTCACCTTTTCCTGGGGGATGGAGTCGAGAGAGGCTGAGGCTGGAGGAGGTCAACAGTCGCTGGGTCTGGAACATTCTCTGGGAAGGGAGGCTGCGGTAGCTCGGGGACGGCCTGGCTAAAGAGGGCGAGATCCGGGTTGTGTGGTGGTGGGATGTGCGGCACCAACTGGAGGGCCAGGAGAAGGCTCCTCCCACCCGAAAATCACCAAACAGAACAAGAGGCTGAACTCCCCTGACCCAACTCCCTGATGCAAATTCAGCATCCACATCGTGTGTGGACCGCAAGCCAGCACCTCCGGGACAGACCCAGCATCAGTGCCGTGACACCTTCCTGAGACACGAGTGCTGCCTTCTCTCTCGGGTTTGCTGCTCTGCCGGCCCCCTGGGGTCCCGGCCCCTGCAGCCCTGCCTCCAGGGAGGGTGACGTTGAGACCAAGGGCAGAGCTGCAGGAAAGACTCCTCTGCACCTCTCTGCGGGTGTTTGAACCACTGGGAGTGGGAACCCGAGAGCTCTGATCACGGAGGAGCAGTTCTCCAATGCAGGGGAGGAGCCCATCTGTAGTCCACACACAGGCACAAGAAGGACAAAGGTGCACTGGGTGCAAGGAGAAATTTACGGAACCCAGAGGAACAAGAGGAAGATGCTTAATGAGGGACAGAAAGACTTGGCTAGCAGAGCCCCAGGGACAGTGGCACCGACTGGTCGGCTCTCCAGGATGCGCCTCCCTTCCTTCCTCACACGGAAACCCGGTTTCATTCTGGAAGGCAGGGGAGTGTGGAGGTTGGTGCTCAGCATCCAGCCCACTGCCTCCACTGTGACTGCAGAGGCTGGACAGCAAACCCTCCAATTACAAGAGTCGTTGGCAGCTGGAGTTCTTTACGGGATTCAGGTCTTGCCAGCCACATGCATTCATGTGCGACGCAGAAGGCAGAGCAAAGGGGATGGGGGCCGTCTTTCTACTGAGTCTGCTGCTGTCTTCCCAGGGAGCACCATCCGCAGCCCTGGGTCTTTCTGGAGAAGCTCCCAATGGAGAAGCTCCCAATGCCCTCTCCTGGGTTCCGAGGGCGAAGAGGGGATCTGTGGGATGAAGAGGCAGGGCAGGGCTTCCGTGTTCTGCATCTGTGGGCACAGACCCAGCAGGCCTGTCCCGGCTTTAATGTCGCACATGCTGAGCCCTGAGTCACAGCGAGCGCAGAGCGTTCCTGAATCCCACGGGGCCGCAGCCTCCTGGCTCCTTTCTCCTGCTGGAGGTCGGGTGTGCTATGTCGAGGCATCGAACCCCTGCATTAAATTCCTCTCTGTTCGAAATAGCTGGAGTGACTCTTCCATTTGCAGTGGCACTCCGACAGAGCCACCATTCGGTACGCGAGTTGACTGCAGGCAGCCAGCCCTCCAGGGGAAGAATCTGGGCTTGGCTCTCCTTTCCTGGTCGTGTTTGGAGCCACCAAGGACCTGGTCACATTTAAAATGGGATGCTGCTAATCCGTGGCATGCAATGGCAAAGCAGCTGCCTCAGTTGTCATTTGTGGTCACCTGGAACGAAATACTGATGGAATACGAGGTTTGGGGGCCATCCACCTGCTGCCGTGGACAAGCCCTGGTGGGGGCTGCTTATTCAGCCTGCAGTGCGAGGCCGACAAGCTTGGGCTGCTCCGTACTTGAGCTCTACAGTAATAGATGGTGACACACTGGATGCATCTGGTGACCTGATGCTCACGCTCACCAGGAGGCACAGTGTGACCAGGTTCTCCCCCATGCCCAGCATGGCAGAAGCCGCTCTCCAGCCACCACAGCCCGTTTCTTTTTCCCGCTGGGCAAATGCCTCCTGTCTCCAGCCTCTCCTGCAACTGGCTGGGGCCATGTGGCAGAGGCCCAGCTGCGGCATGTGGGCAGCAGGAAGGCATCCCACACTCAGGTCTGCCCATAAAAGCTTCCCAGGGAATCCTGCCTGCCCCTTCCCTGTCCTCGGCCAAGGGAGGAGGTCTCCAAAGACTAGGCGTGAGGAGGCGGCGTCCTGACGACAGGTGGCACGGATGCCCTGCCAACCCGCACGGGGCCTGCCACGAGCAGGAAGCCCAGCTTCAGCGAGCGAAGCCCGTTCCGGAGAATGCCGTCAGGAGAGAGCTGTGCCGGCATTCGAGGCAACGGCCCCCGGGGTAGTGTTTCTCTTTTTATAAAAAATGGAAAGAGGAGAAGTAAAATAGAGGTTGATACACAATAAAAGCTGCCAAACAAATTAAAATAAAGGTGTAGAGGATGCCAAGCTTGATGCTCTGAGGACCCGAAGATCTATTTCTTCTTCGAGAGGAAGGACGACGCAGAGCGTCCCTGTCCCTCGAGGCTGTGCCTCACCGACCGCATGCTTCTGTTCCCGCCTTGGCACGGCCCAGAGAGGTGAGGGCAGCTTGTCTCCAGGGCAGGTCCCCCGAGAGAAGAGGGAGTCCTCCCGGAGACAAAGGCGAAATCCTCTGCCTCCAACCCCGTCCTCTGAGGACTCCCCACACGCACCGAGACAGGTCGTGCCGCGGGAACAGAGTGCCACCCGAGGGCCCACGGGCGACGGCGGGGGCGGACCTGGGAACAGGCTCGAGAGGCCACCGGCAGCCTCCCGCCAAGAAGAAGATTACGCATCTGTGTGCAGCTTTCCACCTTCCTAAGTAGGAACAGTGCCACGTCTCAGAAGTGGAACTCCTGAAATGGCAGGGGGATCTTTCCATTTCTCAAAAAAATCCCAAAACTTTGTGTCTTATGATTATACAGTAACACAGTGTTCATTATAAAAAAATTTAAAAGATAAGCAAAAGCTCACAGTAATCCCCAGAGATAACCACTATCAGCATTTCAACGTGTATTCTGTGAACTGTTCCCCCCAGAATACATGCATGTACACATGGCAGTTGTCTGTACACAATGTTAATAACCTCTTTTTTGCACTTAAAACCTGGAAAATCCCTTTCTGATTTTTTTTTTTTTTTTTTTTTTTTTGCTGAGGAAGATTAGCTGTGAGCTAACACCTGTTGCCAGTGTTCCTCCACTCTATATGGGGGACGCCACCACAGCATGGCTGATGAATGGTGTAGGTCCATGCCCAGGATCCAAACCCATGAGCCCAGGCTGCTGATGCATGCCAAACTTAACTATGACACCAGCCCCGACCCTTTCTGATTCTTTTAACATGCCGATTTACAGGTTCCTGCAAACATAATTTTATTCACAGTTTATTCAAAAAGTAACACATCTGTTAAGGTGTTATCTACGGGCTGACCACATCCACAAGCAATTTAGGGTGCTCCTCGAAATTCCCACTTGCCAGGTCGTTTCCAGTCCTCGAATCCATCTGCACAAGCTCCTTCTCTTGCTTATGAGAAAATGCAGGATGGAGCTCAGGACTGGCCCCCAAGCCTGCTCTCGGACCCCTCCCCACACTCAGGACTCCGGCCAGCTCATCTTGCCGCCTCTGCACTCTCCGCACACACAGCACGTGACGCTGGACTGTGCAGACCCCGCGGCGTCTGTGACAAGCCGTCCTCAGTGCTGTGCTGGCAGACCCTCTGGGGCTTGAGCGGGCGCCCCCAGCGGGGCGGGGTGGGGCCGACGGGGCCACTGCAGTGGGCTCACCCCATGCCGGTGGGCAGCTTGCCCTGAGCGTGCGAGGCTTTCCTGGCCAAGAGGCAGGAGTGGGGGTCAGGGGTGGGGACTTCTGCACAAAAGTCCCTCCCGTCAGAAAAGGAACATAACGCAAAGCTTTCCCTGCTGCTCTGGACGCTGCGGTGCATGTGACACCTGGAGCCGTGCAGACTTGGGGGCAGTGATGAGAACCGGCCTCAGAGCCCACACTCACGCTCACGTGATGAGAACAGCAGCAAAGCGATGGGGAGGTACGAGGCCACCCTGAGGCCCCCAGGCGTGTGCACACTCTGCCCCGGGACCGCCCTGCTGGGTGACAGAGGAAGGCTCTGACCGCCTGATGTCCGTCTGCCCCGGAGCTGCAGGCGGCCACTGGACGCCCAGGGAACAGGAGCTGTCAAGGGGGAGCGTCTCCCCACACCCAGCTTCAGTGTCTCCCCGGCTGCTGTGGGCTGACTGTCTGTGTCCCCCCAGACACACATGGGGCAGCCCCAACGCCCCAGGCAACGGTGATGGGAGGTGGGCAGGTGCACGAGATCAGGAGGTGGCCCAGGACAGGGTCAGTGGCCTTACAGGAGGAGACCGAGACCAGAGCTCGCTCTGCCCTGTGAGCACGTGGCGAGTGGGGGGCCGCCTGCAAGCCGGGAAGACGGCCCCCACCAGCGCCCGAGCTGCCGGCACCCTGGCCACAGACTCCAGCCTCCACGACTGTGAGAAACAGACGGCTGCCGTTTCAGCCTCCCAGCCTGCGGGGTTGTCATGGAGCCCGAGGTGACACACGCCCGGC
Source organism: Equus przewalskii (assembly GCF_037783145.1). Lineage (NCBI taxonomy): Eukaryota > Metazoa > Chordata > Mammalia > Perissodactyla > Equidae > Equus > Equus przewalskii. Next base: position 105,455,679 of record NC_091834.1, read on the forward strand.
CTCTCCTTGCTCCTGGCCCGTTTCAGGTGTGGGCCCCTCGAGACAGCTTCAGCATAGTGCTTAGTGCCATGGCATTGGAGCACATGGACCGGCTGCACCCTGGCCGTGCTGCCCACTGCTCGACGGCCTTGGGCTCCGTCCCTAAGCTTGGGCTTTTACCTTGACAAAACGGGACAGTCATGCTGTTCACTTGCAGGGGTGTGGTGAGAGTCAGTGAGGGTGCTGGAAGTCCTTAGCACTGTTCTCAGCATCTAACAAGCCCGGGGCAAGTGCAGGCTCTAATGGTTTCTAAGAAATTCCACTGACCCCTCAACGCAGCCCCACCACCTCCCCTCCAAGTCTGTTGGCACTTGGTGTACAGCCCACACAAGTTGCCAGTGACTTTCTCTCAGGTGGTCTGAACTGTTTTCACTCACAACACTTTTTTTTCTTTTTCTTTTTTTTGCTGAGGAACATTGGCCCTGAGCTAACACCTGTGCCAATCTTCCTCTATTTTGCATGTGAGCTGCCACCACAGTGTGGCTACCCACCAGATGTACAGGGCTGCACCCAGGAACCCAACCTGGGTCGCCGAAGCAGAATGTGCCAAACTTAACCACCAGGCCACAGGGCTGGCCCACATGACTTCTGACACCAAATGTGCAGGTTCCTTCCACACCAACAGCCAGCTCTCCAATCCTCTGTGGACATCGCCCAGGTGCCCATGATGCCACTCAGGGCTGACACTGTCTCCCCGAGTTAGTGCAGACCCCACAGGGCAGGGGCTCAGCCACATGGTAGCCCCTGTCTCGGGCGCCAACCGCAAGTGCAGGTTGTCATCAGTGCTGCTGACTGCGCAGCCGGAAATCGGGGTTCCCACAGCCCCTCCTCGTGGTCGATCACTTGCTGGAACGACTCACGGAGCCCAGGGTAACAGCTCACTTACCATCGCCTGCTTAATATAACGGACGAGACTCAGCCACAGCAGGTGCAGGGGGCGCACAGGCAGGTGGAGGGGCACGTGGAATCTGTGCCCCCTCCAGGTGCCCCGCTTCAGCATCTCCACCACCCACAGCCCGGAGCCCTCCGAGCCCCCGCAGGCAGGGTGTGGAGGAGGCCTCAGCCCTGAGCTCAGCCATTAAACCAGTGGCCATTGGTGATGGAACTCAGTGTCCAGCCCCTTCCCTTCCCTGGAGGTCGCGGTCACGGTGGGGCCGAAAGGTCAACCCAGAGTCACGTTGTCAGCACAAACTCGGGTGTGGCTGAGACGCCCCTCTTGCCCCTGACACTCGACACTCAGGATCTTACAAGGGTTTTAGAAGCTCTGCCAGGAACGGGGGTAAAGAGCAGCTCTATTTCTCACTGTTGTCACATGTGGGGTTCACAGTGCCTCCTTCGAGATCTCTGGGCAGAGCGCTAGCTCCTTCTCTAGTCCACAGCACACTCAGCAAGGCTGGCCTTGCACCCGGCATGTGGGCCCAGGGAGGCCCCGGGGCCAGAGCACAGCTCTGGGGCTGCAGCAGCACCAAGCCAGGAGGAGCGGCTGGGAGGGGAGAGCTCGGTCCTGCCCGTGGCGCCCGGTTCCTTGGTCTATAAAATGTATAGACCACCAAACCCAAAGCTATTTCTGCCATAATGTCTGGTCTCAGAGGAGAAGTTCTGGTTGTTTCTGCATAGGGAGTCGGGAATGATCGTGGCACTGTTTGGGTATTAATAATCTTTCCAAATGACATATCTTTAGGCTACTGTCCCATGCTGGGAACAGCCATCTGCTACGATGGCTTTCAATTTTTTGGGCATGACCCACTTTTTACATTGCAGCTCATTACATAAAATGTCACAAGACAGTAGTTTCCTTTTCTATAAGACACACTCTGATATTTTATGTGTATTTTTATGTGCTGGTTTTATCCCCACTACATCGATTTTATGGCCCACTAGTGGGTAGATGCCTGCAGTCTGAAAATTACTGATGGCCTGAATTCCCCTCTGCCTCCCAGCTGGCCTATTGTAATAGCCCACCCCTCTCATCTTGTTAGCAAATAGGGCTCCGTGTACAGCTGTGCAAGTTGTGCACTGCACAACTCCAGGATGCCACAGTAACCTGATGTTATGCAGTATGTAACAGGATGGGGTAGCTCTATCAACAGCAAATGATGTGGAATTTGTCTAAACTGACTTATCAGCAAATTAAATTAATACCAATTTGTCAAAATTGAGTCACTAAAGCTGTCTGAACCTCATCTTCTGTATTTCTAAAATGAAGCTCGTAAAGTGGCCTCATTTACCTCCCAGAGTTGTTACAAGGATTTAGCAAAAAAGGTGTTAGATTCTAGTCTAAACCAGACATTGGTCTCCGCATCACTATTATCATTTGATGATACCTTATTCGAATTTTGGAAGTTGTATAGAGAACCGGGCACGTTCTCACACTTAGTCGAGGCAAAGGGATCCTTCATGCTGTGTGTTTTCACTTTCTGCTCATACGTTTAACAAACATGTCCTGGTCCCTACTAGGTGACAAGTGGAGAGGGCTGCGGATGCCCATCCAGAGTGCGGACAAGTGACAGCAGCAGTGAGCCCACAGGCCCCTGCTTCCGGACGCAGGGCCCCCTCAGGAGAACAGACGTCCCTCACCCTCTGGCTCCTGCAGGGCAGGCGTCTGTGACTTTCAGGCAGGGGCAGAATCACTTGCCTGAGAAGCGAGCAGAAAACCCCCGCCCCTGGATCGCATTGAGCTGCGTTGCAACCGCGTTTTAGTAAAACTGCCATTAATCCAACTTGCTCAAGATAAAGGAAAAGCTGCCTGGGTGAGGAAAGGCTGGCTGCAGCTTGCCAATCAGACGTGGCTCGGTGGCGTCTCAGGGGACATCAGGCGGGCGCGTCCCCGCCTGTCACCAGCGCCCGGCTCCCCGAACCCGCGACTTGAGCGCAGGGGGCAGACCGTCTCTGTTCCCGCTCGCGGTGGAGGCACCCCGCGCCGGGGGAAATGTGCGTGCATCTCATCAAAGGACAGCAAGCGCATGTCGCTGCGTGCACACTCTTTCTTCTTGAGGAAAAGAACATTTCCGACGAAGCCCCGTAAATCTCGGGGGATCGTGGTCTGCGTACGTGGCACGTCACGAAATCGCCATGACTTCCGTGACCTGCTTTATAGGCTGTCCCTAAAATCGAGGACACGGAAGATGGCCAAGCTGCCCGGAGGACCACAATGCCCGTAAAGCAAATGAGACTCGTTTCCTCATGGCGCCCAGCGCCACACGGCCTCCCCTCTCACCAAACATTGGGGCAGCCCCGGGTCAGGCCAGGGAGCCCCAGCCTGGCTTTGAACCCCGAACCCTCGCTGTCCACTGAGTCTGTAGGGCGACTGTCCCTAGGCCTTGCTGGGTCACAACTCTGAGAAAACGGGGCCGTCTCCACCGCGGTCTCGCTGCCCACCCAGGCCGGGGTGGAGAGCTGATGGTGGATCTGGGGCCCTCCCAGGCAACGCCCAGTTTACCACTCGCCTTGACGAGCACATCTCAAAGGAGGGGTGCTCAGACTGTGCCGGACCCCCGGGGCCAGCTCCCCGCAGGGGGCCTTCGCGACTGTCTTGGTGGGGCCTTCATCTGGCAGGTCCCCAAACACAGAGGGGCAGGGTAGTGAGAGAGGAAGGGAGGGCGGCCGAGAGAGGTCTGTCCTCGAGCGGTGGCTGGAGCCTCATTCCACTGGGGCCCTTCCAGAGGCGGTGAAGAGCCTGAGAGTTGCTCCCACTGAGGAGGGAGTCCTTCAAACCCTTCCCTGGGGCCCCCGCCCTGAGTTCAGGCCCTTCCCGCTCCACGGGAGCCCCAGGGGACGGAGCGGCTCCATTGGCTACAGCTCCTCACCCCACCCCAAACCTGGCCCCCCTCCTGACCCCGACCCCGTTCCTACCCTAGTCCCGCCCTGTCCTCTCAAGGCCAGCTCTCCTGACACTCCCACCTCCCAGCATCCTGCAGGTGACCATGCCTGGGGATCTGTGGCTCCAGCTAGTGACCCCAGGGCAGGCACCTCTTGCTCACAGGTGTGTGGAGCCGAGCGAGGAAAGGCCAGGACAAGGGCTCAGAGCAGAGAGGAACAACGAGACGGTGTGGCCGAGCCAAAGCAAAGCGGGTCCAGCGGTGGGGAAGGGTGGCAGGCTGACTGCTGCAGGTGACAGCACTTCAGGGGGCTCTGAGTGCCCGGGGGGCGGGAGGGGGCGGGCAGGGGGCTTGCCGAGGCTCCTTGACCACTGCTGGGGCTCCGCTGCCAGGACTCGAGGGTCAGCACAGGCTCTCTGGGCCCTAGAGCTGCTCACGCAGAGGCTGGAGAGTCGAGAAAGTGCCAGAGGCAGAGGAGCCGAGAAGGGCAGGACGGGCGCCGGGGCACCAGGACGGGCTGGGGTGGTGCCGCCTCGGCCGCTGGGACAGCAGAACTGCAGGCTGTCTGCAGGACACACAGGCTCCCTCCGGCACCTGCGCCCTGCCCTTCGCTGTCCCCGAGCCCACGGCCACGGAGATGGAGCTCGCTGGAATAGTCTGTGGTCTGCAGCCACCACACAGGGCGCTTTCTCCCTGGCCAGGCTCTGGGGGCGGAATATGCCACAGGAGCCCTCGATCTTCTCGCCGACGAGACCTGGCCCCGGGGAGCTGGTCCCCCCTCCTGTCCATGCCGCCCTCCCCAGACTGACCCCAACCGTGGCCAGAAGAGCCTTGCGCGAACATGGCCAATTTGTGCATTTTTCGTCCACGCCGTGCAGAAAGGCCACCACCTGATCCCCCCACCTCCCTCACCCCTGTCACCTCACCCCCCGCCCCTCAGAAAACAGATTCTGGGGCCTCCCACCCTCCCTCTGAGGGGGGCCGGCTCCCCAGGGATCCTGTGTGAGATGCTTGCTCCCTCAGCTCTGACGACACAGGTGTGGACCGGTGCCTCCTTCCATCCTTGGAGAAACACAGCAGGAAAAAGGAAAAGAAAAAGCCAGGGAGATGTGTGGTGTCACTTCTGGCCAGTGGTGTCCCCGGGACCCAGGAAACGCCCCCGGCCTCTGAGGCCTCTCCTGGCCGGGGGCCTCCTGCCCAAGCACCCCCTGCCATCGGAGGCGGCTGCTAGTACTTCTTTTGTTCTCCCAGCACCAAGCCGAGCGCATGCATCCCTGAGCTCATGGCAGAAGGACAGAGAAATGCCTCTGGACCGAGAGGCCCACAGCCCAGCTGCCACATCCAAGGCAGGCAGGGAAGGCCGAATCCCTACACCAGGCCGCCCTGCATTTCAAGCCAGGCCAAGCAGCCACCAGCTGAAGGAAACAAAGCCACAGGGTTTCCAACCACGGCAGGGAGGGTTCTCTGAGTGGGAGGAAGCCAGGCATTCCGGTAGCTTCCTGGGGAAGACCACGGGTTCTTTCAAGCGTGGGAGCCATTGGCATCATTCTGCTGTGAGTTGGCCCGAGGCCGGAAAAATGACCTCCATCCTTGACCCCAAAGCCACACCATTCGAAGACATGGGGGCCTTCGAGTCCAGCCTCTCCCGGCACCACAGGCCCGCCCCAGGCCTGCAGGAGAGGCTGCTCCTGTGAGGCTGCGCCTGGCCCGATAGCCAGGCAGCAGTTCCAAGTGGAAAGATGAGCCGGGGCAGCCCTGCTCATGGTGGCCGCGACCGTGAGGCGACCCTGGTCAAACGATGAACACAGCAAGATGACGGCCTTCAAACCACTCTGCAGACCCAGTACTTGTGGCAAGGCTGAAAAAGTTATTTCAACTTGCTTGTTTCGAAGTGGCATATCCTAGACCACGGGAGGGAGGGGAGCGCAGGCCATTTTCTCCAGGTGAACCTGAGGCCCTGTGGGGAGGGCTCGGGGCACCTAAGCCTGGACCCCAGGAAAGATGACCCAGTGTGCGGGCGAGGACGATGGCTGGAGGGCCCGGGTTTGCACTGACGAGCCCCGGCGTGGCCCTCCACTCACCCCCAGACCCGGGAGCCACTTAAGCGGCTCTGCACGTTCTCACTGGGAAAATAGGGGCCCTATTTATTTTGCAGATTGCTATCAGGCCTAGACATCATTTCAAGGCTGTGATCCAGCAGGTTCACAATAAAGAACCACCAGCTTCCCCTTGTCCCCCCAGGGACCCGCGGCCCAGCCCCTGCCCCTCCCCCTCCTCAGCTCTCCAGTGTCCCCTGAGTCCCTCTCTTTTGCCCTTTACCCCTTAGAGAAGGACTTCCTCCTTCCTCCTGATCCAGATGCACTAAGAGTGGATCAGATGACCCACATTTTAACCTATGGTGATAGCACTCCGTTTGTTTTTGACGCTGCATCGGTGCACACACACATCTTCCCGGGCCCTGCCTCACGGGTCAAATCCACTGTGGCTGGTGTCAGGGACCAGGGCTGCCCCTTCCTTGCAGTTTGCTGTGACCACACGGGGCCTCGGGATCCCTGGGCACAGGGAACGAGGTCTGCAGTGGGGCCGCCGTGGACACGCACCGCTGTCGGCTGTCATCACGGCCCTTCTGGGGAGGTGCCCTGACCGGTATGACTACAACAGGCCGTCTTTGTGTAACTTTGGGAAGTGCTGAGCCCAGGAAAGACCCCAAGCCCCCCACACTCCTCCGTGGGCGACGCGCTGACTTGGGAATGCATGTCCCGCCCTCCCACGGGAACACTCCTGACTCAGGCCAGTTAAAACCTCACGCTCTGTAAAGGTGTGCTATTCTCCCCACACATACCCCCGTCCTCTCCAGATGAGCACACAGTTCCAGAAAGGGGCGGAGAAGGTACAGCTGGCCCCCTCGAAGTTATGTTCTGAAATAGGGCGCAGTGTGCTGGGACAGAACAAAACAGCAAGACACCCAAAAACAGTTTCTGTTTCGCTCTGTGTTGGAAGATATCGTGGAACAACTTTTCCAACCACACTTCCCTTAGGACGACACTGGAGTTGGCGTCCGTGTTCTGAGCACTCACAACCTGGGTGCTGGGGCGGGAGGAGACAGGAGCCGCATTCACAGTGGCCTGACCCCACCCTCCCAGCCCCCATCAGGTGCTCAGGGCGGGCCCCTCTCTGGATTGCCTCTTTCTCTCCCCTCAGACAAGTGCCTGAGCCTGCCCCGGGGGTGGGCCTTGCATCCTTACCCCTATGAGAAATCTCTGCAGATCCTTGAGTGGGGGGAGACTGGAGAGGGTGCTCAGCCTTTGAGCGTCTCCAGGCAGCCCCCAGAGCTGCTCTGGGCCCCCTGCTGGCCTCGCCTAAGAACCATGGAAGCGATATTTTTATCCTGATGAACAATAGTGCCGAAATGTCTTCCGACTTGACAAGACACAAAATTTAGGTGCTGGGAGAGAGACTTCAATTTCAAGCTTAAAGATTACTTTGGGTCCCCCAGGACTCAGAAGCAATTTAGAGCTGATACCCTGAACAAGAGAAAGGTTAGAAGATTAAGACCAACTGCTGTTTGGATAAATGCTTGGTAATTGCCCATATCCGCAATTATACACTGGCACATAATTTCTTTTCCGCTACCTTTCTCCTCTCCTGCGTCCCGTCAGGATTTACTCGGAAGGAGCCCACCTTGGTCTTCTTCTGCCGAGCCTTGGTGACGTCATACTCCAGCTCGTCCATCAGGGCCCTGCATGCTGAAGAAGGCACAAAGCATCAGTTACTCCAGCCTCGGCGGACCCGGGCTCCCTCTGAGCTGCTCTCTGGGAGTGTCAGCAAGCCCACGGCCGCCAGGATGGGAAGGTTGTTGTCCTCTGGCTGCTTCTTGAGCCAGAAGAAATGCAGAAACGTGCAAACTGTCAAACCAGCCAGACGGAAACTAGTTTTCTTTGTATATCCTTTTGTACTCTGTGTTTTTGTTTTTTTTTAAAGATTGGCACCTGAGTTAACATCTGTTGCCAATGTTTGGGGTTGTTTTTCTTCTTCTCCCCAAGGCCCCCCAGTACACAATTGTATATTCTAGTTGTGGGTCCTTCTAGTTGTGGCATGTGGGACACTGCCTCAACATGGCCTGATGAGCGGTGCCATGTCCACACCCAGGATCTGAACCAGCGAAACCCTGGGCCACCAAAGCAGAGCACGTGAACTTAACCACTCAGACACGGGGCTGGCCCCTGTACTGTTTTTTAAAACTACATATATTTTGCTTTTTCATTTAAAATATGCTTTCTTAAAGAATAAAGAGACCCGCACCCCAAGTCTATCAGAGGTCCCGACGCCCACTGGGCCACATTAATTACACCCAAGGAGCCTCTATGTTATGGAGAAGGTTTCTCCAAACCTGGGCCTGCTCCTCAAGAGACGTTTTTCCTGGATTTAAACTCTCAGGCAGCCTCCGAAACTCACCTCTGAGGGGCGATACAGACCATCCTGCCCCTTCTTCGCAGGCACAGGCCGCCCAGCTCAAGAATTCACACCAATAAAAGGCAAACGAAGTGAAGGCTCGTTTGCTCAACGGGAAACTGATTTTGGACTCCTGGCTTTGCCCGGACTGGACAATGAGGGATGTTGGAGGAGCCGGGTTTCCTGAACGACCCCATGAAGCAATGCTTCCCATAGTTGGGACCACTCCTCTGGTGCTGAGTGAGGCGTGAACACCTCCTGTCTCCCTGGAGCACTGAATCTCAAGTCTCGTTAGGACATGAAGCATAATCTTTAAATGCCCAGAACTCGAATTCTGGCACTGCTGACTGTTTTCAGTGCTATTTCCTGCCTATACGGTGAAACACGACGGCTGACGGCTCGGCCTGCACTCGTGACCACAGAGGCCACCTATTGTCATGATGATGACAGCTGATGCTATAGACCGTTGGCTGCCACCCAGATATGCACCGTGTGGTGCATCCATGCGTCCTACACTCCACGCTCCTCACAGCCCCGGGAGAGCCACCCTGGCACTGTCCCCACCTCGCAGCCGTGGCTAGAGAGGAAGTCACTTTCCCAGGTTCCACTCCTTGAGTTACCCCATGCCTGTCGCAAGTGTCCCGGGGTCAGCCATCAATTCAGTATCCAGAGGGAGAGCTCAGGCCTTGACGTGGGCAAGATCCACCTGCCGTCCTGACTCTGTCCCTTACTGGCCAGGTGACTCTCCATCAACGGGAGCAGTCGCTGATCATTATGATCCCCTGTTATGGAACGATATGTCCGGTGAGTGTCACACAGTCCTTCTGGGTCCCCAGGCCCCCTGTCTCTCCAAGGCCAATGCCAGCAGGAGACAGGGGGTTTGTCGGCCTGTTGCTGGGCATTGAGGACTGCCTGGGCAGCCCAGTGCTCTGCAGTGTGCACACTGTCTGCAGTGTGCAGAGGCCAGGCCACCTCCCACAGCTGCTCTCCCCTCCCCCTCGTAAAGGAACTCAGAGCCACACATCGGAGGACACACACTTCCTTTCCAGCTCCTCACAGCTCAGCGCGCCCATGTATCTTGGCTCTAGAACCACAAGTTCCAGAACCTTCCTGAAGAGTGCCAGCACTGGCCCTTGGTCCAGGTGCTGTCCCACCCCATCCCACTCCTGGAGCCTGGATGGAGCTTGGCCATGAGGGGAGCTTTGGCCAGGGTAAAGAACTGCAGGCGCCTGGGTCCCGGGGACTGTGGGCAGCACCCTGCCGGCCTGGAGAGCAGTTCTCCATCCTCCATGGCTCAGCCACTGCTATTTCGAGTTTACTACACTCCCAGACGAATACAACCCTGTGCCTCCAGGGCAGGAATCAGGAAAGATCATCCCACGTCAGCTCTCTCAGTGGGGTCCCTGACCAGCCACGGGAAGCCCGCTGATGGGGCCAGAGGCTCACTGGGAGAGCATCTGCGCAGGGTGCACCTCCAGGGGCCTCCCAGGGGGCGCATGGCCCAGCAGGCTGGGCGAGGAGGCCTCTTGGGCAGAAACCCAGGGTGAGCACTGCCTGTTGAGGGCCATTCAGGATCCTTGCAGACAGCCAAGAGCACAGGCCGTTAGACAGTCCAGGCTAGACAGGAGCAGGAGGAGGGATGCGATGTCTAGAGGTTCCTGATGTCCCTACTCCTAGACGGGAAGACGGAGGGAACCTGTCTCTTGGAAGCAGAGAAGGAACGGTCAGTGTGAGGGAGGCCGCTGCTGAGGAGGAGACGTGTTCCAGCCTCACGGGGAAGCGGCAGGCAGGTGCAAAGGGGCCCTGAGAGCAGGGTTGGGTCCAGCAGGGCCACCACCAGAGCCCTGGCAGCCCTGTGCTCAGGTGATGCCTCCGCCCTTCCTGGTACAGCTGTGAGCAGGACACACCACACTCAAGGACAGCAGTGTGGCCAGGGAAAGGGATGTGGCCTGCCCTTAGCTGCAAGTGGCTTCACATCCTGCTCTATCGTGCGTTGTCCCTTCTATAAAGCATGACCGGCAGGCACACGCAGCTCCCCAGCCAGGGCCGGCCCCTCCCTGCCCCCTCTGGAAGAGTCCAGGTTCTTGGAAGCCCTGACTTGACCTGGTGACCCACCTGGGAACCCAGACCCCGAGCAGCTCTGGCGGGTGTCTGTAAACCCACGTTTCCAACTCCGGCCGGGTCTGCAGCATTTTTGGCTCTCTGGAGCCTGCAAGGCTGACCTGGCAGGCACTGGGAGAGCCTGGCCCCATAGCCATCCAGTCCTGTGTTAATGCCCTGTTCCCTTCAGCTCAGTTCCCGTGTTTTAGGAGCACCAGGACAGGCCGTGTAAAGGAGGACTCCTTGAAGAGGGCTCGCCCTGGGGTGACTGAGTCGATGGCAGTGTCATCGATCACCCACAAGCATCCTTGGTGGTCAGACTGGCGGGAGGAGGGGCTTCCATCAGATAGCTCCTTCCTTTCTCTTCTCTGGCACCACCTGCCTGGAGTCCCAGCCCCCAGGGGCAGGAGGGTCCACGCTCACCGGTCAAGGACAGTGTCTCAGGGTCAAAGGGGAGCCGCACCCTCATGGAAGCACTGGGCTTCCAGGACAGGCCAAGAGGGGGTGAGGTCCCCCAGGTCTGCCGTCTCTGACCTCCCCACAGAGGGGTGGGGTGGCTCGATGAGAAAAGATCATTTTAAATTTCCGCCCCGGGTCACAGAACAAGTTAACAGAGTTACATCAGCGACCCGGGCTCCAGATTTCTAGTCCGGCGCTAATTTAAATGTTAATCTGAAATCTTCACTTAACTCACTGGAGTTTCGAGTTTATTAGAGCAGGCGGCAGGAGTGGAGCCTCATGGGGGGGTTGGCAGGTCACGTTGCCTGCCAGAGGGCAAGCCCTCCTCCCAGCTGGGCCCCCCAACCTCTTCCTGTGTCTGCCTTCTCCCTCCTCTCTCTCCGAGTGAGATTTGGGAATGGGGAGAAGGCGGAGATGTCACGGCAGATTCGGATAGTCCCAGGGGGGCTCAGGCGCTGGAGTTATCTCGGACCAGCTCGTAAGGGCAGGTGGCCTGCGCGTCTCTTCCCCACCCTGCAGTTACCGACATCACACAGGTGGCCGTAGCGCAGGTATTTGCACAAGGGGAGCAGGTGAACACTGCGAATCAGGCCCCCTGCTCTGCACATGTCCCCACGGCCAAGGCATCAGCCGTGTTGGGGCCCCGCTGTCCTCCAGGGAAGGAGCAAGGTCCGAGGAAGCCACGGCCCGGGCCCTCAAAGGAGGTGGCATCTGAGTGCAGTCAGCGAGCTCACGGACGTGAACGGGAACCGGGGCAGGCCAGGGTGGGTGCTTTTACCTGGACCCGAGCCTCACAGAGCCACTGGCAATAGTCGGTCCTTGGGCCACAAGCACAGGTGACCACCAGACTTGCCTGGGGAGATGCTAAGACTTGGATCTGGGTCCCAGCGTGGAGGATCTCCTACAGTGGTCTGGGTGAGGCCTGGGCTGTGCGTGTGCCCTTGACACGCAATGAGGTGGGTTTGCACCTGCAGTCGCCAGATGGCCACTCAAAGGCTACACTCTTCCCACCACCCCACACCTGCCTCCTGCTTCGTGGGGCCCCGGCTCCTTTGGGAGAAGACAAAGCCTTGATTCCCACGGTGGAGGAGTGTCCAGAGACAGTAACACCACCCCATGCCCCACTCCTTCAAGAAACATTCAGTCTCCTGCAAGCGGAAGTGGTTGATGCCCGAGTTTTTATTAAAGGCTTGGCCACTAGACATCCAAAAGTGTGGAGGGGTATCAAACGGTGGCTAAGAGGGGGCAGATGAGAGAGAAATAAGCCGAGAGACCCAAAGACAAGCCGCACTCTCGCTGAGACTGAAGGCCCCAGAGCCAGGCCATGTGCAGCCCTCCTGGTCCTCTTCCGGACTCAGTGGCGCAGGAGCAGCCTAGAGCCTCTGTCGGAAAGTGTGTGTCAGCCCGGCGGGCGCAGGAAGCAGCCTGGGCTTTGGAAGCGAATCTCAGCTTCACAGCACCCCAGATCACGGAGCTTCCTGCCTCCCCTCCTGCCTCCCTCCCTCTCTGTTATGGACCGCATCGTGTCCCCAAGAAGGATATGTCCACATCCTAACTCCCGTACCTGTGAAGGTGACCTTATCTAGAGATAGGGTCCTTGCAGATGATCAGGTTAAGGTGGAGGCCCGAATCCAATACGACTGGTTCCCTTAGAAGAAGAGGAGAGACCCAGAGACAGACCCCATGGAGGGAAGACCATGTGCAGACACACAGGGAGAGCGCCACGTGATGGCAGAGGCAGAGATTGGAGCGATGCCCCCACGAGCCAGGGACCGCCAGCCACCACCAGAAGCTGGGAAAGGCAGGGCCCTCCCCTGCAGGTCTCAGAGGAGCGTGGCCCTGCCGATGCCTGGATTTCAGCCTTCTGGCCTCAAGCACCATGAGGGAATAAATTCCTGAGGTTTTAGGCCACCCTGTTACCCACAGGAAACCCACATGCTCACCTCACCTTATGCCAACACTGTGCCCGGTGACGGAGGCACAGCAACGAGTAAGACAGACAGTGCGCCCTCAAGGTTTCACAGTCCAGCTGGGACAACGACACGAACAAGCTAAGAGAGCCGAGGGTCACAGCGGGGCAGCAGGCAAAGTTACAGGAATGTAGGATGGTTTGGGCCTCAGACAGCCTTCCAGAGGAGTGACCTGTAAGCCACAGCTCTGCAGACAAACAGGAGTTGGTCGGGCTGGGACCAGACAGAACGGGTCCTGGGAGGAGGGGCGGCCAGCAATGGGAGGAGGTGAGCCGGAGAAAGGCACACACAGCCCTCCCTCAGCATCCACGCGGGGTTGGTGCCAGGACCCCCAAGAGTATGCAATCCACAGAAGCTCAAGTTCCTTTTATAAACTGGTGCAGTATTTGCATATAAGCCCCACACATCCTACCGTATACTTTAAACCACCTCCACCTGTAATACCCAACGCAATGGAAATGCTGTGTCAATAGTTGCTACACTGTATTGTTTAGGGAACAATGACAAGAAAAAAAGGCTGCACATGTTTAGTACAGAGGCAGCCATCATAGGCCTTTTGACCTGTGGTTGGTCAAGTCCACAGATGCAGAACCCGTGGATGCAGAGGGCTGACTGTATTTGAGTGATGGAAAGACATTATTATAAAATCAAGCACTCTTTTCCTCATTTTTCATATTGAATTTTATATCATAAGTATTTTCTCGACTAGCTGCATAATCATGACCATTATAAAAGTTGTTACATTACATCCCATCAAGTAGATGTTCCATAATTTCCTTACTTTTCTATCTGAGTCAGATTGTTTCAGATGTTTAAAAGATGGAGAATTTGGCCTCACAAATGATCCTCAGTTGCCATGTAGCTGCCTTTGCGAGTTAACCTGGGGCATAACTGTTTCTCGTTCATTTGGTCACTCAACAAACATTCAAGCCCTGACACTCTTCTGGGAGCTGTACCAGGTGCAGGAGACATAATGGAGAGGAAGAAGAGCCATCTTCCTCGCCACAGCCACTCAGGAGTTTGCAGACAAAGGAGGAGGGCTGGTCAGTTCAAGAGAGGATGGGCCAGCCCCAGTGGCCTAGTGGTTAAGTTTGGCATGCTCTGCTTCAGCGGCCCAGATCTGGTCTCTGGGTACAGACCTACACCACTCAGTGGTGGCCATGCTGTGGTGGTGGCTCACATACAAAAGAGAGGAAGGGCGGCAACAGATGATAACTCAGGGCGAGTCTTCCTCAGAGAAAGAAGACGGGAGGAGAGCTTCACACACTATAGGCACCCACACGATGCAGTAGGGAGTAGAGACTCCACGTGCTCTGAGATCCCACATGTCGGGGTGGGATGTTAGAATCCATGCCTGCCGTCTTTTGCCTTTCTTTCATTTCTACACTGGAGTCTGGGCTAGCCTACAGGCTGCTTGGACCAGTACAATGTGGAGGGAGTGACGCTGTGCAAGTTCCAGGGACCAGGCCTTATGGAGCCTTCTAGCTTTCACCCTTGCCCTCTTGGAATGCTCTGGCCACCACATACGGAGCCCTGACTGGACACTGAGTTCTGAGAAGGCACAGGGGAGTGGGGCCAAGATGAGACCCAGTACCCAGGCCTGAGACGTGGGAGGCAGCCGTCCTAGACCCTGCAGTCTGGGCGAGCCCTCCACCACTGCAGCTGCACCACTGAGCACAGGTGAGACCAGCACCTGCCAGCCCACTCCTGACCTGAACAATCAGGTCAAGTTTAGGCCTCTGAGTGGGAGGGTTCCACAGTACAGGTGAGCTATATACAGGTGGGCTGGACCTTGTCAGGAAGGAGGGGAGGTTTCCCCAGCAAGTGATGGGTAAGGCCTGAGGGATGCGTAGGCATCTGCCAGGTGAAGAGCAGAGGGAGCAGAGTCCTCGGGAGAGGGAACAGCATATGCTAAAGCTCTCCAGTGGACAGAGAACAATAGTTCACATGCCTGAGGAGGAGAACATGGGAGGAGTGTGGAACGTGATGAGGCTGCAGGGTGGGCAGGGGCCAGACCAGGCGGAGCCTTACAGGCGGAGGTAAGGAAGGGTGTCTTTATTCTAAGCCCCTGAAATGATTGCAGGATTTTGAGCAAGGTGAGATTTGCATTTTTCAAGGGTCATTTAGGTTACAGTTAGGAGGAGAGACTAGAGGGGACCAGAGTCATGCAGGTAAGCCAGCTGATAGGCTACTGCAAAGGTCCTGGCCAGAGATGAGTGTGGCTTGGATCGCAGTAATAGAAGGGGAGACACAGAGAAGACGATGAATCCAAGGGCTCCTTGGGAGATCAATCAATAGGATTGATGATGATTGCATGTGCAGGTGGGGCAGGTCCTGCTGGTTGCATCCCAACCACCATTCCTGTTCCACTTTCTTCTTCTGTATTAACAAAGCAGCATTCATTTCCAGTTATTGGCAGCCATATGGGACAGAAAGCTGACTCCTTCCCAGCTTAGTCCCCCCACAGTGATTCCGCGCACATTGGTTTAGGATGGGCACGTGTTGCAGTTCTGGCCAATGAGACATGAGGAGAGGGCTCTCCTCCCTTTCACAAAACAGAGACATGCAGGGGGCTGGCCCTGTGACCGAGGGGTTAAGTTTCACCTGCCCCACTTCAGCAGCCTGAGTTCAGTTCCCAGGCACGGACCTGTACCACTCATCAGCCATGCTGTGGCGGTGTCCCACACACAAAATGGAGGAAGCCTGGCACAGATGTTAGCTCAGCCAGTCTTCCTTAGAAAAAAAGAGACATGGAGGAACATTCCAACACCTATTCCTGCCTGGGCACAGTGTCACCTGCAGGAGGCAGCTGGAAATGTGGCAGCCGCCCTGGCACCATGAGGAAGCAGCCCAAGGCTCATGCTGACAAGCAGAGTGGCAGGAATCTAGAGGACCTGGGCGTCGGAGGGCATCGCTGAGACCAACACGGGCGGCTTTACTTCCCGCTTCTCAGCTGGAGTTTTATCCATTTCCTCCTGACTGCTGAGGCCATTTCCCACAGGGTGACGGGGCTTGCTTCCCAAGCCTGAATTAGTTTCCTAGGGCGGCCACGACAAAGTACCACGGATGGGGCGGCTTCAACAACAGCCTTTTTTCTCTCACGAGTCTGGAGGCCAGAAGTCCGCAGCAGGTGTCGGCAGGGCGGCTTCCGCTCTGAGGCATCTCCTGGCTCAGACGTGCCTGTCTTCTCCCTGCATCCTCACACGGGCTTTGCTCCATGTGTGCTCGTGTCTGTGTCTAAATTCCCTCTCCTTGTAGGGAGACCAGTCACATTCGATGGTGAGTTATTGATTAGAGTTCATTGGCTATTGAGCATAACCCGAATTCTCTTTCGGGTTAGGGTCCCTAAAGACCTCATTTTAACTTAATTACCTCTTTGAAGACCTTATCTCCAAATATGATCACATTCTGAGGTATGGGGGGGTGGCACTTCAACATGCCAATTGAGGGGGAACACAATTCGGCAACAAGGGGCAAAGTTTAATTCCACATGTCGGGACGTCCACAGGTTGGCATACTCACCCCCCAGGGACTTCCCAGCTCCCACGCTACCCCTTGGCAGTGCTCTTGGCTTTTTCTGCACAGTTTTGAGATGTCGTTTGTGGTTCAAAGCTTCAAATCCTCAGACTCCTCCGTCCAGAGTCGTAGATGAGGGGGTTTCCTCACCTGTCACCTTCCATTTGTAAGAAAATGTTCCCAGATGCCCTTGGCAGACTTCCTGCCACTCTCACTGGCCAGAACCATCTCATGGCATGGCCCAACCCCATCACTGGCCTGGAAATAAAATTATTATGTTTAGCTTAGACCAATCACCCTCGGGGCCCAGGAGGGGCACGACCTGTCCTCGGAGGCACCTGGCCACTCTGGAGCTGAACAAAATCAGGGTTCTGTCAGCAAGGACGTGCCCAGGCTGGAGGCTCCAGGAAGCACCCTCCTCCACGATAATCTGGGTCCTGGGCAGTGACTCAGGAGGCAGCAGGCGGGGAGGATGCGCACCAGCTGGTGCTACAACAAAGCCCAACCCCAAGGCTCCTGAAAATCCACTGGTCACACTCCTCCCTCCCCAACACGTCACCACGGCAACCCGGCCGCCAGCGACTCCCCATCGAGTTCTAACCCAAATTATATTTTCCAGGTCTAAAATCAGAGTCACTGTGAGAAGAACTCATTTTAACAACTTTAAGATACGCTGGATGTGAGGCAAAGATGAGAGATGGAAGGCAGAAGAGAAAAATCTTACCAATGATTTTTTTCTTTTTTTTTAAGAATTGTTGTTTTCTTTTTAAAGATTGGCACCTGAGCTAACATCTGTTGCCAATCTTCTTTTTCTTCTTCTTCTCCCCAAAGCCCCCCAGGACATAGTTATATATTCTAGTTGTGGGTCCTTCTAGCTGTGGCACGGGGGACGCCGCCGCAGGATGGCTTGACGAGCAGTGCCATGTCTGCACCCAGGATCTGGGCCCTTGAAACCCTGGGCCGCTGAAGCAGAGTGCATGAACTTAACCACTCGGCCATGGGGCCAGCACCTAAATAATAATTTTTAATTGAATAGGCCAACCTTGGATACTCAGAACCCAAACAACAGGCCTTTTCCTTCTACATTCTTTTCAGGAAAAGCAGCGATATTAGGATTTGGTGGTAGTGGTGTCTGTTTTCCAGGGAACAGTTCCGTCTCACTATAACTCCGTCTACCTCCAGTCTTACTCAGCCATCCCTGATGTTCAGGACGCTGACCTCTAGTCACCGAGGGAAGAGATAACTGTGATCGGCACACGCTGTTCACTCCGGGAGAAACGTGCACGAACACAGTGGAAAGCCGTCGGTTCTCACGAGGAAGGGTCTCTGGTCGGCCATCAGGTAACCAGAGACCAGCCAACCGGAACGCCACTGAAACCTCACTTGTCATCTCTTTCATTCAGGGAATGCTCATTGCATTACGCCTTGAAAGTTTTTATTCCATGTTTCCCGAGCACTAAGTTTCTCTTCTGTAAGACTTGATAATGTTCAGAAAAGTCTGGAAAAAGCATAAAACAGGCTACTTGTCACTTACCTATTTTCACAAGGCAGAGGGCAGAGCTATTTGAGTGGGACAGGAGCTGGGGGTCCCGGTCAGTTAAAACCATCCGTGAAGTGATTAAAGACCATCAGGGATAGTCAAATCTAGAACTTTCTGCAGGGGAGCTGGAGAACCACAGGCAAGAACAGTAGCCCTCGCCTGTGGAGTGCTGATGGCGCATCAGACCCCGCGCCGAGCGCTCCATGAGTCGTCGCATGGAAGCCTAGGGAAGGCTCTCCGGAGCAGGTGCTGTTGTCATCCCGTTTGACAGACGGGGAAACTGAGACTTGGCGCAGGTAAGCATTTTGTTTCCAGTCATGCAGGGCTGCAGAGCCAAGATCCAAAAGCAGGTGCATCTCCAGGACCCACCATCATTTCACCCAAATGCCTTCTGTGTAAAGAGGTGGCAGAGAACCTCGTGATGGGGAGAGCTGGCAAGTAGGTGCCGTCCAAGGATGACAGCGAAAGCATTTTCATAACCCAGCCATCCTGCGAAGGCTCTGTAGAGACTCTCAAGGGCCCATCATTTCCATCGAAAAAATTGGGGGCATAGAAAGAATCTTAAATGCAAAACTCAGCGAGTTCGAATAAGCCAATTAAGAAATAACCCAGGCTGACTTCATCTCGTGCACAGTGAGCCCAGCCGCCTTGGCTGCTGCCCTCAACCATCATTAGGGACCTTCTAGGGCTGCCAAAAGCACTCTGCCTCTTGCAGTAGACTCAGACAGCCGCTATTCCTAGGAAGAAAGCGATTTCCCAGTAAAGTGGGAAAAGATGCCCACGTTGGTTCCAATAAGACCATGGTCCTCCTGCCTGAAGGGGCCTCTGGCTCAGCTAGTCCCACTTGGTGGTGGGGAAGCAGTTACCTGGCTTGTTAGGAGCCGGCCTTTCCAGAGCAGTGACGTAAACGGCTCTTAGAAAGCACAGGCTTGACTTCCTCTGGCCACAGACCCACCTGTGGCCAGGTACAAGGATGGAGGGAGAAGACCATGGAATCCTGCCTGGAGAAGGGCAGAGGGAGAAGACGCATGGAATCCCACTGCCAGGCCCCATTTGGTAGCAAGCCTTGCTCTCTAACTAGTGGTGTGCACACAACACGTCTAGGCGTGGACACACAGGCCAGGCCCCAGAGCTGTGGTGTCTGGTGCCTGTTCAGACAGACCACTCAGCTGCCCAGCAGCTCTTGCACGGACGTTGCTGAAGACGCCCAGAATTCGTAGGCCATCGCACAGAGGCCGCCTGAAAGGTGTCTTTCTGGTCAAAAAGCTACAACAACAAGCCAACTCCCAAGACAGCCCCAAACCTCCCTCAACTGATGTCAAAAAATTGGTCCACTCAGGTAACCGAGGGCTGAGGGAAGGAGGCAGGAGGAAGGTGGGAGTGAGAGATGGCGGAGCAGACAGGCCACAGGACCAACCCTCTGGGCTTAACTGACCAAACCAGCCCCTCGTGGGACCTTCCACTTAGAGCAAGAATCTTATGGACTCCACCATCAACACCAAAAACAACCATTTCAGAAAATGAAACAACACAAACCCAAACCAAAACCATGCAGGTTTTTGGTTTTTTTAAACCACGTTAAATAACCACTATTGTGTCTCCATTTTTAAAATGCCTTCTTTATGTTTTTAAGTCAACTCAAATCTGAGGAAAAACAGATTAAAAGCAGGTGTTTTGTGTATGGTTTACATTTGAAAATCCAATGTGGAAGACTCAGATAAAAACTCACAAATCCCAGCCCCGACCTTGACATTGCTCTTGGCGCATCCAGGCTGATGATTCTCAGAACACAAAACCAGCCCCCGCCTCGACAAAGGGATGTGAACACCACACGTTCACCGATACGCTGGTTTCCTAGAGAGGGGGTGAGCTCGCTGCATGGAAAGAGGCAGCTGCGAGGAACAGACAGCAGGAAGAACATTGCCCTTGCTTGGCGGTGCCCTGGTCTAAGCGTCAGAGACAGACGGGCTGAAGGCTCAGCTCGGGGAGACTCTCGCCCCAGTCGGGCAGGGTATTTAAAGAAAAGGAGACGGGTAGTGGTGCAGCATGTGGGGTTACTGTCCCCGTCTTTCACCCCTCCATCAATGCTGTTTGCCACATAAATGTGAAGTTCTTTGCAGCCCACCCTTGACAGTGGGCTCAGCCATCTAACTCGCCAATGGACCACGGTGGGAATGACAACCTGCTGGTTCCGAGCCTAGGCCTCCCGTGGCATCATACATCCCTTCTGTAGCCCCTCTGGCACCCCCAGCCTGGCCGGAGAGGAACATGCCCCGGCCAGCCCACGGGTCAGAGGAGGGTGAGTGGCGCGGAGGACAGACCTGCACCCATCCTGACCCTAGAGCTGCCTGCCGAGTCCACTGTAGACAGCCGAGCCCCAGCCAGGTGGCAGACTTGTGAGGAGAATGCCACTGAGACTTGCGTTGGTTGATACACAGCAATAGATGAGCGACTGGTGTTGAAAAAAAAGAGTGTGTGAATGGGGGAGGAGGACTGGGGAAGTCAGTCATAAAAGGGAATGGGTGTATGCAGTTATCCCACCTCTGCCCCACAATCTCAGTCATTTCAGTGGTCACATCTGGTAAAAACTCTTTTGAAATATATGTCCAAATCAACCAATAGTTGAGCACTTAGAGGCTGGGGGTGGGTGCCGGAGGCTGGTTTGTTTGTTTATTCAGATCCAGGAGCCTTTATACCAACAAAGGGAAGACCCCCAGCGATTTTATGTCCTTCAAATAAGTGAGGGTGGGTCTACGCTGGGGTCCACAGCAAGGTCACTAGTGACAATGGCACCTGGGAAGTGCACTTAGACCCTGGCACATCTCTAGAGACGTGCTGGTCACCAATGCCCTTCAGCAAATCAGTCCAGCTCATCACTTCCAGGCACGTGGAGGGCAGCACCCTCTAAAGACCCACCCCGACCAGGGAATTGTGGGTGGAGGTGCTGGGGTCAGTCCTGTGTCCAAGCACCCAGGTTCTGGCCAGGGCCCTCCAGAGCTCTGTGCCCTCTGCTGTGACAACCGGCGACACTCGCAGTGCTGCCACGGAGGGAGGAGTGCGGAGCGGAGCTAGCTCACCGCGGCCAGCAAACAGCTCAAGTGAGAAGGAGACTGCTTGTCATAGCCATGCAGATGTGGGACGTTTGCTCCTGCCACACAGTCCAGCCCGTCGTGACTGACACACGTGAATGTCACCTGCCATGTAAAGAAAACCACAAGAACCATGGTCTGAGAGAAAAACAAAATGAAGGAACAAAGCGCACGCCTCGGGGGTCACTGGGATGCTGAGCTGGCAGGTGGGCCTGTGGGGTCTGGGTTCAGGCCTCCCCAGGTGAAGGGAGCCTCCAGGGAGGCAGACCCCACAGGCCTGTAACAGGGTCTCTGCCAGGGCCCGTTTGGGCAAATGGAAGACGCAAGGGGCCCAGAGTCGCAGGTTGTTAGGGCTTCTGGGTGGTTGACCTGCCAAAGTCCAGACACTCAGACCATCTGCATCTATGCCCCCAGTTCCTGCGATGCAGATTGATGGGACAGGCAGGGCTGGGGTCCCATGGCAGGACTGACTTTACGGCCGGCCACCTGTGCACCGCTAGCACTCTGCTGTCGCTGCCTTGAAATTCGTACTGATTTGTGAAGGGGGGCCCTGCATCTTGATTTCACACTGGGCCTAGCAAATTAGATAGTGATCCAGTCTGGGGTACTAAGTGATCAACAGCTGACACCACCAGCTCAGAACAGGGGTCAAAGCAGCAGGCCAGCCCCCCACACCAGGCCAGGCTGGGACCTGGGCTCGGGAGAAGGAAGGCACCTAGGCTGGGGTGAGGGCTCTGGGATGCCCGACGGCAGTCAGACCAGAGGCTCAGAGAGCTGGTTGGGGGCCCATGCTCAGGGCACCTGACCCAGCACCCTGGAGGGCAGGCCCAGCCAGAGAGCGCTTTCACTGTGCCAGGTCATTGAACACTCATGACCTTCCAATGAACAAGTGCTGTTATCCATAGTCACATAAGGGCACCCGGAGTACAGGGTCGCCAGGCGAGGAAGCCATCGCAGCTCAAACTGAGGTCCACACAGGGTGGCAAAGCCAGGGCAGGAAGGGGCAGAGAAACCAGACAGAAAACAATGGACTCCCCACGTGCAGACCAGAGAGTGAGATAGGAGGAAGCTGAGCCTTCTCAAGGGCAGGGGCAGTGACAGTGAGGCCATTTGCTGGGGGAGGGGGAGGAAGAGGCAGGCCCCGAGGACAGGGACAGTGGGAGCCAAGGGAGCCACACTGAGTATTTCTAGGTAGGAGGGCCTGGCAGAGACAGGGAGGTGTCTGGTCTGTTGAGGGGGCGGCTATGCAGCACGTTGTGGGAGCTCTTATCCCAGAAGGTCCCCTACACGTCACCTCCTTTAGAGAAGGCCATCAGAATCCAGCAGATCTATCTTTACCATCGCCTAATTCTGAATGAACTTGTTAAAGCATTTTTAGTGTAATGAAAACATTAGATCAATTCCTCACGGTGATCGCTGTCATGAAATCAATAGCCTGCGTAGTCCATCATGCTGACGGCTGAGACACACGCACGAAGCTCTGCTAACCGTGGTGGAGACCACAGAGCGCCCTCTGCAAAGCCACTGGGGGCGGGCAGGGAAGGAGGGGCAGGGAGAGAGAGGAATCCGCTACGTCTGCCCTTCTGAGGCGCAGGAGAAGGGGAAAGAGGTGTCGTCCCACGTTCCCATGTCCCAGATTAGCAGGGCGACGACGGAGGTGGCTCATTAGGAGATGCGTTTGCACAGATGACTCATGCAGTCTGACAAGAGCTGCGTTTTCACTGTGGCTGCAGAGTTCGCACCTGGCAGGATTCTTGCCACTTACTCCACCTCTCTCTCTTCTCCAAATGAGTTGGACCAAAGAAAGCGCCAGTGAGAGTAGAGGCGGAAATAAGTCCTGTGCCAGGCTCCCAAGGTGAGCCCTGGGAATAACCACTGAGGCAGAGCCAGGGTTGGTGGGGCTCTGCTCTCCATGGGCGGGGTCCCTCTGGCAACAGCTAACACCTCCACCGAGAAGTATGGGTTTAGGGGATGCTACAACCGGGTCCAGGAGCTGCACATTTCTCAGCTTTCCAAGAGGGAAAGGGCACCCGGAGAGCAAAGAGAAAGGGGAGCCAGTCTAGGAAGACATGAACAGTTACGCAGTTTGCCCACGTTTCCAGGAGAGTTATAGCCATGCACACCCATTATACGCATGCACATACACACACGCTCACACAGACACGCATGCACTCACGCTCACACTCAATGGGTAGTGTTTGTGGTGGAAACCAGTTCACCACGGGACATAGTTGTCCCAGAGCATGGCAGGGTGGGTATCTGTGGGTGAGCCTGGGGACCTCAGGGACTCTGGGCCCAGTCGAAACGGGCAGATGAGGCTGTGAAAGTCTGGGATCCACATCAGAGCGGGAAACGGTCCAGTTGGAGAAGTGCAATGAACTACAAAAGTGTAGTTGTTAGCAAGACATAAGCAAATTGAGAATTATTTGCAGATGACACCTGGAAAATGCAAATCAGTTCACTGAAAAGTATCAGAACATTTAGAGAATTCAGCAAAGTGCCTGATTACAAAATTTATATATAAAAATAATAAATTTCCTATATATAAGTAATAACCAATTAGAAAACATGAAGAGAGAAAATACGTCACTAACACTAGCAATAATAAAAGAGACAAACTAGCTAGAAATAAACTCAAAAGCAACCGTGTTTTAGGGCAGTGAAACTACTCTGTGTGATCCTGCAGTGGTGGACGCACGACATCATACATTCGTCCAAACCCACAGAACGGACACCATCAAAGTGGACCCCAATGTTAACTATGGGCTCTGGGTGACTAGGACGTGTCAGTGTGGGTTCATCGATTCCAGCGAATGTCCCACTCTGGTGGGGGATGATAGTGGGGGAGGTTGTGCGTGTGTGGGGCATGGGGTGTATGGGAACTCTCTGTACCTTCCTCTCAATTTTGTTGTGAACCTAAAACTGCTCTAAAAAAGTAAGTCTACCTAAAGGAAAAAAAATGTGCCTGACCTATACTAAGAAACTTTTAACCCTACTGGAAGATAGTAAAAAGACGTGAGTAAAGCAGCTTGTTATTGGATAGGAAGGAATATTGCATATTGTGAATATGCAAATTCTCTACAAGTTTATCTATATACATTCAAGGAGATGGCAACCAAAATAACAACAGGATT
Organism: Equus przewalskii; assembly: GCF_037783145.1. Lineage (NCBI taxonomy): Eukaryota > Metazoa > Chordata > Mammalia > Perissodactyla > Equidae > Equus > Equus przewalskii. The sequence continues at coordinate 105,479,796 of NC_091834.1, forward strand.
TTTCCTGACCTTTCTAAAATAATTAAAAAGTTAATAGAAAATATGAGCAATATGGGATATTAAAATATAAAGCTATGAAAAGTAAAATAAAATGCTACTAGTACAGAAATAGACTAATTGTTTAAAAAAAACAGCAAAGAATCTGGAAATAGACCCTAGTCCACAAGGAAATTGGTTAGAAGATAATATGTATAATAATTGCAATGATGGTCAGCAGCAAGCACTTACTGAGTGTGAGTAACATGCTAGAGGTCAACTCACCAGTCTTGATTTTCTCACAACTCTTTACACCAAAATTAATTCCAGGCGGGTCCAATACGAATTTTGAAAATAATCTTTAAGTGGGCTAAGTCTTTATAAGCAAGAGATAAAACCTAAAGGCCACAAGGCAAAATGTTTATCAATTTGATTAAAATTTGTAGAGAAAAAATACCATGGACAAATTCAAAGATAAATAAAAACTAAAGGAAAACTAGCAGTACGTCTGGGAAGAGCTGTTCCACTTCTGCACAGAGGGTAACGCTCCAGGTCCGCTCCCTCTCACGCCCACACGAGCCTCCTTGGGTTACTGGCTTCATTCCTCCGTTCACCTGTCCTTACCTGGAGCCTACTGTGTGCCCGCGACAGGGCAGCAAGCACGACAAAGTTCATGCTCACACGGAGCTTCAGTTCAAGCAGGGAAATGACCTCTAACTAGCAAGGGAATAAAGACGGCGATTGCACACTGTAGCCGTTGCTCTGAAGGACTGGGTTTTCAGATAGAAGGGGACTAGAGAAATCTCTCTTAGAGAACATAAATACGGAAGGAATATTTATATTACATAAGGTACTGCTAAGCAGCAGTAACGAAAAGACCCCAAATGGAATGACTTAGATAAGCTGAAGCATGCTCCAGAGGGCCAGAATTCAGAGGTCAGATGTCAGGGCCGGCAGGTGGCTCTGCTGATCAACAAGTGGCTTCCAGCTCCGGGTCCAAGAAGGCTCCCCCAGCCAGAGAGGAGAGGAATGGGAAGGAAGGCAAACAAGCTGGAGAATTGCAGACAAACCATGTGGGCTGCTACCCGCACAGAGGCGGAAAGTGTAGTCTTCAGGCCATGGCCACATGCCTTGGAAAACCTGGTTGAGCTGGGGGTTCAGTTACCAACAGGACAACAACAAGAGTGGCCAGTGATCAGTAGCCTCTGCCTCAAATGCCTCTCTGAGGAGGTGACATTTGAGCAAAGACCCAAAGGATGAGAATGGGGTGGCCCCAAGAAGAACGTTCTAGAGAGGACCAGAGCAAAGGCCCTGTGGCAGGGAAGGGCACTGAGCTGGACAGCAGTGAACAGGGGCTCAGGAGTGCTGGCCCAGAGCCTGGGCAGGCCCCCAGCAGATCTGGGAAATGAGGTCAATATGGCAGAGGAGCCAGATCACATCACGAAGAGTCTCCCAGGCCATCATAGGGAAGTGGATGTTATTGTAAGAGCAATAGTGAGCCACTGAAGACTGTAAGAATGGGACTAACAAAATAAAATGTTGCTCTGGCTTTGTGCAGAGAATGGGTCACAGGGTGCAGGGAAGGAAGCGGAAGCTCCTTAGGGACTAGCCAGGCTCAAGATGACGGCAGCTTCCCTGGGTTGTGGCAGCAGAGATGAGAAGTGCATGGCTTCAGATGTTCTTGGAGCAGAACCATCAGGATTTGGTAGGGACGAATCTCGGGAGGAAAGCAGAGGAAGGCACCCAAGACGGTGCCTGGTTCTTTGCTCCTGTGGGCGCATCAGCGAGACAGGAAGACTGAGCAGCAGTGAGGTGCAGGCCGGGGGGTCCAGCATGGACACTTGTGGTTGAGACGATCTTAGACTTCTAGTGGAATACTCAGCGGGCATTTGTATATTCGACTCTAAACTCAAGGCAAGGGCCAGGTTAGAGAGGGACGCTGGAGCTGTTGGCAAGCAAGTGATGAGTAATGCCCAGTGACGAACGGCTGGGATCGCCTAGACTGAGTAGGCAGACGATTCCTCTAAGGACAAATGGATTTCCCGGTTCTGGAAGAGCGGAGTGGGTTCTTTCTCCCCTAGGTGAGGGGTCTTTACCCCAGACACAGGCTTATGGAGAATGAGTGGAACTTCTCAACCTTTCTGCTGCCTCTTCCATGCTGCCTCCTCCTGCCTGGGCCCAGCAGGGGAGAAAGGGCTGACCCCTTGGGGAAGAAGGGAATTGAGGATTACAGTTTCTTACTACTCTAAGCAGGCTCCAGCCCTTGCTGGTGAGGAGAAAGGATGGGAGGTGTTGTACTGACAGCCTCAGGAAGGCAACTCCTTCTCATGTCAGGAGAAGCAGCACCTTCCCAGCAGGGTCAGCTCAGCATGGGCCCACCCTGGGTTCCGTTGCCTCAGGGTGCCCCAGAGAGAGGGCACTGGCACAGCTGTCCTCCGACCCCTCGTGGGGCCAGCTGGGGGCAGTCTTTTATCCTGAGCGGCCAGACAGCAGGGGCTGGGAGCCTAATCACATCCAGGGGGATGAGATGCGAGCTCATCAACAGGGGCCTGACACTCAGGGGTTGGGACACCGAAGCCAAAAATTAAGCACCAAATGTTTTTAAAAACACGCTCGTGTCTCACGCCGCTGTACCGCAGTACCGTTGCATCAGCCAGTTTCGTAGCTAAGGCCTGCGGGCTTCAGCAGCTCTAGACGGCCGTCTGGTAAACAAAGGCGTCAGGCCTCCAAAGTGGCCTCCGCTTCCAGAGGCAGAGGGACCATGAGGGGGATTATCTAGCCAGGAGCCTTGTGCCAGGAGAGTGGAGGCCAAGGGGCTCACACAGTGTAGGCCTGAGCCCCCGACACTGAGAGGTAGAAGAGGAGGAGATCCAGCAAGGGAGACTGGACGAGGAGCAGTGGGGGCTCCCGAGAAGACCAGGAGAGCGTGGCAGCAAAGACACCAAGAGAGTGTTTGCAGGTCAGGAGGGTCAGCTCTGCCAGCCCCGCAGAGACGTCAAGCATGGTCCACCGGATGTGGCAATACGGAAGTCATGGCGGGAGAGGCACGGATTCTTCCCTCCCCTCAATGCAACCCTTTTCGTTTCCCCATCCCTCTGACACTTGTCAATGTGCTACTGCACCTTGTTTTTTCTACAGCTTCTCTCCCCTCGATTCACAATTTCTATCTCCATAGCACCTAGAGTTGCTCAAAGGTCCAAATGTTTGTTGGTTGATTGAACCATTGAGAGATGCAAGATGGCACCATGGTGAAGAAGCAGTGCAGAGCCAGGGTGTCGGGCTGGGCCTGGGCACTGCCCCTGCTAGTGCCCAAGGGCACTGCCTTTGTTCTGCTTCAATTTTCTCATCTGTCAGATGAGGGTAACAATTCTGGCTACCTGTCTTAGATTGAGTCCCCCTCCACCCCCGAAAAGGAGAAGGAAGGAGAGTGGAGAGGTGAGGAAAGAGGATGCATAAAGGTGGGCAGCAGGGGTTCAGCCCTTTGAGGACCCAGGAGACTACACAGAGCAGGGCTGGGCAAACTACAGCCCACAGAGCACATCCGGCCCGCCACCAGATTTTATAAATAAAGCTTTATTGGAACACAGACATGCCCAATTGTTTGCATGTTTTCTATGTCACAGGAGCCAGGTGAGGCCTAGGGGATCAGCAGGGTACCCACAGGTTGGTGGCCCACCACCTCAGAGGGCTGTGAGAGGCCTGAGTGAGGCTATCCATGCAAACCACTTCACCAGTGCGATATACACGCTGGACGCAAAAGCGAGATACGATTTCAGTTATCAATCCTATTAGCCTCTCCCACAGGGCCTACCAAGAACAGCCTAACTCCATAGAAGGAAGGGTCGCGGAGGCAAGGTCTCCAATCCCAAGGTTCCAGGAGAGGAACCATGTCCGGAACAGTCTGCTCCGCAAACAGCCGCTTCTCAGCGAAAATGACGATTAGTGGGAAAGTGGCAAAGAAGGCTGATTTCATACATTTTATTCCTAATGTTACTCCTCGAATGAGGGCAGGCAGGTTGCTCCCTTTCCCTCCTGGGTGGGTAAAGGTCTCTGAATTCTACTTCGTAAAGTAGACTTAGGAGAATCGCTTCAGCACACGGAGCAGCTGCGTTGCATCTGCTGTCAGTGTTCAGGCCATTTGTTCGAGAGAAACAGGATTCAACCAAATCGAGGGGACATCCCCTCCCAGGTTCCCTACAGGAGTTTGCTTCAAACGGAAGGAGACACTCTGAAAGAGCCTTTAAAAGAGAGACACAGAATGAGAGAGAAAAAGAGAGGGACGCACTCCGTGAGAGGGCCAGTTTTCCCCAGCGGAGCCGGGGATGGCCTGCTGAAGCAGTGATGTCCACTGCACCCGCTTCCTGGTGCCTCAGTTTCTCTTTTCAGCTCACCCTCTCCACCTCCCACAACTACCCCCAGGGCCGTGAGACCAGTGTCCTGACCCTCTATGCTACTCCTCCAAGCTTTTGTTTCTGCACCACCTGGCTTGCCCCAGCCCTGCGCCCAGTGTGTTCAAAACTCATTAAGTCAAAAATCTGAGTACCTCGGATATATGTCTATTTAAAATTTTATACATATCTTCTAAAACACTTTTATATACTATGTAGAGTTTCAAGATGAAATATACTTAACCACAGCTCTCTGATTTCCCTCCCAGTTCTGGGGCTCCTCGCCTTCTTGCAGAGCATGCCGTGTGGGGCACACACCCCGTCTGGAGGGCCTGGAGCAGGCCAGGCGCCCGGATTTGTCTGATCTTCACATCCTGCTTGTGTGTACGATTTTATTTGAAGAGAGGGATCTATTGCCAAAAACAATTTTGAAAACCACAGCTCCAGACCTTCTTTCTTTTTGTCAGAACCTCCTCATCCCGCGCCCCCCCACTCAGAACCCTACTCTGCCCTAGATCATCTGACAAGCTATCCTCTTGTCTCCCCAAGAAGTACAGTGGGCCCCCTGGCTGGGTTACATGTTTGCATCTTAGCAGGACCTTTCTGGAATTGAAGCTTTCAATTAAGGAAATGACCTCAGGCACGGGGTCTGGACAAAGGACGACATACCTTGGGTCAGGGGATCTTTCACTTCATCTCGAATCACCGCACCCCAGGCGTGCCTGCTGGTTATACGAGTGGGTGGGGTGGGGCCCAACTCTGAGGCTACGTGGAAAAGGCTTGGCTGACACCACAGCGAGGTGATGGGCGCTCTGAGCAGAGGACCTGACCCACACGCCTCCTCCATACCACCCCCACCTCGACCCCACACCCCATGTCCCCTCTCCACCCTTGGTTCACCGGGTCTCTGTGGGCTCCCAGCCCCACCCTCTGTCCCCACCCTGTCCCCAGCCCTTGACCCCGCATGGTGCACCTGCAGCCCTCCCTCCCCCACCCAGTCCCAGAGCTAGGCCAGGGAAGCCAGCACCGGTCAGAGCAGTGGCCTCTGACTGCTCAGATGGAGCTTGAACAGGCACAGCTGGCCTGTGTCCACCTGGAGACCCAGGGACCATGCGATGGGGCCACTGAGCTGCAGAAGCAAACGCAGAGCAGACTCAACTGTGAGTCCTGAGCCGACCTGACACCTCAAGGCTTCTGTCTTCCCTACGTGTACCCTGTCCCCACCACAATGGGCCTTCTCTGTTCAGACCTGAGCTCCTCACTTGCATCGCCCTATTCTCACTAATCCTGCTCATTACCTCCGCGTCACTGAAAGAATGCCCCTTCTGCCTTTTGTCCTCTACATGACAAAAGAGACTAAAAACCACCTGTGGATTCTATCGTCCAAAGGGCAAATTACAGCCAGAACCGCTGGGAGCGCATTTATTTAAATCAGTGGTAACTAACTGGTACCAGGAACTAACAGCCCAACGAGAGAAGCCACCAAAGTGGTCCAGGGCAGGCGTGCCAGCCTGACCCCCACCGCTGAGCCAGCGCCCCCACGCCCACCCCACAAACGAGGCTCAGGGAGGTGAAGTGACTGCCCTAGGCCCCAGAGCCGAGGCGATATACGGCCCCAGGCCTGGGCCGGCGGGGCTGCGCGGGAACCAGAGGGCCTCCCGCTTGGGGGCGGGGTGGCGGAGGGAAGGGGGCTGGCCCCCGCGGGGAGGGGGTGGCGGCGCCCCCGAAGCGCCGGGCCCGCGCTGGGGCCCCGCGCGCACTCACCTCCGCAAAGCACGTCGGGGTCCCGGGCGCCCCGGGCCGGCGCCGGCCACGCCAGCAGGGCCAGCAGGGCCGCGGGCAGCAGCGCGGGCCCCATGCCTCGCAGCCGGCTTCTCCGCGCCGGCCGGCCGCTGCGCACCCCGCGGGGAGGGGCGGGCCGAGGCTGCCGCCGCGTCGCCCTGGAGACGGCGCCCGCCCTGCAGGTGCTGCACCTGGGTCCGCGGCCAGGTGCGCGCAGCTGCCTCCGCCAGGCTGGGCATGGCCTCCTCCCCCGCCCCAGCCCCAGTCCCCATCCCTAGTCCCTGGTTTGCACCCCCATCCCGGTCCCACTCCTCGGTCCCCACGCCCGCCTGGGTCCCACACCCCCGGCCCTGCCGCGTCTGCTGGCTCAGCGTCGGTGCAGACAGCCCGCGTGAGCTAGAGCGGGCTCTGCACAAGCCCTGGGCGCGTACTCTCCCCTGCAGGTAACGGGCTGAGTTTGCGCAGGCCAGTTGGCCCCTGCGGGCCTTGTTCTCAAAGCTGCTACAACAGGCAGAGAGAGTGTCCTCCTTGGGGTCCCTGAGAAGCCCCTGGTACTGGTCACGCCTCCCGGAAGGCCTCCTTTCCAGGCTCCAGTGGGGACACCTGCCCTTCCTCCTCCCCGGGCCTGCCCCATCCCCCCACGCACTCTCCATCGCCCTGAACCCTTCCACTAGCCTGGTCCTTCCCTCCTTATCCGCCCCTCCGCATAAGCTGTGTGTAGTGAAAGGGGCTGATGAATTGTGTCATATTTACATTTTAACAGGACACTGCCCTAAAAAATCAGCAGGGCATCCTTTTCTTTCAAATGAGTCTCATGGAAATTCCAATATGAAAAGCAGCTAGGGTGCAGGCTCCTTGGGTTGCTGGTCTCCACCCACGCCACTCCTTGCCCACCTGGGTCGCCCTCCTGGGTGGCCCCTCCCCACCCAGCTGCAGGCTGAAGGGGCAGAGTTTGGGTGGAGAAAGAAGGATAAGTATTTTTGGTACAGTGAGGAAAATACTTTTTAAATTTCCTCCAAATAATCTGAATAATTGCCTGCAATTTCACCTGATCCCCATTTTCTCTGAGTGCACAGAAGGTACTTACTCTGTCTTGTTTGATTTTGAGTGCATGGTCCCTGAAACAATGCTAGCCCGTTGAGGATGAAAGCGGGGAGTATTTAGAGGGAAATGAGGGCAGGGGGAGAGATGAAAGAGAGAAGAGGAGGAAGAGGAAGAGAAAGGAGGAGGAAAGGAGGGGTGGGAGGATGTCCCAGGATCGTCGTGTAATCCCTGCCCCATCCTGGATTAGCCCTCCCTTTAAGGAGGCCTGGTACCTCTTAGTGGAGAAGAGTATTTGGGAGCTGGGTTTGGGGTTGTAGACGAAGATAATCCATAACCAATCTGTAAATGAAAATTTGGGTGAGTTTATTCTGAGCTGAAATCTGAGGATTATAACCCGGGAGTCTTTCCACAAAGGAACAGAGCACTCCAAAGAAGTGGGGGTACATAGGGCGGTTATATACCCTCAAAGAGGGTGTTTCACACATGATTGAAATGTCCCTCCCACAATAGTCACAAGATTGCCCTGTCAGCACAGCACTTGATGGACACAGCAGGTAGTGGGTCTGCTATCTTGGAGGGCGTAGCAGGAGGCAAGTCTGTTGCCTCGAGCTGGGCGGTCACAGGTGAGCGCAGCAATCAGTTTCTAGCCTAAGGAAAGATGCTTAATCCTTAAGGAGATGCCAACGTTGGGAGGAGGAGGGAAGTTGCACCTTTATCTCAAGGGCCTTTTGCTCTTGCCATAGGGAATCTCTAAAGCAGATGTACAATGCATGCTCAATGGCCTCGGTCAGGGCCTTTTGGAAAGACAAGGTCAGGCCAAATTAGGTTTACACCAAAATGGCTTCCTCATATATTCCAATATATCCTATTACTTGCCATTTTTATTTGACAGGGTACTCACTATTTACTGCTACTGGGTGTCACTCTCCCAGGCTCTCTCAGTGGACAGACGAGGAAACATATGGATAGACCAGTATACACAGACACTCTCACCTGGACGCACACACACACATCTCGATGGCTGTTTCTAGATGGATTTGACGCCGATAACTCCAACACCAATCCAGCACCTCAGGTTCTCGCTAACCTGCTCCCTTTCTGATATTAATAAATCTCTTCTCCAAAACCTGGCTCCTGTTTTCCTGGAAGTGTTTCTTTGCTCAGTTCCTCCATGCCCTAAACCTCCAGTCACCTTCGTGGCCCTGCTGCCCAGCACTTGGTCCCCAGCTGTGTCATCAGAGCTCGAAGAATGGGGCTTGGTTTTAGTAAATAATAACCGACTGTTGCATTTACTGAGGGCTTGCTGTGTACCAGAATCTGTGCGTTGTGTACATATTCACATTTCACTCGCACAGGATCCCCACACTAAAGACAGGAGACTGAGCCTCAGGAGGATTTAGTCATTTGCTCACATGCATGAGTTTGGGGCTTTATTTTTAATCAGGGCAGCAGTGAGCTCAGCTCGAAGACTCCTGTTCCCAGTTCCCTTGCTACCAGGTATGGCCACGAGACTAAGTTCTGGCCAGTGAGATGTAAGCAGAAGGAGTTGGGTGGGACTTCTGAAAAACTCACTAAAAGTGGGAAAAGAACTGCCACGGGTCCTTCTTGACTTTCCTTTGTTCTTCTGGCTTTCTCCCTGGAATGCAGATCTGATGGCTGGAACTCCCACAGGCATCCTTGACCCTGAGGCAGCCTTGAGGCTGGAAAGCACAGAGCAGATGCCGAGCAAGAACCCAGGAGTCTCGATCCTGATCCCTTCATGGAGCTTCCACACCAGCCTGGAACTGTCGACTTTTGGCCTTCTTTTAATATAAGAGAAAAATCGATTTCCACCAGGTTTAACCCATTGCTATTGTTAGCGTGTCTTACTAGAACCTGAATGAAATTCCCACTTGAAAAAGCACAGCGGTGATAATTTCCCCCTCCCATTAGAGTCTACTGAGTGCACAGTGCAGAAGTGGCGACCCCACGGAGCCCAGCCCCTTGGCCCAGCTGATTGGAAAGAGAGGGACACCCAGTTTCAGAGGAGCCGGTCGGTAAGCTGGGCTGGGCCACTGCTCTTGTTGGGAGTGGGACCCCAGGGCCTTGATGAGGAGCCAGTAGGAAGAGAGGAGAATGGAGCACGGAACCTCAGAGAGAGCAAAGGAGCCGGAGAGGGGTGGGTCGGAGCCTTCCAGACCCCATGCAACCTGGCTTTCCTTCTCAGCTATGGGGTCTCTGGATCCCTAACAAACATCCAGCTGTCTTGTGTCTGCCCACCACCACCTGTTACACAACCTAGAAACCGGGTCTTCTTAGCACCTGCCTCTCCCTAAGGCCCCCAATCTAATTTGTTACCAATCCTTTTGATTTTGGCTCCTAAATATCTCTGGAATGGTCTACTTCTCTCCATCTCCACCACCACCACCTGCCCCAAGCTGCATCCTCCTCACGACACAGCAAGTCAGTCAGTCCATCCTGACCGGTGTGCCTGTGCCCCTCGGACCACCCAGCTGTTCTGCGTTTGACCCCAGAGGGAGCTTTTCACAAACTGGCCTTAAGATCTGATGAAGTGCTGTATCTAATAAAGGGCTCTTCCATCCACGGTCTTGGGATACACCTTACGCCAGAGGAAACTCCAGATGGATTAAGAAACAAAACTGTGAAAACATTTGAGTAAGTTATGGGAGAATGTTTGCATACAGTAAATAAATGGTCGTGTGATTAGAGCGTTGGGGCTTTGACCCGGGCATTATCAGCCCCACCTCTGACCCCCTGGGAAGGCTGGGGTTGGAGGTGGGGTTTAGTCATGGCCAGTGAGTCAATCAACCTTGCTATGTACTGAAACACCAGTAAGAACTCTGGACACTGAAGCTCAGTGGCACCTCCCGGCTGATGAACCCTCTGGTGTGCCGGGACGGTGACTCGCCCAATTCCACTGGGAGGGGCATGCAGCCCTGCACTGGGGACCCGCCCAGACCTCGCCCTGTGTGTCTTTCCGTTTGGCTGGTCCTGGCTTGTGTCCTTTACTATAAAAATATAATCCTGAGGACAGCACTTTCCTGAGTTCTGTGAGTCGTTCTGGTCAATTATCAAACCCAAGGGGGTCGTGGGGACCCCCAGATTTGTAGCCAGTTTGTCACAAGTGTGGGTGGCCCTGGGGCCCCACTGGTGGCTGGCATCTGAAGTGGGGCAGTCTTTGGGGGACTGAGCCCCAAGCCTGTGGGGTCTGAACCTAACTTGGGGTGGCTGGTATTGGAGTTGAAGTGCAGGCACCCGCTGGTGTCGGAATAGGGACAAAAAAGGGAGGTGGATTTTTGCTGTAACCAGTTTGTGCTTTTTTAAAAGTCTATTTCCTATGTACAACAAAATACGTAAAAGTAAAAGGAAGGTATTACTAACTCTGGGAGAAACAAATAGTTGTGCATGAAAGTCAAAGTCTAAACCTGAAGCAAATTAAAACGAGGCGGAATTTGGGGCACCCGAGGGAGCTTACGGAGAGAGACCTCCCTTCCATTGACGCGTGGCAGTCTCCTGGGACAGGGGAGTCTAGTGCTTTTCACTTGTCTTCTGCGTCCCGGCAGCCCTTTTCTTTCCTTCTCTGTTGGATGTCACACTAGCCTTGTGCTCACAGACCCCTAACCCTGGAAGTCAGAAACGCTGCACCTGGGGAGACTCAGGTGGCAGGCGACCTGCTGGGTGGGACGAGGACTTCCAGGTCTCAGAGGCCGGGTCCCGGGTCTGGAAGACTCAAGCCCTGGGTGTGCGTGATGTCACCACAGAGGGAAAAGCCTCCTTCTTTTCAGAGGAGCACGCAGGAGCGTGGGGACGCTGCCCGGGGAGGAGAGGGGCGTCAGGACGCCTTCCCCACCTGGCCTGGGCAGGCCGCCTCCCGGGCCCGTCCATCCCTGGGCTGTTCCTTCGCTTTACATCCTCATTTCTCCTCTCGGCTTCTCTGTTACACAAAACAGAAAAAGAGAAGGAAGGCTCTTAGCAGATCATTTTTCCTGTGGCCCCAGTGAATCAGAGTGTCAGAGCTGGGTGGAGCTTACAGATATGGGTCCATCCGCCTGGTGAGGAGAAAGCCGGCCCAGCAACGCAGTAAATCTGATGCAGACGGACTGGTTTGCGTCAGTTCCTGACTCACCTGGTAAAACCCAACAGTTCTCGGGTCCATTACCCGTAAAATGAGTGTCACAGGCGTCCTGCCCCGCAGCTGAGACTCGTGAGGCCGACTCTTGCCCTACCTGCTGATGCACCTCCACCCCCTGCACTGTCCCCTGGTCAGTGGTTGTCCTCTGCAGAGAGAGGCTCAGCCCGCCCAACCTGTGTAGAGGCCACCGTGGTCATACCCTGCTTCAGTCCCCCAGGCAGGTTCCTAGCTGCAAAGCAGCAGGAAGGCCCTGGGGCCTCCACAAGAAGATGGCAGGACCCGGCATCCCCAGGGCTGCCCTCCTTGGGGTGGTAGCACCACTCCCTCTGCTTCAGGCCACAAGACAGCTCCAGGAGCTGAGAAGAGGCCAGCATCCTGGGAGGGCGGGGCACTGGGACCATGGGGTGCTGGACGGGTGGGCTGCCCTCTTCCCGTCTTGGTCTCAGACCATTTATGTGGCGCATCAGAGTGGTGTCAGCCACCTCAAGCCAGGAAGCGTTATTTATCTGAGGTTCTTCCGTCTTTCAACAAGAGTGATTAACCCCTTCTGCGTGCGGATCCTGGGGAAGCCGGATGAAAAGGCACGACTCACAGGCTGCCCATCCACCGCCCTTTCCTTGAGACCTGATCCCATGTCTTGGTCCAGTGCCACCTTCAGAGCAGAATGTACTCATGCTGTCCTGTAGGTCAACGTGTCACTGGAAGAGCACGTACTCATACCCCTGTGCGTGAAACTTGTTGCTGGGAACAGGAAGTACTCTTGTTACCCTGTATGTGTCACCTGCTATGGGGAAGGGGGGGGGGTTTCATGTCCCCTGTGAGGGTAACGTGTGCTAGAAGAGGATGGACTGGTGTTCCTCTGTATGTGGAACATGCTGCTGGGAAGAGGCAACACAGAGGAAGGGTTTGAATTTCCCAAGGCACAGAATGTGGGCCCCACCTCCAAGGGCGGGACTCACGGCCTCCCCGGCTATGGGCAGCAAGGGTGAAGGCTGATGCTGGAAAAGCCAGCAGGTGCCAGGGACAGGGGCCAGGATGCCCTGCATCCCTCCTCACCGCCCCTGAAAGCTGCCATGAGCCCGGGATTCTGTCAAAGCCAGCGTCCGTGCCAGGGAGCCATTTCCATTTAAAATCGGTCTATTTCATTTTGCTGGATACCACCAACTTGTATTAACACAACACTTCACATTTAAAGGGTTTTTGTGGCAAGGTAGTATTGTGAGTTGACCCTCAAGGCAAAAAAGAATGAATAAGAGAAAAAGCCAATAACCTCACCCCCTCTGAGGTTTGAGGGGCCGTCTCATTTCCTGGGATAGATATTCTTCCTTCATTGAATTGTTTTGTCTCTTTTACTTAGACCGGAAACCTCCTGGGCAGGAGGGCGCGACCCTCTGCCCCCAGCAGAGCCGACAATAGCGGCTTCTTTAAAGACACGTGCGCAAGCGTCGGCGCCATGGGTCTGAAAGGGAGGCAGTGAGGGCTGTGCATCCCTGGGCTCGGGGTTCCTTCCCCATGCGGACAGCAATGAGCCCCTCCCCGAGTGCCCTCGGGCAGAGTGGGCACCAGGGCCAAGCAGGGGCTCTGGGATGCCTCCTCCGCACCCCACACACGCACAGGCTTTTGCTTCTCACAAGCACCGCTCTTAATTTAGGCAGAGACCCACAGAGCAGAGTTGTGGATCGTTCACTCAGCTGAGGAGCAAAGGAGGGCGCTCTCTCCTCTGGGCTCCAGGAGAGACGGCATGAAAGGGCTTTTCCCTTACGTTGCCTCAAAGAAGCCCTCGAAAGAGGAGGGAACATGAAAGACTAGGGAACATGAGCTGATAATCTCCACTGTCCTCTGCCCGTTTCCGCCCTTGCTCCTTTCCTCCTTTTCCCCTTTCTTTCTTTCTTTCTTTCTTTCTTTTTTTCTTCACCTGAGCTAACATCTGTTGCCAATCTTCTTTTCTTTTTCTTCTTCTTCTTCTCCCCAGAGTGCCCCCAGTACATAGTTATATATCCAAGTTGTAGGTGCTTCTGGTTGTGCTATGTGGGATGCTGCCTCGGCATGGCCTGATGACCAGTGCCATGTCCCCACACAGGATCCAAACCAGTGAAACCCTGGGCGGCCAAAGTGGAGCGGGTGAACTTAACCACCTGGCCACAGGGCCAGCCCCTGCTCCTTTCTTTGTTAAATGTGTTCGCCCAAGAGGCTCAGAACCAGAGTCTATGTTTTCCAGGAGAAATCTTGCTGACCCGGAGCCTTTTCAGACCTGGGCCAGGGAGCAGCAGGATTCCTCCACAGCGGGCAGGCTGGCTAGATGGGAGACGAGGACAGAGGAACCCCAGGGATGACAACTGGAAAGGCAGGCCTCACTGGGGACAGTGCCCTGGGGTGGATGGACAAAGACGTGTAGGTGTTGGACATGGACACTGTGGTGTGTGGGAGTAGGGGGCGCGGAGCGCAAAGTCATCTGATGTTGAGATCCTCATCACCTCACACAGAGCTAGAGACGGGTTAGCCAGAGTCCCCGCAGAAAACAGTTGGTGCAACCTGGGTGATTTAAGGAAAGTTTAACACAGGGCTGGGCAGGCATTAAGCCAAGAGGGAAGGACGGTGCAGTCTCTGGGGCCGCTACCAGTCCTGAGCCCAAAGGGGAAGCCAGAACTGGGAGAGGACTGTTGTAGGAAGGCTGTACTCCAGGAATGTGACCTCCGGCAGAGGGATGTGTGCGATGGTCCCAACCCTCGAAGAGTGGGCCGCGACAAGCATCACTCTTCCTCCTCTGGATTTCTGCAGCTGCATCTTCCAGGCTCCTCCACCGTGGGGTCTGTCCAATCTATCTCCAGCTCTCCAGCTGGATCTTTCCCAAAAAAAACCCCTAATTGTGATTCAAAGACCAGATACTCAGACTCCAAGCCCACATTTCCCTGAGGATAAAACCCGATCTGCTTAGCTCTGGTGTAAGAGTCCCATGTGACCAGACGCGCCTGCCCCTCTGTGTCACTTCTCCAGGTGCCTTACTTAGAGTCCCCCAGTGCGCCTCTTCACACAGACGGTCCCCTTGGTCTGAGACTCATTCTCCCTCCCAGACGCTTCCTTGTTCACCCAACTGCTCCTGGGCCTTTGAGATTGATTCAAGCGTCACCCCCTCCAGGAAGCCTGCCCTCCAGTCTGAGTCTGAGCCCAGCTTTGGTGTCCCCAGGGCAGCATCCTTCCCTCCCTGTGCTGTGACTGCCCCTGATGGTGATCTGTCCACCATGCCCTCCCAGGGGAGCCCCCAGGGCTGGGCCAGTCACCGCTCCCCATGTCTCAGCACCGAACCCTGGTGCAGAGCCGATATGCGAGAAAGAGAGTTTCCCAATACACATAACTGACCGGCCTGAGCAGCTCGAGTCCGCAGGACTTGACCTTTCCAACTGTGAAGTGAAGGGACATTATTAAATGAGCTTCAGGAGCATATCCAGCTCTAATGTTTCAATTGTCCTTGACCTAAAAGCTACAGAAACAAAACTTGGCATAAGAGGTCTCTTTTCAACATAATGTTAGCAGCCGTCAACCGGCTCTCTGGGACCTTGGGAACGGGGTTCTGACTGAACCTGTGAGTACTGGGCCTCTCTAACGATCTCAGCTTCCCCCCGGCAGGGCGGTGGCCGGCTCAGCCCTTAATTCCGAGGTCAGCTGCAGTAGGAGGCGGGAGCCACGTGTGCCTTGTCGCCCGGGGCATCACGGGGCTGTGTGTAACGGGCTCACACAAGGGAAATAACGTGCCAGCAGATCATAAACAATATTGTATTTGCATTGTGCATGTTTTCCCCATTTCCTCTGGAAATAATCAAAACTGTATGTGTTGGGATCCTCCTTCCCAGAACCCTGTCCTCCCCAGGGTCATGGGGAGCGCGTGGGGAAGAAACTGTCCTGTGTGAGGGGTGGTGTTAATCCAACTCCACTGAGAAGGTGCTGGGGCCCCAAAGAGAGGACCGCGCCCCAGGCCAGGAGGGGGCAGGGCATGCGTCCTGTCCCCTCCTTCAGAGGGGCTATCAAGGCCCACTGCAGGGCAACCCTCCTAGCAGTGGGTTCTGACTTTCCAGGCTGCGCCCAGGGGCATGTGTGCTCTTATTGCATTATTGGGGGGTGGGGGGGGGGTACATTCTTTTAACATTGATCAAAGTAGCACTTGTAGAGAATTTAAAAAGCCAAATGCTCCTACAAGACATCCTGAAAAGCAGGCTTCCGCCCACCCCAGCTCTCACCCCCAGAGGCACCACCTCCAACTGGGCAAGTTGTTTCCTGGTGTCTGAGCTCCACGTGTCTAACTCATAGTTTGTGCTGCTGTGTCTTGACATGTCAATGGAGACGTCCTCTAGACTTGCTGTTTTGGGACATGAGGAACTGGCCCTGTACCACCCCCATGGCTGCACGCTCCCTCCGCTTCTTCCCGCATGGGTTTATCGCATTTTTTGCTAAATCTGTGTCGAGTATTCCTGCCGTGACTATGGAGACCCCGCTCGGGGCTAAGCCCCAAGGCTCCGTCGCTTTCCTCTCCTGTACAACTTCCGTGCGTGGTTAATAGGTGATGCTGCCTTTCACTTCATTTCCCACGCCTGTTTGAACTCAGCCCCAGATTCTCTGACTGAACCCTACACTCCCCTCAATACGGTCAACACCACCACCAGGTGATCTGTCCCACAGCTGGGGCTTCACAGCTGGATCTTGGGGTCCAGGATCCCTTTCCTCAGTTTACTCCCCTTTAAGTGTAACACGCTCTCAGTAGCCTCCAAAAGAAGGTACTTTGGAGACAGTTTTTGAGACCTTGTAAGACTAAAATTATGTTTATCTTACCCTCACACTCAGTTGATGATTTGACTCGGAATCCAGGTGGGAAGTCACATTCTCTCTGAATTCGGAAGGCTCCCATTGAGTTTCACTTTCTCCTTTGTGGTTGAAAAGTTGGGGGGCCATGAAAATTGCACCCTTGAACCTCAATCCTCCCCCACACCTCCATCCGCCTCCCACACCTCCATCCGCCCCCCATACTTCCATCCGCCCCATACACCTCCATCTGCCCCCACACACCTCCATCCACCCCACACTTCCATGTGACCCCAACACCTCTGACTACAGCTAACACAGTTGGCCCAGGGTGCCAGCTGCTCTGCTCCAAAATCTATGGCCACATTTGTGCAGCCTGGCTTCCCAGAGGCTGCTCCCAGGCAGGGCCGAGCGGGAGAGGGATCCTAAGTGGACCATTCTTGGGAGACACGGGTCTCCTCTGACGGCCAACTGGTGTGAGGGCCTTGGGGAACCGCCCTGAGGCTGTGCTCCATCTCCTGGCCTCCCTCCACTCTCTTCCACCTGGGGCCAGATGCCGCGCTGGCTCCTCCCACTCTGGCTCACTCAGGCGGGGGCCCCTGTGAAGTCTGCATTTTTGCTCTGTCTTCTCATCTGCTTCTCAGAGGAACCAGACAGACACAAAGTTCTAACACCATTTTACCTTCTTGTCGCTTGTTCAACCTGTGTTTTCTCTGGATGCTTAGAAGCTCCTCTGTCACTGGTGTCCGAAGCTTTGTGGCAGTCTGCCTCCTAGGGAGCGTTCTCATTCACGGATCTGGGTGTTCAAAGGGCCTGCATCCGTTTCCTGGGGCTGCTGGAACAAGTTGCACAAACTTGGCAGCTTAAACAACAGAAATTTATCGTCTCACGGTTCTGGAGGCCAGAAGTCCAAAACCACGGTGTCAGCAGGACAGCTCCTTCCGAGGGCTGTGGCAGAGAGTCTGTTCAGGCCTCTCTCTTACGTTCGGGTGGCTGCCATCATCCTTGGCGTTCCTTGGCTTGTGGCAGCATAATTCCAGTTTTCATGTGGGACTATCCATCTGTAACCGTCTGTGATCAAATTTCGCATTTTTATAAGGACCCCAGTCCTGTTGCATTGGGGCCCACCCAGCTCCAGTGCGCCCTCATCTTAGCTGTTTCCAGATGAGGCCACCTTCTGAGGTCCTGGGGTTAGGTCTTCAACACACAAATCTGGGGGGACACAATTCAACCCGTAGCAGGGTCCTTTCGGATTGTAAACTCAGCTCCTTCCACCACCCCATGTTCTTGATTCTCCCTTCGGATATCAGACTGCTACAATGACCTTCTTATTTTCTTATCTTTTTCACGTATTTTCTAATGTTTTGTCTTCTTTGTTTTTGTGGAAAATATCTTTATCTTCTAATCTACTGACATTTAAAAATTCTGCCACCGTGTCCTTTACTTATACAGCACCCTGCTCTGACTGTGCACGGTCCATGCGGTGAGGGCAGGCACATCTCCGCCGTCCTCTGCTTCTTGTGCTGTCTGCTTTTCCACTCCCGCTGGCTGTTGCTCAGCTCTGGTTGGTTTTGTCTTATTTGGGCCCCTGCCTGGCGTGGAGGGTGTCGCTCAGATGTTAGGGGAGCGTTGGCTATGCGTCCCTATTCAGACTCCAGAAGGCTGATTGGAAGTGTGGGTGTCTGGGTGGGCCGTGTTGATGTGTGGGCCTCACTGGAGGGACCCCAACATCATAGACTTTCTCTCAGGCGCATCAGCCCCCCGCCTGTAATTCCCTTGGCTATCGACTGGGGTGCAGAAGACTTGCTGGGCGGCCAGTGTTCTAGAACACGTCAGAAGGGAGTGTTCCAGGAGCAGGAGAATCTCATGGTTCAGGGTGCAGTCACTCAACGGCAGATTCTCAAGCACCTTCGGGGGACCCGGGGGCCCTAAGCCTTGGTCTCTTCTGATTCAGCATCTGCAGGGAGCAGACCTCCTGCCGGCCGTGGGGTAAGGCGGGGTGTCCTGGCTGAACGGGGTCGGGGAGCAGAGGTGGGGCACAGGCACCCGTGACCCTGCCGCTCTAAACGTAGGGTCGTCCTTCTGGACCTCCTGGTGCTTCTTCCCCCTCAGGCCTGCCTCTCTCTCTCCTGCACCACTGCCACCAGTCTGTAGCCACCATCATCCCGTCTCCTCCTCTCCTCTCTGTGTGTGTGTGTTCACATCTTTTTAAATTCCTGTGCTGTCCTTCTAGTGGGATTTTCAGTAGAAGCGGAGATAAATTCCGTGTTCAAGCCCCTATTGATCCCTGGATACAATTGGCCTAGTGAGGGGCCATGAGGACCTTCCCCAAAGTGAGGACAGAAAGGGGTGCAGGAGGGCGGAGCTGAGGGAGGTGGTCTGAGCATGTCAGGATGTGACAGCGGCATCTCACCTCGTCAGCATCCAAAGACTCTGTCGGGCTACCATTTCTCGGCGGGTTGCCTCTTGTTACAGGTAAGTTAACAACATTTTTAAAATAAAGAACATTTGCCGACATCGTCCAGACTCGGCTGAGTGGAATCTCATCCCCTCGCTTTGGTCCCAGTCCCGAGTGTGTGCGGCAGAACTGACTGGCCGGCGGGTGCTGGAGCTCCCCAGCCAGGGCTGGACCAGCCGCAGCCCCTGCTGGGCGGGAAGCAAACGCACTTCAGGAGGAAAGCAGGACCCGGCTGGCAACCCTCCGGAGGGCCGATGGCCGGCCACGGGGTCAGAGGGCCCCAAAGCAACGGGGCTCACAATGGAAACACTTTCGCAGGGCGACGAAGATGAGGGGCTGAGAAAGTGGGGTGCAGTAGGAGAGGGTGGGTGCTGGGGAGGCAGGACCGTGTCTGGGAGCCCAGCCATCTCCTGGCACCCGGGCTGAAGGACGACAGGGAAAGAGGGGGTCAAAGCTGGACGGGGAATGGGGCCTCACTCCCCAAGGCTGAGCTCCTCCTCACCCCGCAGAGAAACAGGCGATGTGCTGTGGGCTCGGACGTGTGGGGTTTCCACCCTTCACGCCTGAGGTGTCCTCACTCAGGGAGCCAACCGTCGTCGTCACCAGGAGCGTGAGCAGCCCCGCAGCTCTTCCTGTGAAAGAGCAATTAGCTCGAGGACCTCTCGTTCTTCTCGTTCTTCTCGTTCCTCTCGTTCCTCTCGAACTCTGCCCACAGCCTGCAGCAGCCAGGCCGGCAGCCAAGCCCCTGTCCGCAGCGGCCAGCCCAGGACGCCGGCCCAGCTGGCAGGAAGTCAGACCTCCAACTCCAGCAACCAGCTCAGGAACCTCTGTAACAACTGGGCCAAAACAGCCAGGACCTGATCAATATCTGCCAGCTCTCCTCCTTATTGGCCCCACTTCCAACTTGGGACCAACTGGGGAAAGTGAAACGTGCTCCCCTAACCAGTCACGCAGGAGCCCAGCTTCCCCAGCCCACAGCCTCCAGCAGGCACAGCCGAGCCCGCCTCATGCCACCATGGAGCCGTCCTGTTCTCTGCCTGCCGCTGAGTCCCCGCCGAGCACAGGTGATGGTGGCCCACCCCCGCGCTCCAGCCAGCTCTGAATCAGCTCTGCTCTCAGGGGGCCTCTGTGCATTCCACTGCAGTGGAGCAGCACGTAGCTCCAGGCCTCTGGGTCCCTCCCGAGCTCTCCCGACAGAGCCACGCTGTCCAGAAGCAAAACATGGGCAGTTTCCCCAAGTGAGTTGTGGCCCCGGCTGCCAGCTGCAGTGGGGCCCACCAGGCTTCGCAGGGAGCCCGGCCAGCATTTGCAATCGGTTTCCTTTGGTAACACACATTCTAAGCTCCAGTCAACCCGCAAATAAAGTTTTAGAGAATTATTTTCGAACTCAGCACTTGCGGCTGCTTGGGACCCGCATTCATCCACGTTTGTACCTGGGGTCTCATCTCTGACTTGCTGTTTGCAGCTCTTCCTTAGAGCTGCTGGGCCCATCCCCTCCCCACCCCTCGCCCTTGATCACCGGGGGTTGCCCAGCTCCCCGCGGAGGCCGTCCGTCCAGCGTGGTTTCTGTGTCACAGTCAGGCACCCTCAGGTGTGCGGGAGCCTTAATTCATCAAGGGGGCAGCACCTCGTTTGAATCCTTTTGCAGTCACTGCGCACAGTGACAATTTAAAACACAATTCATACTACTAGGTCAGATTGATTTTGAAACCTGACACATCATTTTTATACTGAAATTTCACTACGTTTTACAGTGTATCTCAACGGAAACAGTTTTAAAGGAACAATATTATTTACAGTCCTAAACTCAACCTCCTCCTGAAAGCAAATATTTCCGTGAACAACCTCAGAGGGGAAAAAAAGTACAAAAATCCCAATATCTGAGGAGAAAAAGTGTTAATTTGGCAAGAAACAAATTAACACTGGTTTGTGAGAGAGAGTTCCCATGATCCAAGGGATCTGCAGCTTTATTCTTAATGCTCCACAAACCTGAAATACGGGAAGCACAGGACAAGACCATTCATTGTGACTCGGGCCAATTATGTGGCCCCTCAAAAATGATGTTTTCTAGCTCACTTGCTCACATATCCCCCTTAGATGGGGAAGCTGGGCACGTGGAGGGGTTTTCTCCTGCTGCACAGGACTCTCCACCTGTGACTCTGAGCATGTGATCCCCAACGAGTCTTAGTTTCCTGAACTGGTAGCCGTGGCACGCCCCTTTGTTGCCACATTACCAGAAGAGCTAATGAGTACAGATGTCTGCAAACAGCTTTGTAAATTCAAGGAACAACGTCACTTGTTGGGAATGGGGGGCTTCGCTTCAACGTTGGGGCCTTTGCAGAATGCAGAAGCTTGGTCCTCCCCACCCTCCCGACGGGGTTGGGGCAGGTCAGGGTTGGAGTAGAGAGTTCTTCACAAATATTCTGACTTACTTCCCTTCAGGAAGTCCGGACAGGCTCTCTGCCTGTTTCTACCTTCCAACCACTGAGACGAGTCACATGGAATTTCCCCGAATAAGAAGTCCCCCTAAAACAAGCTAAATCGGTGACATTAGGTTAAACTGACCGTCGGGCATGGCCTCCAAAGGGAAGGAAGTCACTCAGAGGCGGGCGGGTAAGGGAGGTGGGGCGCTGCATTTTGCTGGTGGCCGTTTGCAGTGGCTCCGCAGTCAGGCCCCACCCTCTGTGCTCGGCCACCTCCCACCCCCCCTCCCCACTCACTTGACTCTTGTCCCCTCAGCCCTGGTCACTTCACAATCTGAGTCCATTTCCTTGATTGAGGGAGGCCGGGGACCTTGGAACAACCCATTCCTGGACCCAAAAAAGCAGAAAACCATGAGGAGAGAAGAGAGACAGTTACTAGAAATAAATCATACCTCAAAGCAAGGACGACGAAAAGGCAGTGAGGGAAAACATGCTCAAGAACTCGGGCTTACCCACATCTGACTCTCAAACGTGTTCCTGGAACTGAGAAACACTGGGAAATCCCTGGAGGGTTTTCCCCTGGGATTCCCACATCCAGGGCTGCTGTTAAACCAAGAGCGATTTCATTTGTTTCCAAGTGTTTTAATCAGATTTTAAAGATGCTCTAGTGCCTGAAGATGAAAGGAACACTTGTTGGAATAATTTCCACAGTTCTGCTCTGTCGTCCAGCCAGAGCGCCCAGAAAACGGTGCACCTTGTATCTGCCGGGGCTTCCGAACACAGAGGACATGCAAAGCGGCTCTCACATTATTCAGACGTGTGTTTCGAGTGGAAATGTGTACACGCTCATTTACCATCAAGTCCCCGAAATGATGACTTCTGCCGCGATCACAGCCTTGCTCTTTGTTTACGATGTCTGTCAACGCCTCCTCACCGGAAGATGGGAGATGCTTTTTTTGCTGCATAAAGCAGGTGAGATTGCTGAGACTGACTCATCTGTCATGAATATTCTTTAATTGCAAAACTGTCTCTCAAAGGCCACCTGCATCACCTTAGTCTCTCGGTCCCCACCCAGTTAGAAGCATCACATGAGTCACAGAGACAGGCTGTCTAGCTTTGGGGCTTCTTCAGAACCGCAGTGGCGAGCCCAGGAACGCCCTCAGCTCTGAGTGGTTGGCATGTGTCTTTGCTGAGCACCCTGGGTCTCAGGGTCCCCCAGGCCCTTGAGAAGGGCTCCTTGTGCACTGAAAAACCTAAGCGTTCCAATACCCAGGCTGTGGTTGATTCTTTGGTTTCCAAGCTCATTTCTGTTTCGTTTTGTTTTTAACACCCGTTTGATGGGCTGCGAACTCCTAGTGAGAACAGCAGCCTTGGATGAAATAAACTATGAAGTTGGGAACTTGGGGATGCAATAAGCATATCTTCCTAAATTGCAAATCATTAACTGGTTCACAGACTTTTGCTGTGACAAACATATTGCATTGTTTAAGTGGCCTAAATGGGTTCGTTCTGCTCCCGTAGATCGGCCCTAATGCTCTCCCAGCAGGAAATTTATTGCAAAAAAATCGTTCTGACTGGAGAGGAAAAGAAAAATATGCATCTTTCACCAAATACTAAAAGATAAATATCTGACGAGTCACAATTCAAGTAGAAAGTGACTTTCAACGTGTGTCCCCGGATGCTCTCCCGTCTCACCCCAGAACCCGTGCAGGATTCATCTGTGAGAATAAAAGAGAACACTGGATTGATGTGATTTTGCACTTCAAACTAATTTTAAGATACTGGTGTTGCTGCACTGGGAAAAAAAATGATATATGTAAACTGTGTCAACTCAGATACTTTAAATAAACAAAAGAGCTGATATTTAAAAGAAACATAAAGTTTTTTTTTTCCAAACTGAAAAATCCCTTTGTAATGCAATCACTCAGGTTCTAATTTTAAATTATCCACTTTATGAACTTGGAGTTTTGGAAATCTCGTTTTCATAAAGGAGAGTGTCCTACACAGCCTAGTTTGAACTCATCTACTCCCCATCAGTTTCCCTTTGACTAAAGAGAAAGTGTACGCCACTTGACGCGATGACTTCTTTAGGAGTTTAATTTCTCAGCATTCTCTAGAGGACTCTAATATTGCTGCTGTTCAAGGACCCTCCAGAGAACATCAACAGCTCTCTAGCTGTGCTTCTTCCGCCTCTTTCTCTTCCTCCTCCTTCTCCTCCTTTTATTCATCAAAGTGGTTGCAATATTTAGCAATGAAATTAGAAAATCAAATCGTGGATCTGGTTGGTTTTGGAGCATTTATTCAATTATTACTCCAATTATCAGCCCACCTTTAACAACTTACGGTTACAAAATTCATTACATATTATCCAGAAATATGAAACAGGCTTAAATCCTCAAACGTAATTTCAGCCTGTGTTCCAAAATGGGTCCTTTCTCGGGGAGCTGTCTACAAGCAGTGCTGACGACTGCCAGCGGGTGTCGTCACCAAGACTCACACAGGACAGGAAGGGAAATCCGGGTGGTGTTATGTGCCTACTGTGATATTGTCAGGACATCTAAGAAAGGCAAATTATGTTCTCTCTTCATCGCTTTCTTTCTAAACATATTTGACAACCCATCTTTTATTAATATTTGCATTCTCTGAGACGATTCTTTTGTACGCCACCATGCTGCTTCAGTACGAGGTATCAATCATGGATTAAGAAAGAGATAATCCCATATAAAGAATATTTATGTCTTAATTATCTTGAAAGGTTGGCACAGTAATTGAAAATTCAAAGGTCAAAAATTCTGCTTTGTTTTTCTTATTTTTCAAGAAATCAAGAGGCCAACAACACAAAGATTGATAGAAATACATTTTCCTTGTCTCTTCTGCACGTTATACTAACCGGGAAAAAAATGTCAAATTGACAGGACTTTGTGATGTTTTCTCTTTAAAGATGAATATGCCTCAGCATGCCCACTAATAAAGATGCCACCTTATAGGTAAAGGACCAACAGACCAATCATGAAAGAGGTCGTTATGAAGGAGAGTGAATGCTGGAAACATGTATAATCTCAGTAACAATCAAACACAAATAAAAGCCAAAACTGAGATGTCATGATTCACCGATCAAATAATCACACACAAAATGTATTAATCACAAGTACTGTGTGAGAGAGTGCTTTTGATTTCCATGGGGGTGGTTGCAGACAAAGATTCAGGAGCGTTAAAAATGTTCATAGCAATTGACTCATTAGTGACCCTCTTGGGAATCTAATCAAAGAAAAAAATCTCAAATCCAAAGATATATGGACAAGATTGTTCATTCCAGCAATATGTATAATAGAAAAACACAGGACACATTCTAAATATTGCCCACAGAATCGTTAAATAAACTAAAAAAGTCGTATGCTTCTATATATTTAGTCAACAAAATAATGTCTTTGCAGGGGCCAGCCCAGTGGCATAGCAGTTAAGTTCGCACACTGCAGTTTGGTGGCCTGGGGTTCACTGATTTGGATCCCGAGTGCAGACCTATGCACCGCTCATCAAGCCATGCTGTGGCAGGGGTCCCACATACAAAACAGAGGAAGATGGGCATGGATGTTAGCTCAGGGCCAGTCTTCCTCAGCAAAAAGAGGAGATTAGCAGCAGATGTTAGCTCAGGGCTAATCATCCTCAAAAAAAATAAAATATAAAATAATGTACATACTTTCAGAGATAAGCACCTGAAAGGATATCGGCAAATTGTCTCTAAATAGTATGACTGTGGATATTTTTCCTGCTAGTCTTTGCTCATCTGCATATTTTTGTTTTATGCAGTAAGCATGCTTGTTTCAGTAGTAAGGAAAACTCTTAAGAGAAAGAAATACATTTACTAAGAGTATATGGGTAAGTGCTTATGATGAAATAGTAAGTGGATAAAAGGAAGATATAAATTTTATATACAGTAAGAGCTAAACTATGTAAAATAATATGCATAAAGGAAGGAAATACACTGATGATGAGTTGAGAGTGGCAGCTGAGTTGGGGACAATTTTATTCTTTTCTCTATTTCAAGTTTTCTACAATGAGCACGGATTACTTTTAGTATCAGAAAAAAATAATTTTTCAATAAAAATATTGAACCTGGACCCATAACCTGCACCATAATAAAAATTAACTCAAAATGGATCATCGAGTAAATGTAAAATCTAAAATCACAAGACACCTGGAAGAAAACGTAGAAGGAAATCTTCTGACTTTGGGTTAGGCAAAGATTACTTAGGACACCGAAAGCACGGCCCATAAAAGAAAAAATGGATAAATCTTACTTCATCAGAATTAAAAACTTCTGGTCTTTGAAAGATACTGATGGCTATGAACAGTCAAGCCACTGACTAGGAGAAAATATTTACAAAACACACATGAGATAAACACTTGCATCCATCATATAGAAAGAATTCTCAAAACTTGATAATAAGAAACAAACAACCCAATTTAAAAATAGGCAAAAGGTTTGAAGGAAGGTATTTGAGTGGCGAATAAGCACATGAAAAGATATTCAACATCCTTAGTCACATTAGGGAAATGCAAATAAAACCGTAATGAAATACCACTACGTATCTATCAGAATGGCTAAAAATTTAAAAAAAAACAAACAAGCAATACCAAGCACTGGCGAGGATTCAGAGCAGCTATATCTCTCATACCCTGCTGAGCAAATGCAAAACGGGACAGCCACTCTGGAAGTCAGCTCAGCGGTTTCTTTTACTGTTAAACCATATTCTCCATGTTACCCAACAATTTCACTCCTATTTACCCAAAAGAAATGGAAACTATGTGCACTCAAAAACCCGTCTGCAAGTGTTTATTCCTGATCACCAACAACTGAAAACAACCCCAACCAGCTGGGGAATGCATAAAGGACCTGGCGTCCCTCTTTACGATGGGATCCTACTCAACACGGACCAACAGCAGAGATGAATCTCAAATGCCCATGCCACCTAAAAGAAGCCAAACGTAAGAGGCCGCATATCGTGTGATTCCATTTATGTGACATTCTAGAAAAGGCAAAATAAAGGCCAAAAACAGCTCCGTGGTGCCAAGGGCTGGAGGTGGGCAAGAGGCTGACCACAAAGGAACTGGAAGGAATTTGGGGAGAGTTGGAACTATTCTCTGTCTTGATTGAGGTGTTGGTTCTATAACTGTGCGTTTGTCAGAGCCTATAGAATGGTACAATAAAAGCAGTGGTTCTGCTCTTTAATTTCACGAACAAACTTTCATGATTGTTGGAAAGATGAAAAGGTTCCGGAGATGGATGGTGGTGGTGGTTGCGCAACAACGCGAATGTGCTAATGCCACTGAACGGCACACTTAAAAATGGGTAAAATGGAGAACGTATGTTTGGTATCTTTTACCACTATAAAAATAGTTTCATAATTGTTATTCATTAATTTTTTTTTAAATATCCTATTTTACCTTTGGGTAATAATTGTGTTTTAAAGCACGTTCATCTCTGTTACATCATTGACACCGTCCCAGCGGCACCGTCCCAGTGAAGCCCACGGGGCTTCAAACCACCCTCCTCTGACGTGTCAGAAAACCGGTCCCCGTCGTCCGTGACCTAAGCGGCACAGCCTGCAGGTGGCGCCCTTCCGATCCCTGTTCTCAGCACCAATCCGCGTCTCCCCTCCAGAAACTTCCTTTGCTGAGTGACAGCAGAGGTGTTGTCTGAATCTGTGTGGGTTTTTGGAAACAAGGCCAGTTCGGTCAAAACGTAATTTCCTTCAGTATCCCAAGCAGAGGTTTGAGTCAATAAGATTCAAAACTCACTTTTAACAAATGCCTCTGTTCCATTAATTTTCTGTCATACAGGACTCAAAAGTTTTCATGAAATCACACTTTAGCTAAGTGCAATGCACTTTGGTAGTTTCTATTCTGTTCTGTACTGTTTCATTTTTTTAAATGATGGTCGTGACCCACTAAAGGGCACTTTATCACGCCTGTTGGGTAGCGACCCACGACTTGGAAAACAGCTCTAGTGAGCCTGGCCGCACAACGCTTTAGCGTCCCATCCACAGCTTTTGTAGGGGAAAGACTCAGAGTTACGCGAAGACCCTATTCAGCTATTTGGGGAAGTGACTCGTATTAACAAAACTTGAAACCCATGTGATGAAAGCGCCCTTGCCTCTGAGGCCTGATTTCCACTCCTGTGACCCGCACCAGGGCTGCTCCAACCACACCGATGGCCTCGATGGCCTCACTGTTCCTCACACCTCCAGGCACTGCCCTGCCTCAGGGCCTTTGAACTGGCTCTTCCTGCTACCTGAAGTCTTCCCCAGATCTCCCGTGACTAGACCCGACCTCCCCCAGGTCTCTGTTCCAGTGTCACATTCTCAATAAGGCCTGCCCTGCAGCCACCCTCTCAGTCACAATCACCCTTCTCTTTATCTCCTATTCATTGCCCTTTCACCTCCTAACGCACTATTAGTTACTTTACTTACTGTTTCTTTTTGATTTCTCCCAGTTAGTCTCTAACTCCATAAGGATGAGCATCTTCACCTTTTCATCACTAACACATTCCAACTGGAGGAGAGCAGCTGGCAGGTATTTACTGATAGGCACTGAGGGAATGTTGGGTGGATGGATGGATTCATTTCTCAGATATTTTCTACACATTAGGGCAGATGAATGACAAGCTTTACACTGTACACTCTCTAGTCCCCCCTTATCTGCGGGGGATTCGTTCCCAGACCCCCAGGGGATGCCTGAAACCACGGATAGTACTGAGCCCTATATAACCTGTGTTTTTTCTATACATACATACCTATGATAAAGTTTAACTTATAAATTAGGCACAGTAAGAGATTAATAATAACTACTAATAAAATAGAACAATTATAACAATATGCTGTAATAAAATTTACCATAGATCTTAGTGACCTCAGCCTACGACGCTTTTTCTTTCCTTATTAAGTCAAGAACTTTCACCTTTTCACTTAAAGGAAGCTCTTTACAGCTTCTCTTTGGCCTCTCAGAATTGCCAGCATCACTCCTCTTGCGCTTTGGGGCCATTATTGAGTAAAATAAGGGTTCCTTGAACACGAGCACTGTGATCCCATGACAGTAGATCTGATAACGGAGACAGCTACTAAGTGACCAATGGGCAGTGGCAAATACAGCGTGGATCCGCTGCACGGAGGGGTGAGTCACCTCCCAGGAGGGACAGCACAAGATTTCATCACGCTACTCAGAACGTCATGCAATTTAAGACATTAATTATTTAATTCTGGAGTTTTGCATTTAATATTTTCAGGCTGAGGTTGACCATGGGTAACTGAAACCACAGAAGGTGAAACCATGGATAAGGGGGGACTACTGTACCGGGTCCAGGGGAGGGGAGCTGGGCACATGGTTCTGGGGTCTTACCCTGCCCTCCACCCCAGGGCCTGGGCTGGTACAATGATTCTCAAAGTGTGGGACTAAGGAACACCTGCAGCAGAATCACTCATCATGCTTACTAAAAATGCAGATTCCCAGACCCCACCCCAGACCTACTGAATTAGACTACCTGATGCTGGGACCAGTAGTTTGGTTTTTTTTTTTACAATTTTTTTTTTTTGAAGAAGAAGATTAGCCTTGAGCTAACATCTGCCACCAATTCTCCTCTTTTTTGCTGAGGAAGACTGGCCCTGAGCTTACATCTGTGCCCATCTTTCTCTACTTTATATGTGGGATGCCTACCACAGCCTGGCTTGCCAAGTGGTGCCATGTCCGCACCTGGGATCCGAACTGGTGAACCCCGGGCCGCCGAAGCGGAACGTGCAAACTTAACCGCTGAGCCACCAGGCCGGCCCCAGTAGTTTGTATTTTAAATAAGCCCCAAACCCCACCCCCAGCCCAAATGAATCACTGGCCCTGTGGAAAGAGCACTTGAGTCAGGAACTGCATTCTGATCCATTTCCAGTACTAACCAGTTGTTTAGACTTCACTGTTACCTGCATGCTGTTAGACTAATTCTGAGTGTGCACACACTGCTAGTGATAGCTGGGTCGTCATGGAGGTGGTGGTGATAGGGTGGTGGTGATGGTAGTGGTGGTGGTGATAGTAGAGGTGGCAGTGATGGTAGAAATGGTGGTGGAGGTGGTGGTGGTGATAGACTGGTGGTGATGGTGGTGGAGGTGGTGGTGGTGATAGGGTGGTGATGGTGGAGGTGGTAATGGTGGTGGTGATGATGAGGGTGGTGGTGATGGTAGAAATGGTGGTGGAGAAGGTGGTGGTGATAGACTGGTGGTGATGGTGGTGGAGGTGGTGGTGGTGATAGGGTAGTGATGATGGAGGTGGTGATGGTGGTGGTGATAGGGTGGTGATGGTGGAGGTGGTGGTGATGGTAGAAATGGTGGTGGAGGTGGTGGTGGAGATAGACTGGTGGTGATGGTGGTGGTGGTGGTGATAGGGTGGTGATGGTGGAGGTGGCAGTGATGGTAGAAATGGTGGTGGAGATAGACTGGTGGTGATGGTGGTGGAGGTGGTGGTGGTGATAGGGTAGTGATGATGGAGGTGGTGATGGTGATGGTGGTGGTGATGGTAGAAATGGTGGTGGAGGTGGTGGTGGAGATAGACTGGTGGTGATGGTGGTGGAGGTGGTGGTGGTGATAGGGTGGTGATGATGGAGGTGGTAATGGTGGTGGTGATGGTGGTGGTGATGGTAGAAATGGTGGTGGAGGTGGTGGTGGTGATAGACTGGTGGTGATGGTGGTGATAGGGTAGTGATGATGGAGGTGGTGATGGTGGTGATGGTGGTGGTGATGGTAGAAATGGTGGTGGAGGTGGTGGTGGTGATAGACTGGTGGTGATGGTGGTGATAGGGTAGTGATGATGGAGGTGGTGATGGTGGTGATGGTGGTGGTGATGGTAGAAATGGTGGTGGAGGAGGTGGTGGAGACAGACTGGTGGTGATGGTGGTGGAGGTGGTGGTGGTGATAGGGTGGTGATGGTGGAGGTGGTGGTGATGGTAGAAATGGTGGTGGAGGTGGTGGTGGTGATAGATTGGTGGTGATGGTGGTGGAGGTGGTGGTGGTGATAGGGTGGTGATGATGGAGGTGGTAATGGTGGTGGTGATGGTAGAAATGGTGGTGGAGGAGGTGGTGGTGATAGACTGGTGGTGATGGTGGCGGAGGAGGTGGTGGAGATAGACTGGTGGTGATGGTGGTGGAGGTGGTGGTGGTGATAGGGTGGTGATGATGGAGGTGGTAATGGTGGTGGTGATGGTGGTGGTGATGGTGGGGGCAGGAGGGCTGGGAGTAATCAAGCTGCTGGCACTGATCAATGTCTAGCCAACGCCAAGGACCATTCTAAGTGCATTAACTCGGTTCGTCCTGTCCACAGCCCTTCTGTCACCTACCCTAACATGAGGACAGGGAGGCAGAGATGAGGGATGTGACTGACTTAAGGCTGGAGGCTAGTTAAAGGAAAGTCCATTTCAGGTGGTCTGGTTCCCGACCGTGCCATTTCACTGCCTTCAGTGAGATCCATACTACCATTTTTTACAATAAAAATAAAGAAATCTTATTTTTCTCATCTATTAGACAAAAAAAAAAAACTACAATAAAATCCAGTAGGAAATATTCAAAGAGGTAGTTTTTATAAATTTCCACCTAACCCATGAGAGGAGGCCTGGGGTCTCCTGTCCCTTCCTGCCCACGCGTGTGAAGCCCCAGCTGTGGCAGGAAGCCTGCCCCTCACCCCCGCTGGCTCTCCAGCATGCTGGGTCTTCAGGGCCCGGGGAGGGACGCTGCAGCCGGGCTTGCTGGGCCTTTCTAGGGAGACTATAGGTTGCCTCATCTCCTGCCACTAGGAGAGTTGGCACATGCGCGTCAGCCTGGAAGCAGACCCTACCCGAAGGCCCCTGCTCATCTTCGAACCCTAGGGCGACCTGGAGGCCTAGATCTAGCACCAGCCCAGCCCCTCAGGCCCAGCTGATTTAAACTCCCCAAGAGCAGGGTCTCCATGTGGGGTGCAGAGGAGCACCTTCCTGCTGCAAGGCGCCCTCCCTCTTTTCTCCAGACACCACCCCTGGGGCCTTGGACTTCGCTCCGGACCCCTTAAAGCTGCTTATTACAATTCCAGGAGCCACCTCCCTCCAAGCCGCCTTTGAAGCCTTTATCTCAGCACTCATGGTTTCATACTTAAGGAGGGCATGCGGCCTGCCAGCTGAGTGCTGCTATGAGCCGCATGGAACTGTGAACACGTGTGTCCAGATCAGGCCGAGACTGAGCGCATCCCTGGCCCTTCCTCGTAAGCATCTGTTCCCATCCTTCTGTAGGAGAGCTGCGGAGGCAATGGGATTATTCCGGAGTGTTTACTTCACTGTTTGGAGCATCAGTATGTAAAAAGGCCCAGCCAGGGAATTGCCTGCGACAGCTTTCCAGTCTCAGAATGTTTGTGCTCCCAACGTGAGCTGACAGCATCAAAGGTAGAGTGAGCTTCCAATGGAAAGAGCTGGAGGAGCAGACCCACCGGCCCTCAGCAACCTGAGCAGGAGGAACAGGGCCACTGACGGGTCCTAGACACAAAATGGCACAGTGCACCAGCGAAACAACCATGTGCATATCTACGTGCTGGAGTTCCTTTCATGTAAGAAACACAGAGAAAAAGAAAACATAGGCATTGTCTGTTCTTCTGTGCCAAAAAGAAACCCAGGGAGGAGAAATCAGAAACAGAGGAGATTGGTTACCTATGGGGGTAAGCTATAGCTAGGTTAGGAGGTGGGATGGGTGGAAACTACAGAGGGCTGGGGACGGGCCTCAGGGCTGGGGAGCGGCAGCTCTCGGAGTCTACCTTTGATATATGGTTCTGACTTGAGAACCAGGCTGGCATTTCACAGTGGCCACTCAACCAGTAAGGATGGAGGAAGAAGGCCAGTGAAATACAAACAGGAACAAACGAGCCCAAATGTACTACAAATAAGTAACATAACAACGTGGAAGGGGGGTGAGCAAGAAAAGAACTAGCCTAACTAGCATACTCAACTATAACTTGACTATCCACTCTGTCGGGGTGCTAGAGCAAAATACCATAGACCTGGGCAGCTGGAGCCACAAACACCTCTGCCAGTTCTGGAGGCGGGAAGTCCGAGAGGGAGGCGCCAGCAGACGGTTTTTGTAAGGACCCTCTTCTGGCTTGCAGATGGCCACCTTCCTGTTGTGTGTTCACATGGCAGAGAGAGAGCTCGGCATCCCTCCTTATAAGGGCACTAATCCCATCACGGGGCTCCACCCTCATGACCTCACCTGACCTAAGGACCTGCGAGAGGCCCACCTCCTAAGGCCATCACATTGGGGGGGAGGGCTTCCACATGTGACTTTAAGGGGGACACGAACATTTGCTCCATTACCAACTTTACAGCTAAAGCCAACTTGAAGAGTTTTCCAGTGGCCACATGTGTGACAATGGGAACATAATAAATAACAATAATAACAGATTATAGTCCATAAAATAAGAATTCATGAGTCCATACTGACATAAATAATTGAATAAATAAATAAATGGGAAACAGTGAAAGCGCTTCCTTACAATAGCATTACGAGGAGTGAATAGAGAATAATGGAGTTATAAAAGCATCATTGGGCACCCGACATCATAGTGATTCATTCAGGTAAGAATCATCAGTGTATGCTGAACTAGCGGGTGAGAGTTTGACTGAAGCAGGATATTTATAGAATCTCAAAGTATCTCCCACAAGATCCTTACTAATTACGATGGGAAAAATAACTATACAGTGGAGAAAGCTGGAAGACACCACCTCGAGGGCTGGACCAGCTGGGCAGTTTCCAGAGGTGTCAAAACTCACAAAAAAGCCCACTAGAAATGGAGAGGGATGGCAACAATTATGGTGACTAGAATTCCACTCAGGGAGTACTAGTTGCGGGTAGAAATAGGCATGCCCACTTGCGGGGATGGCAGATAGCTCAAGACCCCGAGGAGAGGTTGAGTGTCCGCCTTCACATCTCCACCACGGAGACCTCAGTTCCTCCTTTCAATACTTTTTTTTTTTTTTAATAGATTGGCATCTGAACTAACAACTGTTGCCAATCTGCTTCTTCTTTTTCTTTTTCTGCTTTTTCTCCCCAAATCCCTCCAGTACATAGTTGTATATTCTACTTGTGGATCCTTCTTGTTCTGCTATGTGGGACACCCCCTCAGCGTGGCCTGATGAGCGGCGCCATGTCCAGACCCAGGATCCGAACCGGTGAAACCCTGGGCCACCGAAGTGGAGCACGCAAACTTCGGCCACAGGGCCGGCCCTGTCAATATGGTATTTTTAAGTATTAAAAATATACTGGGTGACAGAGGTGAGAATAGATGACTTTGCCCACCGTACCTGTTGTGCTGCACTGGAATGCCCTTCCCTCCACCCAGTTTCTCCCAAATTTCTGCAAAGCTCGCTTCCTGTGCTGCCTCTTTGGGAGACTTCCCTCCTGGCCCCACGGAGTTGGTGCCTCCTGCGTGCTCCCATGGAGCTCTGCATAAGACCTCATACCTCTGACCTAACTTTTCTTCATCTGCCTGCTATTTGCATGTGAACTTGTGGCTTCTAGACGGCAGGACATGTTCTTGTTCGACTTTCCGTTTTCACGCCCGTTGAGGTGCTGGCCCAGAGGCACTTAGCAGACGAGCAGGTGCACAGTCTGTTTTTTTAACGGACAAAATTTGGACCTGAACTTTTTAATCAATTTTCACCAGAGAAAAACCTTAATGCCCTATTTTGGGGTTCCTTTAGACGTGGAAGGAGATTTCACAGATCTTTACTTTAAAAAATCAAGTGGAACAATACAACCTTCGCACAAAACTCAAACCAACCGAAAGAATGTTCTTAGGCAGTTTTAATCCAATAATCTCTCTTTTTTGATCAGTTACATCTCAAATTAGCCTGAAAAATCAGCATCTAGCTGATAAATCAACAGTTCGAAGAGTTGTCTCCATCCTATTCCTATATTTAACTCAAAAAACAACTTCTGATGGAATATTGCTCTTTGATTTTCTAGTGTTAAAAATTTAAGACTAATGGATCTGAGGTTTTTTAATATTTATAATGACAAATATTTACAAAGACCACTGCTCAGTGGAAAATAAGATATTGTGATAGGAAGAAATTCACAGAATTCAGAGAATTCTACTACCACATGGGCGTAGAACAAAAGCCTGATTTATTGTGACATGGTCTTTCAGACATACAGTAACTTTTAGAGACAAACCTAGCATAAAACATCTGGATTCCCTGGTGGAGCCCCCCGCAGTGCACCCCGCCATGTACCCCACCCAGAATATTTGTCATGCTTGGGCAAGTCTCCATACCTTGCCTTTATGTGAATGTTTACCCTGTCTGCATATTTTAATTTTTATTTAGTCTTGTGTTCACCATTCTGCTCCAAGTTCCTTCCATTTTGGAATGCATAGTTCTAGTTCACCATTTTCACTTTGTGCGTATATCTATTAATCCATTCTTTTTTTAAAGTGTGCATTTAAATACTATGTTTGTTTTATGTTTTTACTTGTTTGGGGTTTTTGCTATTATTAACCATACTGCAAGAGCATTCTGGTTCACATCTTATGGCACATGTGCAGGAGTTTCTTTAGGGTATGTAACTAGCAGTAAGATTGCTGGGTAAAAGAGAATGTTCCTGTTCAACTTAATTAGATGTTGCCAAATTACTCTCCAAAATGGTTGTTTTAGTTTATATTTTTACCAGCATCCACATCCTTACCAGCACTTGGTATAGTCCAGCTTTTAAATTTCTATCAATCCTATAGGTGTGAATTTGTTTCCATTTGTGTGCCCTCCATGCAGAGTGAGGTTTAGCAGCTTCTCATATTGTCAGTAGCCATTTGAGTTTCCTCATCTGTAATTTCTGTGTTTATATCCTCTGCCCCTTTTACTACTGAGCCATCTGGGGTTTTATTATCATTATCGTCATCATCATCATCATTATTACTGATTAGTAAGAGATATGTGTATATTCTGGGTGCTAATCCTTTGTTAGTCATATGTGTTGCAAAAATCTTTTCCTAGTTTTTGGCTTGTCTTTTCACATTTAAATGATATCTTTAGATACAGAGTAGTTTCAAATTTTAATGGGCTCTAATTTACCAACGTCTGCCTTTATGCTTTGTTTTTTAAATCTTGTTTTTTAAAAAAATCTTTCCTTACCCACTGAATTGATGCAATTCTATTAGGTAAATACTTATCAAGACTTTGATATCTTTTCTCCTAAATTCCAGTGTAGGTCAATGACGGAGATTTATTGGTGGCTTTCCCAGGGTATGAACTTTGCTTATCTTAGTAATCGGTGCTGCATTTGTCTAAAATGTTAACACTAACTCTTTTAAGCAGCAAAAGCTTTTTATAAATGGTTTTCAGTTCAAACAAAATGTTTTATATATAAATGATCTTTTTTAGAAAGCAGATCTTTTAACTGCTCAGGCATCGAGTTGCATATTGAGGACTTGAAAATTAGCAATGGCTTAATTGTAGCTCTTTGATCTGGATTATATCATAAACCTGGACCCCGCTCCACTTGAACCATCCATGCTGTTATTCCCCAAATGCCTCCTCCTCCAGCTACTTGAATTACTTGCTGTTGCTTCATATTCATTTCTTCCCCAACTCTTCAGCCACATTAGAAACTCCTCTGGCCAGAGAGAGCTTAAATCGCTGTTGTTACTCCCAGCACTTCGTGTTGTACGTTGTAAATGGCAGGTTGTAAATGAAAAATTGGACAAACATTTGGTGAATGCCTTTTGGACAGGACTGTTTAGACTTTTTACAGCTGGTAAATATTTATCTACTGCTCAGAAGCCAGTGATCCACCTTCCTTTCGTTTTCTACTGGTGAAAATTCCATCCTTTGGGTTGCACAATATATGAGCCTGACTTTGAAGTTGCAGGAAGTTACTTTTGGACTCTCTGTCTCTCATTCCTGCCTCTTCAATCCTGTCTTCTGTGCCCGGGGTTCCCCTGAGGAAAGGACGCGGCCAGCGGCACCTCTCAGGCCACACTCCCACCCTCACCGGCTGAACGGAAACCGCCCCCACGCACCCAGCTGGGGTGTGCCGTGTCCTGAGGAGGGCCCCTGGCCCATCCAACGGGCAGCCTGTGAAGATAATGGTGTGGGGGCAGGGAGTGGTGGTGACTAGCTTCTACCACGGGCTCAGCCCACTCCCCAGCCAATCACTGTGGCTGAGGAGGTGGCATTGCATCAGCCCCCACCGGCCACAGATTGGGGGTGGGGGTTGGGGACAGAGCAAGTTCCCAAAGAGGAGAGTGGTTCTCCCCCAAGTCGTTAGACAGAACAATAAATGCTCACCACCCGAGGTGTCAGTCCTGGCTCAGATCCTTCTCGGGTGTGTGACCTTGGCTAGGCCCTTGATTCTCACATGCCTTCCACTTCCTTACAGCCTATCAGGTGCCTTCTGTTCCACAATCCTATCATTCTAGAAGGAATGGGGCGAAGGGTTTCTCCCTTTTCTGAAACCCTTGGAGGACATGGACTGTTCCTCAAGTTTTAGAAGCTACAGGAGCTCTGTATGTTCCTGCTGTGTCCCTGGTGCGTAGCTAAGTGCCTCAGGAACACATGAGAGTCTGCCCTTTGTGTGTAAATGAGGAAACCAAGGTCCAGCCGTGTAAGTGACTGCCGTGAGCTTAGACACCGTCAAAGGCTCCCGAGAAATCCTCAGGGCTCCCACGGAGACACGGCTTCGTAAGATTCATCATTAGTCAGTACGATAAATGACCGTTTAATTTTTTAGTTGCAATAATCAATGGCCAGATTTCTTCATCTAATCAAGAATCGACACTTGAGGAACTAAACTTATGGTTATCAGAACGACAGTGCCAGCTTTGCGATGTGGCATGTTTATTCTGGGGGATCTCTAATGTCTTTCAATAAGAATGAGTTCTAATGATTTGGTCTTGCAGACTCACTCTGGGCCTGGGCTGTTCTCACACTGACCACACGGAGCTGTCGGCTGATGCTACGCTGGGAGTCTCCAGGCAGAGCAGCATCTTGGCCATTTTCATGCCTCCGCTGTCTAGCCCCAGGCCTGGCACATGGTGGTTGGGTGCATATCTAACATTAATGGGAAGTGAATACACCGGGACTCGGTCCTTCTCTCTCTGGAAGGAACCCGAAGGGTACACATGTCACTACTTGTCAGTTGGCATAATGGGAGAGTGAACGTAAGAATAACAAGTATGTGGACAACACAAATAAAACAATAGGAGCAAGAAAAAGAGGGGAGCTTGAACTCACATTGGGAGCAGACACGAAACATTGACAGGAGGGGAGATGAGTCATAGTTGTAAGCAGCTGGAAGGTTTCATTTAGAAAGTTATTCAGCATTCCCGCTTTCAGCAGCACTATTTTGTTTGCTTTTGCACGATTCCCAACATTACTATTCATCTTAGGCAGGGATTTCCTACAAGTCTGCACTACGGGAAGTGCTCAGACTGCACTTCTCTCCAGGGTGGGCTGCATGGCGAGGAGGAGGTGTGAGCAGTGTCGCACTCTCTGTCCTTGGTGCACTGTGTGGCCTGTCCTCTCTCTGCTTCCCAACAAAGGAAGCAGTAACAAGCTTGAGGGACCAGCCAGTGCCATCTG
Source organism: Equus przewalskii (assembly GCF_037783145.1). Classification (NCBI taxonomy): domain Eukaryota; kingdom Metazoa; phylum Chordata; class Mammalia; order Perissodactyla; family Equidae; genus Equus; species Equus przewalskii. The sequence goes on from NC_091834.1 coordinate 105,517,414, forward strand.
TGATGCCCACACTCACTGTCTCCAGACTAACGCTTTAGACAGGCTTCTGGAACATGACTGAAAACATCTTACTGGAAGAACACCAATGACGTTGTGTATCACAGAATGTCATCATTAGCAAAGCAAAGGAATTCTCGTTTTGGAAAGCATCCTGGTGTGATTGTAGATTCATTAGCGTATTTATACTTAAGTGGGACTCTCTCTGATGAGGAGCTGTGATCTTATGCTAGAAATGAGAACCAGACTTATCATTGCTCCGCGGTCAATTTATCGGCTACCAGCTCACGCTTATACTTAAACGCAACTGAAATTCAAGTCAACAGTGGAACTCAAGACCTTGGATTTGTGTGCTGTTCCACAGCAGATTGTTCAGGTGTGTATCTGTACCTCTGTGCACATTCCAGTTGCCATTACCAAATGGATTATGTAATTGACATCTTTGGGTCGAAAATCCCCGATTCCTATATTTTACTCATCAGTATGAATTAGGATGACATCCTTTTAATATCTTTATAAAGAAAATGTTCTTAATGAGAGAAAAGATAGGCTAAGAGAAAAAGCACCATAAAAAGACAGTTATGACTGAAAGTAATAACTGAGAAGTAAAAAATAGGATGAAAGGGTGAATATGAAGTTTTTTTCTTCATAAATAACAGTAATGCATCCCTCAAGAGGATCACACTGCAAATGCCTGCACATGTGTCGGAACACGATTGAGAAAACTGTTTCTGAGGGTTCAGGTCAAAGTGGTGGGGGTGGGGGGCTGGGTGGACATACAGGTACACACGAGAGGAAAGAAAGGTTTGTCCTCTTGTCCCGAGGTCTGAGGGGAGGCACAGACCCTACTGAGCTGATTCCACACAGCATTTTGGAGTGTAGATTCCCCCTGAGGGCTCAGGACATTAAATCCTTTTGTGATTTGGGTCCGTTATTACCCTCTGTGCCTGAGCTTTCTCACCTGTAAGGTGAGGCTCTTTCACTCCCCACCCCATACAGGATTCTGAGCTCCCTGGGAAAAGAGGCTATTTAAACACAAGTCTGACTCAGCATTTCTGTCTTCAGCTCGGAGCACTCTGTGTGTGAAGTCTCCCTGAGGATTCGCTCTGCGCTTTCCCTCCTGGCACCCTCAGAGGCCACGTATGTAGGTGACTACACAGACAGTCTTGGAGGTCAAGTTGAGTGTTCCTCTCTACCTTTCTGACATTTATGCCTCTCAGCCTCTTTAAAGATTTTACTTTTCCTTTTTCTCCCCAAAGCCCCCTGGTACATAGCTGTATATTTTAGTTGTGGGTCCTTCTAGTTGTGGCATGTGGGACACCGCCTCAGCATGGCCTGATGAGTGGTGCCATGTCCGTGCCCAGCATTCAAACTGGTGAACCCCTGGGCCGCCAAAGTGGAGAGCATGAACTCAACCACTCGGCCACAGGGCCAGCCCCTAAATTTTCCTTTTTTATTTTTGAGGAAGATTAGCCCTGAGCTAACTTCTGCCGCCAATCCTCCTCTTTTTGCTGAGGAAGACCGAGGAGGAGCTAACATTCGTTCTCATCTTCCTCTACTTTATATGTGGGACGCTTGCCACAGCATGGCTTGCCAAACAGTGTGTAGGCCCACACCTGGGATCTGAACCAGCGAACCCTGGGTCCTGGAAGCAGAACGTGTGAACCTAACCGCTGCACCATGGGGCCGGCTCGCCTCTAAGCCTCTTTACCATAAGGAAGAAAAGACATCAAAAAAGGGAAAAATCTGACCTTACTCTTTCCTCTCCTTCAACTCCACTTTTGCCCTTAGCAACAATACAACACCCTGGGGTGATGTATTTAGTTACTTGAGTTTATCCTTTAGATCCCCACACTCAGTTAAAGGAGAGCCTAAAGGTATGGCTTCCTGACAGGTCTTTAAAGATATTCAGTTCTCTAAAGCCAGAAGCGGTGTACAAGTCAGAGGGCATTTTTGACACAAGCAATACCGTTTTGTAATAGTTGACATTTCACTTTCATTAGGCTTCCAGGACAAGGTGGAAAGTCAACCCAAAGTGAAATTTGTCAGTAGAGAAGAAAACGGGGTTTGTTAAATCTTTGCTTACAGTAATTTAGCAAGATCTTCAAATATTTAGTGTCTGTGCTCAAGAGGTTTTCCAGTGGCTGTTGGATCAAAAAAGTTGAGAGACTCTTGTCCTGGAGAAATTCAGTTTTAGGTGGTTCATAACAGAGAGAGGTATTTTTTCAAGTATAACATGGCTACAAAGTATCTATGAGATAGTTTCATCCTTATGAATTTGTTTTTTTGAAGCATCCTTCTCAGGATCACCACTGAAACTATCCTGAAAAACATCTTCTGAGTTAGGAATTCCATCCTCTACAGCTCAAAAAATAATGAAAGGCGATCAGAGGTTCAAGCCATTTTAAGCCTGGATGTGTTAGTGCACTTTCTGACAGAGACTTAGTTATCTTACTTGCCAAGCTTGCCAAGCTTACTATTATTATTTTTTGCAGGGATTACATGCAGCTAAATCAAAAGAAAGTGCTTTTAGTTATTTTTTTAGATGAGTACAGTATTACATCAATTATTAATCCAGAAATGTTTTTCAAATATTTTATTACGAAAAATTGCAAACATATACAGAAACTGAAAGAATTTTACAGTAGACATTCTTTCAGCCACCAGGATTCTACCATTAACGTTGTAGTACTCGTCCATCTTTCCATCCATGCACGAATGCGTCTCCTGCAGGGATGCTCGAGATTGTTTACTAACTGGCGTCAGTACCTCCAGTTTTTACCTCTCCACGCTGCCTATCTTTTCTATTGTTGTCAGAGCCATCTTTCCGAAACAAAATTCTTACCATGTAGCTTCTGACAACCCTTCAATACTTCCTAAAGCTTCAGAAAAATGCCCAAAGTCCTTATTGCATCCTGGCCCTTGCATCCTGCTTTTCGAGCACCTTCCTCATCCAATACGCTGGCGGCCACATGTACTGCTTGCAGTTCTCGAATCATACGAGTCACTGGACTTCTCTGAGCCTTTGCTCAGCCTTCTCTTTCTACCTAACGTGACGCTTTCCTTTCCCTATAACCCCTACATTCACTGTTAATGAATCGTTTGCAGCTTGTCTGTACTTAAAGACCTGGTGATACTCACACCCCCTGCCCCCGCAACTGCCAAATCAGAGAAGCCTACTTTGACGCCTTATCCCAAGAAGCCCTCAGCCTTCCCCAAACACTGTCGTATTTCCCAGGACCCCTTCCTTCACGTAACTTATTAGTATCTCGCTTTCTGACCTTTCTTGCTGCTCACAAATGCAAACTCAGGTTCACGTCTCACCCCCCGGGTCTTCGCAGAGTCGCAGGGAGGTACCGAGACGCGGTCTCAGCGCCTGGGTCCAGCGCACCTGCAGCCCGCCCGCGAAGGACGCGCCTCGGGACCGCCCGCTCCCTTCCCCCGCCGGGACACCGCGGCGTCCGCGGCTGCAGCTCCCCTGCCCCCAGACCCCACCTTCCCGTGCAAACAGAAGCGAGCCTCGGGCCCCATCCCGGTACGCTGGGCCCGCTCCCTCCCACTTCCAACGGGACATCCGCCGGCCGTAAAGCTCGGTGCCGACTGCTGCAAAGCGCCTGACGACAGAGCCCGGGGCCGAAGTACGGCCCGCAACCGCCCCCACCCCCGCTGTAAACGTTTGGGTTTCAGGAGCCGAGCGGAGTCGCTGCCTTCTTGTTTGCCTTCCGCACGCGGCCTCAGTCAGTCGGAGGCGGCTCGGGGCCGCGGCAGGGTCGGAGGAAGGGCCCGCGCTTCGCCCCGCGCCCGGCGCCTCCCGGCCGCCATCATCCCGGCGTGCACCGCGGCGGCGGGCGAGCCGGCGGCCATGTTGCGATAGTTTGTTGTTTTCCTCCTGCGGAGAAGCGGGCCCGAGTGGCCCGCCGCCGCCGCCTCGCCCGCCTCCGCCCTTGCTGGCCCGCCGTCCGCCGCCCCCGTCCTCCGCCGCGCGTCCCCGGGCCCCGGCTGGCCCGGCGGCCCCCCGGCTGGCTGGTGGGGCAAGTCCGACGGCCGGGCCCAGCGAGCACCATGGCGGCCGCCCTGGGAGCGGGCGGAGGAGCCGGCGCCGGAGGTACGTGAGGCCCGCGGGGACGGAGGGCTGCGGGCCGGGCGCCACCTGCCCCCGCGCCGCTCCCGCCGTCGTGCGCCCTCCGCCCTCAGTCGAGTCCGCGGGGCGCCGGGCCTCGGCGGGGACGGCCTCGGGGGTCGGGGCCAGGCGCGCTGCCGGGGGCGACCGGTTTCGGGCCCGCGCTCACGGGCGCCCTTTGTGAGCAGCGGGCGGCGTCCGGGGAGCGGGGCTCCCGAGGGGGCCCTCGGCGTGGCGGCCACGGCGTCCCGGGGCGGGCGCGAGAGGCTTAGGCGCGGCGTCGGTCCCTCTGCGTGGCTTCTCGTGCTTTGCAGGCTTAGGTGGCTTTGGTAGGGCACCTAAGTGACAGATTTCAGGGAAAGCCACTTTCCGTTGGAAGCACGTTTCGTGGATTTTTTTTCCCCTTAAATATGTAAAAATAGTTGAAGTGAGTTTTGGGATGGTTGGAAAACTTTGATAAAGGAGACGCGGGGGGATAAAGTAGGAAGGACGGGAACATTTGGGAGCCGCTCTTGAACGTTGGGAGGCGTTCTGGTGTGTCCTCCAGGGCACCCTTTGGTAACGCTGACTTAGGAGGACCTTGTAGGACCCCTGCTCAGGGGTTTTGGCCCGAATGCCGAGACGTTTGTATGGCCAAGTGGGAAAACCGCACTGAACGCGGAGGGCGCGTCTGGCAGCGTGATTTGGTGTTTGTCTCTTTTCTGTCAGATGGTTCTTTGCACGTTAGATCTAAGGCTTCCTGGTTACGTTTTGAAATATATGGTTCATTCTCCTCCCGTGGTTACTCTCTAGGGCCACAGTCACGTGTTTTGTGTCACTCTCGGGGTGGCCTGGGAACTCGCGGGTCGGCACTGTTTTCGTTCGTGATGCCGACGTGCTGTGCGTCTTTCGCTCTCTGGTCCGGTTTCCCAGAGGCTCTGACGACGACACCGCTCTGCTTGCATGGTCTTTGGAGTGTCTCACTTTGACTCTTTAAAACCTGGACGTCAGTGAATGTGCAGTCATGCGCCGCAGAACGACCTTCCGGGCAGCGACGGGCCGCGGGAAGCGCGCGCTGAGGTTCGCGCGACGCGTCTCGCAGAACTCTCGCCGTCGCTAAGCGCCTACGCAGCACTGTGGTGTCCTCAAAAAATTTGAGTCCCGAAAGTTTGAGAATTGCTGTTGTGGAGGATTAAGTGGGCTTTGTCCTCTGTGTTTTTTTCTTGCGTATGGTCACAGGCGGCTGGTTTCCCGTGGCTCTTAGACTAAACCACACTCCCTGTTACCAAGATTTGGGGGTGCTGCCAGACTTGACACCGCCACCCTGCCACCATGCTGTGTGAGCGTTGGCCTCCTCTCCAGGAGGACTGCCCTGCCCCGGCTCTGGCCTGTCTGGGCATGACTACTACTACTACTTCCTTTTTTTTTTTGGTGAGGAAGATTAGCCCTGAGCTAACATCTATGCTAGTCTTCCTGTGTTTTGTCTGTGGGATTGCACCACAGCATGGCCTGATGAGTGGTGTGTATGTCTGCACCTGGGATCCAAACCCATGAACCCGGGGCAACTGAAGCGGAGCGTGGGAACTTAACCACTGCCACTGGGCTGGCCCCTGGAGCTTTACTTCTGTCTAAAGTATTTCCGTTTCCTGCTCACGTGCCTGCCTCCACTTTCTTTTGTGGCACCCTTGCTTTCCTCAGAACGTCTGTCCCAGTTTGTGATTGTGTTTAGTTATTTACTTCTTGTGTAAATCTCTCTCCTCCAGTAGTCTGTAAGCCCCATGAGAACAGGAATGCACCTGTTTTACCTGCCGTGGATTCCAAGTTCCTGACACGTAGTGTGTGCAACAAATATTTGGCAAATGAATGAATTGAAGAATGAAATGTTTTCTGTACAAATCCCTGTACCCCCTTTTCTCTGCAGCTGGAAGTTGCACATGAACAGCTGGCACCTTGTATGGCATGAATAGGATTGCCTGTTTCTATCATTTGTTTTTTTTTTATTGAGTGGTTTATCTCTTTTTCATTATTTTAAATAATTCTTTGTATATTATGTTAGGATTATTGACCCTTTTTATGGTGCTTGCCCTATAACCTTGTTTTAAACTTTTTGCTGTATGGGAGTTTTAAAATTTTATCTTGTGAAATATATCACTGGTTTTTGTAAACTTCTTTCTTGATGGTGTCTTCATTGCCACGAGTCCCTCTCTGCTTCTAATATTTTATGCTTCTGAGCTTTTTTACATTTAGCTTTTATTCCACGTGGAATTTATTTTGAACACAGTGTGAATTTGGGGCTTCTAACAGTTGTAATATGATTTATTGAATTCTCCATGTTTTCCATCTTTATCGTATATTAAATTTTCAGTCATAGTTTTTAAAGTAATTGCTTTCTAGTGTGTGTGTATGTGTTCTTTTTCAGAAATTTTTGGATTAGCCGTGTGCATTTTTTAAAAAAATGAACTTCAGAATTATCAATCAGGTTCTATAAAGAATTCAACTGGAATTTTTATTGGGATTGCCTTGAGTTTAACATAATTTGGGAATGATTGGTATTTTTACAATGTGGGTTCTTTCATCCAGCAACGAAGATGTCTGTCTGTCAAATTGTTCTTTTTGTTTGTCAGTCATCTACCAAATGTTTATTGAGTACCTGCTGTGTGCTGGGCACTGCTCTAAGAGGTTGGGATGCGTAGTGAACACACCAGACGCATCCCTGCCCTTAGGGAGCTTATGTTAGTAACATTTTCTTTATATAATTCTTTCACATTTCTTGTTAGTTTCATTCCCAGATATTTCTGTTTGTTGTCGTTGTGGATAGTATAGTTCTCTATCCTATTACATTCTCGAATTTGTTACTGATGTACTATAGAAATTTTTTTTTTTGTAATTTAATTATTTGCAACTGGCTTATTGGAATCTGGTTTTAATAGTTTGGTGCTTTGGATTTTCTAGTTAGACAGGCATATCTACGGTCTCTTTTATTCCAATATTTATATCTCATTTCTTTTTCTTGTCTTTCTTGTCCTGGAAGCATTCATTGTCAAGCCCTCCACTATAATGTTAAATAGTATGGGTGATGACAGGCATTTTTATCTTGTCTTCTTGTTCTGAGTTTGAGTTTTTTTAATGTTTGACCATTGAGTAGGGTGTTTGCTGTAGGTTTCTGATAGTTATTGTTTGTTTAGCTAAGAAAGTTTGTTTTTTGAATTGGGTTTTAAATTCTCTCAAATGCTTTTTCTGCATCTGCTGAGGTGATCTGTGAGGCTCCTTCTTTAATCTCTTCATGTAATCTATTGATAGATTTCCAGTGCTGAACTAACCATGCATTCTTGGGTGCAAAACCTTGTTCTTGGGGGCCGGCCCCGTGGCCGAGTGGTTAAGTTCGCGCGCTCCGCTTTGGCGGCCCAGGATTTCTCTGGTTCAGATCCTGGACACGGACAGGGCACTGCCTGTCAGGCCATGTTGAGGTGGTGTCCCACCTGCCACAACTAGAAGACCCACAACTAAGATATACAGCTATGTACTGGGGGGATTTGGGGAGAAAAAGCAGGAAAAAAAACCAAAAAACTTTATTGTTCTGCATGTTTCATTCTTTTTAACATATTGTTGCATTTCAGCTTAGGATTTCTCTATGGTCATAAGAGAGAGTGGCTTATAGTTTTCTTTGTTTATATTTGTGTGTGCACATGTGCTGTTCTGTTTTTTATAACATAGGCTGGCTTCCCAGAGTGAGTTGTGAGGTTTTCTGGGACAGTGTAAAAATCCCTTTGTTAAATGTTAGAAGAATCCTGTCTGTAAAGCCATTTGGGTCTGGTGCCTCTTTAAGTTATTTTTCAATTTCTTCTGTCATTATTGGTGTATTTAGCTTTTTAAAAACCATGAGTAGTCACTTTGGAAAAAATTTCTGGAAAAATTATTCTTTGTTTATATTTTTGAATTAATTAATGTAGAGTTAAATGCTATAGCTTCCTAAGAATGGGTGTGTTGAAGTAAATTTTTTGAAACCCATGCATGTCTGAACAAATTCTTTCTTTATTTTCATACTTGATTGATGATTTGGTTGTGTCTAGAATTCTAGATTTGAATTCATTTTCTGTAGATTTTTGTGGGTACTGTTGTGATGTTTTCTGACTTCCAGTTCTGCTCTTGAGAAGTCTGATGACATTCTTATTTCTTATCATTTGTATGTGACCTTTTTTCTCTCTCTGGAGAGTTTTAACAACTCCTCTCCAGTGTTCTAAAATTTTGTTAGCATAGGTCTTTTTGTATTTATTGTACTCTGCATTTGGCGTACACTTTAGGTTGGAAATATGTGTTCCTCAATTCTGGGAAATCTTATATTGTTTTTCTCCCTTTCATTTCTTCTGTTCTCACCTTCTGAAACTCTTAGTATTGGATTTTGATGCTTCATTTACATACAGAATAAGAATGAGACAGTTCGTTAATATTCTTTTGGAAGGATAGGTGCTTTTGTAGTTCATAAAGTGAAATAAAAGACTAGGACAGCTAAGACTGGAGAAGCGTGGAAATCAGGGCTGCTCTGGAGCCTTGGGCACATGCAGCTGCTGGCGAGGCATCCCTCCAGCGAGGCTGCCACTCCCTCTTCAGTTATTTTTCTGATTGACGCCGGAATTTTGTTCCTGTTTGACTAAATGCTGTTCATCTTTAGCTGATTTAGCTATAGCTACATGTGGGTCCACTGTTGATCTTTTGGTACTTCCCTCTCTTTTTTGAGAGAATATGGAACTCTGATACTTATGTATAATTCCATTTTTAAAATGTTGGCAACTAAGTCGATTAAAAACAGATAACGTAATTCAAAGAGAGCATGTGTCTTTAGGCCACCAGATTGCAGCCTACACTTTAGAGTGATTCTGCCAGCGTAATTTAGTAGGTCCCATGAATGAGTAGTCTTCTTACTAAACATTGAGGAAGTTGTGGCTGTCCTTCAGTATTTTATATAGGAAGTCACAGGGTGTTTACTACAGTTCCTTCCTCGGTGAATTCAAGGCACTGTACTGGATGTTTGGTAGACCTGAGTTTAAATCTAGTTTTGCCGTTTACTGACGTTGGTTAATCTTAATTTTCACGTTTGTAAAAGGAGGATTTGGGGATGGATTACCTGAGAAAATGAATGTAAAAATGCTGGCTTGTTGAAGTGAAATGGGGCCTCAGTTCAGCTCTTCAGTAGTGTTAGGATTTGGGTTTTAGCAGTCCCGTTTCAGTCAGGAGAACAGAAGCCATGCTATGCTTTCCAAGTATGAAGGGTTTTAATACAGGAACCAGAGGCTTATACAACCCTTGAAAAGGCTGGAGGTCCAACGATCAGGAAGACTTTCTCTATGAATCTCAGCTTGGTTGTCAGGGGCTTGCCGGGAAGCCCTTGCGACTCTGAAGGCTGTTGGGGAAGCTCCCGTGGGCTGTCCCAGTCTGCAGCGCTGAAGTGTTTCCTTTTGATGGTATTGAGTCTCAAGAAACCACCGCTGTCACAGCTCTTATAAGCCAGATGCAACACGTGGTTTTCAAGAGCTCCCTGTGACCTGAGAACTTCACATCTGCTTTCTGTGTGTGTGTGTGTGTGTGTGTGTGTGTGTGTGTGTGTGTGTGTGTGCGCGCGCGCATGCGTGCATGCATGTGTGTGCACGTCCATGTGTCTGTGTTCGTGTCTGTGTCCGTGTGTCCTGCCTCTGCCTCCTGAGAATAATTGTGATGGTAATTGCGACTCAAACCTGTGAGAACCTTGTCTTGCAGACTCTAACTTAGAGCCGCACAGGGAAGGAGGCTCTGGGAAGTGCGTGTCCCGTATCCTCTGCACCATTGCTCAGAGTGGTGGCGACCACAGTTACAGTTAGCACGACTGTTGCTTATGTCTATGGAAGGAAAAAGATTGGTGGAAGGACTTTCTCCCTTTTTTTGACATTTTTCCCGTTAAACTTCACAAATTTAGCAGCTGATCTGCAGCAATTTAAAAGGTTTCACTTTTTAAAAAGAGGCTCTAGATTCTTGGGAAAAGAAATGGGGTGTCATTTTCTCTAGAGTCTAAGTCGTGATGGCAACATCCAGTTGGTGGAGCCCAGACCGCTTTTCTTCTTCTGGCTGCCCTGGATGGTAGAGAACTCAAGGGTCTAGCTTTTATAGCTTCCATCTCGGGAGGCAGAGCCTTGTCTTCATCAGGACTCATACCATGATTTCCAAACACAGGAAGAGGAAATTCATTTGCACGATAGCCCAACAAATGGCCAATGTGCACTACACTTCATAAGCAAAATACAGAGTTCATTTAGGAAGAACATGTCCAGGGACCCCTGTAATATAAGAGATTTTTAAAACAGTGACTACAAATTATTTCTCAAGCAACATGATCTAAGGCTGTTTCTGAAAGCTTTGCTTGGTTACTCAGAATTTGGTAGTTATATTGTAGGGCTAATAGGCTCACTTTCAAAGTTCTTCAACGTTGTCCTGATTGCTTTTGTTTAGTTACTGTTTAAATAAGGGGTCTGGATTGCCTCATCTGTAAAATACGGAATTTTTTGACTCTTAGTGATTCAGAATGCGAGCATATTATACATGAGAACGGTGTTGAGATGAAAGAAGGTTGAAAACTTTTGGATTAGAGCAAAGATTGGTATACTTTTTCTGTAAAAGGTCAGATGTAAATATTTTAGGCTTTGCAGATCCCATGGATTGTGTTGAAACTACTCAGCTCTGCCCTTGTAGTTTGAAAGCAGCTATAGACAATATGTAATTGAATTGTCATACAGTGTTCCAATAAAAGCTTATTATGTAGACAGTAGTCAAATTTGGATAAAACAGGTTGCAGACCTACTTGGCCTGTGGACTATAGTTTGCTGACCCTTAGACTAGACTTGAGCCCTGTTCCCAGGTAGTATTCTATAAAGTTTCTAGTCCAAGTTCCAGATTCCTGGAAACGGTGAGGAAATAGTGAGAATGCTAAGTAAAAGTTGTGTTAGTTATAGGTATCTTATTGCTGTGTAATTGAAAATTGTAAAAATTCCAGTAGATATCTTTAGTCTTGCTGTTAAGGGAAATTGACTCCCTTATTAGAGTAGAATGTTTAGTTCAAGGGTTACTCTTAGGAGGAGAGTTTCCAGACAAAGGCATTGACCACTCTTGCCCTGCTGAGTTAATCTTTCCCTTGGTCTTCAGGGATGTGCTGTTCTTCCTTAAAAACTGGACTCAGGACACATTTTGTTCTCTTGGTTCTGCTCAGTATGGCAGATATAAACTGGAACTTTAAAAAAAGGATTTGTCTATGTTCTAAAGGAGAACAGAAAGGAAATGACTGCAGAAAATGTAAGAAGAATAAAAGCAGGTGTACAGGGTTCTTTGTAGTTTGTTTCTTAGGATTTTGAGTCAGGGTTCTCTCCACATCCATTTTTACATAGCATATTCCAGGGAGAAAGAATGTATGTTCTTACTGTCTGCCTCACTAGGTGTGGTCTTTCCCTTGCTTAATGTGCCTTCGTTTAAGCACAGGGTTACCCACGTTTACAACCCTTCTTATTTCCTTTTGGGAATTCTGGTTGTTTTTCACTTCCATCTGCTGCTGTACCTATATCTCACTGACTTGTGTCATTTCTTTTCTCTGTCGTAAATGGTCCCCTTCACGCATCTCTTCCATCTCCATGCATTCATGGCCAAAGCTTCTTGAGAGAGTAGTCACCACCTGTATAAAGCAACAATATCTTGCTCCTGCTCACTTTGTATTTTCCTTTTTGCAGGGAGAAATAATTTAATAATATAAACTCTCCAGAATAATGTGACAAACCTGTGAACCTTACAGCTGCAATTAGCCTTTAATGCTTTGTCCCGTTTGCATCAGGTTGTTTTCTTGTAACGAAGGAAAATATTACAGATGAGGTCCCTGTTATACTTTGCCTAAGTCTACCAACTCTTTCTTCTCCAGAGTTGCATACTGTCAGGAATTTGACATTAGTATTTCCATGAAGGTTTCTGTTACACATCAATGTAGCACGATATTAAATTAATAAATATATCTACATGTATGTATTCATAACCAGTATATACTTATTTTATGCCACAAAGGTTACCTTGTGCATATGTCATTTTGTATTTTTAACAGTAAGTCTTTGGTTTAGATTTGTCAAAGTGAGGCCACTCATTTTGAGCAAGTGAGGAATAAAAGATAAATGCATGTTTATTTTTGCTAGATATTGCCAAATACATTTTTGTGTAGGGTTTGTACCACCACTAGTATATGAGAGCACTTATTCCCCCACAGTCTCAACAGAGTATGTTGTCAAATGTTTGAGTCTTTGTCAGAAGTGAAAAATAGTTCATGTTTTTAAAAAGATTTATTGGAAAAATGTCAACTTAAAAATAATTGCGTAGTTCCTATATGTCCATCATCCAGCTACAGCAATATTAAATCATGGCTAATCAATTGTATTTCATTTGTACTCAACTTTCTTATTCCTTCCCCTTATTTTTTTGAAGAAAGTAAGAATATCATAGACACATCATTTTGTCTGTAAATATTTCTTTGTGATCTCTAAAAGATAGACTTAAAAAACCATTATACTCTTAGCATACCTGAAAAAAGAACCATTTCGTAATGTCACATGCAGTCAGTGCTCAAGATTTCGTTAGATTTATGTCATAAAAGTTTAAAAATACACTATATTTGAATTAGAATCCAAATAAAGGCTGCACATTGTGATTAATGTTTTTTAAGTTTCTTTAATTTCCTTCTGTTTCTCTGTTTCTTTGTGGTTTATTTGTTGAATTGTTACGGAATTTCCTACAGTCTGGATTTTACTGATTGTATTTCATTGGAGTTTTTTTAAAAATTATTTTTTGTTATGGTTAAATACATATAACAAAACTTACCATCATAACCATTTTTTAAAAATTATTTTATTGAAGTCATATTGGTTTATAGTAGTAATTTCAGGTGTACGTTACTATATATCAGTTTCTGTGTAGACTGCATCTTGCTAACCCCCAATAGTCTAGTTTTGTTTGTTGTTTTTTTCATGTTTCAAAGGTGTATTTTTTAAAAATTATTTTATTGAGGTCATTTTGGTTTCTAACGTGTAATTTCAGGTGTATGTTGTTATATATCAGTTTGTGTATAGACTGCATCTTGCTCACCCCTGATAGTCTAGTTTTTGTCTGTAACCATCCATATGTGCCCCTTTACCCGTTTTGCCCTTCCCCCCACCCCCTTCTCCTCTGGTAACCACTAATCTGTTCTCCTTTGTCTTCCACATATGAGTGCAATCATGTGGTGTTTGTCTTTCTCTGTCTGGCTTATTTCGCTTAACCTAATATCCTCAAGGTCCATCCATGTGTTGCGAATGGGACAATTTTGTCTTTTTTTTTTGACTGAGTAGTATTTCATTGTATGTATATACCACATGTTCTTTATCCATTCATCAGTTGATGGGCACTTGGGTTGCTTCCACGTCTGGGCTATTGTCAATAATGCTGCAATGAGCATAGTGGTGCATAAATGTTTTCGTATTGTTGATTTCAGGTTCTTTGGATAAATACCCAGTAGTGGGATAGCTGGATCATATGGTATTTCTATTTTTAATTTTTTGAAAAATCTCCATACTGTTTCTCATAGTGGCTGCACCAGTTTGCATTCTCCCCAGCAGTGTATGAAGGTTCCCTTTTCTCCACGTTCTCTCCAACATTTGTTATTTTTTGTCTTTTTAATTATAGCCATTTTGACAGGTATAAGATGATATCTCATTGTAGTTTTGATTTGCATTTCCCTAATAATTGGTGATGTTGAACATCCTTTCATGTGCCTGTTGGCCATCTGTGTATCTTCTTTGGAAAAATGTCTGTTCATACTCTCTGCGTATTTTTTGATCAGATTGTTCATTTTTTTGTTGTTGAGTTGTATGAGTTCTGTATATATTTTGGAAATTAACCCCTTGTCAGATGTGTGATTTGCAGATATTTTCTCCCAGTTGGTGGATTGGCTTTTCCTTTTGTTCATAGTTTCTTTTGCCTTGCAGAAGCTTTTTAGTCTGTAGTCCCATTTGTTTATTTTTTCGTTTCCCTTGCTTGAATAGACGTGGTATTTGAAAAGATACTGCTAAGACCAGTGTCACAGAGTGTACTGCCTATATTTTCTTTTGGATTTTTATGGTTTCAGGTCTTATGTTCAAGTGTTTTTATCCATTTTGAGTTAATTTTTGTGTATGGTGTGAGATAATGGTCTGCTTTCATTCTTTTGCACATGGCTGTCCAGTTTTCCCAATACCATTTATTGAAGAGACTTTCCTTTCTCCATTGTACATTCTTGACTCCTTTGTCAAAGATTAGCTTTCCATAGATGTCTGGCTTTATTTCTGGGTTTTCACTTCTGTTCCATTGATCTGTGTGCCTGTTCTTGTACCAGTACCATGCTGTTTTGAGTAGTATAGCTGTGTAGTATATTTTGAAGTCAGGGATTGTGATGCCTCCAGCTTTGTTCTTTTCTCCAGGATTTCTTTGGCTATTCAGGGTCTTTTGTTGTTCTGTATAAATTTTAGGACTCTTTGTTCTACTTTCAAGAAGAATGTCACTTGGATTTATTGGGATTGTATTGAATCTGTAGATTGCTTTAGGTAATATGGTCATTTTAGCTGTGTTTGTTCTTCCCGTCTATGAGTGTGGACTCCATTTCTTTATATCTTCTTCGATTTCTTTCAGTAATGTCTTATAGTTTTCAGTATATAGGTCTTTCACCTCTTTGGTTAAGTTTATTCTTAGATATTTTATTCTTTTTGTTGCGATTGTAAATGGGATTATATTCTTGACTTTTCTTTCTGCTAGTTTGTTATTAGTGTATAGAAATGCCACTGATTTTTAAATTTGATTTTGTACCATACAACTTGGTTGTAGTTGTTGATTATTTCTAATAGTTTTCTGGTGGATTCTTTAGGGTTTTCTATGTATAGAATCATGTTGTCTGCAGAGAGTGAGAATTTTACTTCTTCCTTTCCAATTTGAATTCCTTTTATTTCTTTTTCTTGCCTAATTGCTCAGGCAAAACCTCCAGTAGTATGTTGAATAAGAGTGGTGAGGGTCAGTATGCTTGTCTTGTTCCTGTTCTCAGAGGAGTGGCTTTCAGTTTTTCTCTGTTAGGTATGATGTAAGCTGTGGGTTTGTCATATATGGCCTTTATTGTGTTGAGATGCTTGCTTTTTCTGCCCATTTTATTGAGAGTTTTTATCATAAGTGGATGTTGGATTTTGTCAAATGCCTTCTCTGCATCTATTGAGATGATTGTGTGATTTTCATTCCTCATTTTGTTGATGTGGTGTGTCACATTGATTAATTTGCGGATGTTGAACCATCCCTGCATCCCTGGTTTAAATCCCACTTGATCATGGTGTATGATCCTTTTAACGTATTGATGTATTTGATATGCTTATATTTTGTTGAGGATTTTTGCACCTGTGTTCATCAGCGATATTGGCTTTTAATTTTCCTTTATTGTGTTTTTGTCTGGTTTTGGTATGAGGGTAGTTTTGGCCTTGTAGTATGAGTTAGGAAGCATTCTGTCTTCTTCAGTTTTTTATAATAGTTTGAGATGGATGGGTGTTAAATATTCTTTGAATGTTTGGTGGGATTCTCCAGAGAAGCCGTCTGGTCATGGACTTTTGTTTTTTAGGGAAGTTTTTGATTACTGTTTCAATCTCTTATGACTGGTCTATTCAGATTCTCTATTTCTTATTTGTTTAGTTTTGGGAGGTTATATGATTCTAAGAATTTATTCATTTCTTCTGGATTATACAATTTGTTGGCATGTAACTTTTCGTTGTATTCTCTTAGAGTCCTTTGTATTTCTGTGGCATCTGTTGTAATTTCTCCTCGTTCACTTTTAATTTTATTTATTTGAGACTTCTCTCTCTTTTTTTCTAGTGGGTCTGGCTAAGGTTTGTCAGTTTTGTTTTATCTTCTTAAAGAACCAGCTCTTAGTTTCATTCATTGGTCCTTTCTATTGTTTATTTAGTCTCTGTTTCATTTATTACTGCTGTAGTTTTTATTATTTCCCTCCTTCTGCTGACTTTGGGCTTTTTCTTCTTTTTCTGCTTCTCTTAAGTGTGGTTTAAGATTACTTACTGGAGATGTTTCTTGTTTGGTGAGGTGGGCCTGTCTAGCTGTAAATTTCCCCCTTAGTACTGCTTTTGCTTCATCCCATGAGAGTTGGTATGTTGTGTTTTCGTTTTCGTTTGTCTACAGGTATTTTTTGATTTCTCCTTTGATTTGTTCATTGATCCAGTGGTTGTTCAATATCATGTTGTTTAGTCTCCATATATTTGTGACTTTCCCAGCTTTTTTCTTGTGGTTGATTTCTAGTGTCGTAGCGTTGTGGTCTGAAAAGATGCTTGATATGATTTCAGTCTTCTTAAATTTATTGAGGCTTGCCTTGTTTCCCAGCATATTAATGTTTGAGAATGTTCCATGTGCACTTAAGGAGAATATGTATTCTGCTGTTTTTGGATGGAATGTTCTATGTATATCTATTATAAAGTCCATCTGGTCTAGCGTTTGATTTAAGGCCACTCTTTCCTTGTTGACTTTCTGTCTGGATGATCTATCCATTGATGTAAGTGCGATGTTGAGGTCCCCTAGTATTATTGTGTTGCTGTCAGTTTCTCCCTTTAAATCAGTTAATAGGTGCTTTATATACTTTGGTCCTCTTGTGTTGGGTGCCTCTCTATTCATAAGTGTTATGTTCTCTTGGTGGAATGTCCTTTTTATTCTTATATACTGCTTCTCTGTCTCTCATTATCTTTTTTATCTTGAAGTCTGCTTTGTCTGGTGTGTGTGTGACAACACCTGCTTTCTTTTGCCTGCTATTTGCTTGGAGTATCATTTTCCATCCCTTCACTCTGAGTCTGTGTTTGTCTTTAGAGCTGAGCTGTATTTCCTAGAGGCATCATATTGTTGGCTCTTGTTTTTTTCTTTGTTAGGAAGCTTGGCCCTGAGCTAACATCTGTTGTCAACCTTTCCAACCTTCCTCTTTTTTTTTGCTTGAGGAAGATTGTCACTGAGCTAACATCTGTGCCAGTCTTCCTCTATTTTATGTGGTGTGTCACCACAGCGTGGCATGATGAGGGGTGCTAGCTCTGCGTCAGGGATCTGACCCTGCAAACTCTGGGCCCCCTAAACACAGCACATAGAACTTGAACCACTCAGCCACGGGGCTGGCCCTGGCAGAAGTTTTCTTGAAAATGAAGTGAGCCTATCTCTTCAAGGAAAACAACTGACAGTATGTATTGCCAATGATAAAATCCAAGCTTTCAAGGAAAAATTAGAATTTTGGAAAAGTTGTGTTTGTTCTGGCGAGCTTAAAAACATCCCAATTCTTGAAGACTTTTCTGATGAGATTGGTAGTGCTATTAACAAATATGACCTTGATATTGAGTAATGAAATGTGTCAGCATTTGGAAGTATATTAACTCAGTGAGCCAGTATTTTCAAAATGACCGATGCATAATATTACCAAATCACGTGTGATAAAGATCCATTAACAGTGCATGACATAACAGTGTATTTCAACGTAAAGAGAGTATGAAATGTTCATTGCTAAGGCCTCAGATTCTGCATTGCAACTAACCTTTGAGAAACTGACTTTTTGAGTATTGGTGTAGTATCGAAGAAGAACATCTAAAATTGTCTGAAAAGGCTATTAAAGTACTCCTCACTTTTACAACTACATGTATATTTGCAGTAGGATTTCTTTTATGCACTTCAGTCAGAACAGTAGTCATATCCTTCTCGACAACATTTCAGTCAATGACAGACCGTGTATACTGCCGTGCTTCCGTAAGATTGGTACCATGGAGCCTGGGTGTGTAGTAGGCTGTACCATCTAGGTTTGTGTAAGTGCACTCTATGATGTTGCACAAGATGACATTGCCTAATGACGCATTTCTCAGGATGTATCTCCATCATTAAATGACACATGACTGTGTTGCAAGAAAGTGAATGTAGAAGCAGATGTAAAAATCCAGCTGTCTTCTACAAAGTCAGATGTTAAAGAATTTTGCAAAACTGGAAAATATCTTTCTCTTTTTTTAAAATGCAATATTCGTTAAAAATATGCCACATTAATGTGTAATGGGTTTATAGTTTCTTTTGCATGATTTAATGATAAAATATTTTTAAAATGCCTTGGTTTTAATTTCTAATACAGTAAATATTGAAAGATATAACCCATGTACATTTCTAATGCATTTCCTATTTTCTTTAAAATTGTAATTAGCTGGGTTTGCACCTGCCATAGCTCTCCTCCTCATTTTCCATCTCTTTACCCTTCTCTATTTTTTCCCAATAAAGACCTTAAGTTAGATTCTGTCCCTCTGTCTGTTTATTGGGCTTATCGTTTGTCTCTTCTTTAGACTGTAACCTACACAAGGGCAGAGATTTTTGTTATCTTGTCAATCCTGTATGCCAGGTGTTTAAAACAATTTCTGGCATACATTAGGTGTTCAAGAAATAATTGTTGCATGAATGAAGGTTTCATGACCTCAGTTTTATTTGTACTTTGTGCTTAACTTGCATTTCCTTATTTTGGAATGATTTCATAGCCAGTTTCCTTGGACATTTTATGAGGATCTCTCCTTTGGAGAAGTGTTCAGTTGTTTTTGCGTGCTCCTGCCTTCTGATTTTGACTTTTGTGGATTTAACTCACTCCAGGAAGGACTTACTGAGCAAGATGGCAGTTAAATTTTCTTCTGGAGTGTCTGCTCTGATGGATAGTGGTGGACTGGTGCAGGGATTCCCAACCCTAGCTGTCTATCAGAATTACTAGGAAGCTTTAAAAAAACAAAAATTAGAGCCCACTGAATCTGATTCAGAGTGGGGCCAAAGATTGCATAATTTTTAAGAAGGTCTCTAGGTGATTGTTATTAGCTAGCCTGGCATAAGGATTTTCTGGCCTTAGCAGAATTGGGTGCTATAATTAATTAGTGTTATCTGCCTGTATTAATTCCTTCACTGTGTACTCTTGTGGAAAAAGCCATGAATGAAAGTTTTTGCTTATAAAATCTTGGGACTTTCTTCATATTTTCATGGATAGAGAAGGCTGCCTGTTTTCATGAAGTATATAATCTGATGGGGGAAGGAAAACTAACACAGAAATCCTTTAGAAAATAAGTGTAAAGTAGGTGGCATTGACTAAAAGTGGAGCAGAAGGTAGAAGAGAAGGCATTGAAGATAGGTGTTTTGGCTCTGGTTCTTTTTCTCAAAAATCTTAACTTGGCTGCTTGTAAGAACAGTCCACAGGCATATTTTATTTGATCTGCAGATTTTTTTTAAAAAAAACTTGTTAGTTGCTTGTATTTAACAATTAGGGAAAAATACATATTTCTGTCTTGCCTTGAAACTTAGACTCTGCCCTCCTTGGGCCTGCATTCTTTGTAATGTGTGGTAATGCTCCTGTCTGTAAACAAGGTAAAGTCCTGCTAATTTGACATAATTCCCACCCAGCCTGCTTTGCTCATTTGTACTCCCTGCCTAGTTCCTGCAGGCGTTTGAGTTTGTCTTCCCTGACCAAAGTTTCTTAATATGTTATCTTTTTAAAAAAGAGCTTTATGTATAATTGACATGCAAGAAGTTGTATGTCTTTGAAACATGCAATTTGATAAGTTTGGGTACGTGTATACACCTGTGAAATCACAACCACAGTCAATGTAGTGAATGTGTCGTCATCTTCGAAAGTGTCCTCATGTCCTTTGTAATTCCTGCCTCCTGCTCCTGCCTGCCCTGCTACCTGTGAGCACATGCTGATTCTATTACAACCAAGTGTCTACAGTTTTACGAAAGAAATCTGAGACTATGTGCTCTTTTTTCCCCCTCTGGCTTCTCTCACTTAATACTAATTATGTTGAAAGTTGTCCATGTTGTTGAGTTTATCAATAATCATTCTCTTTTATTGTTGAGTAGAGTTGCATTTATGGGTATTTTGCAGTTTGTTCGTCTGTTTGCTTGTTGATGGACATTTGGGTTCTTTCCAGTTTTTGGCTTTTACCCACAGTGTGGGTATGAACATTTGTGTGCAAACCTTTACGTGGACTTACATTTCCTTTTCTCTTGGGTCGTTACGTAGGAGTGGAATGGTTGGGTCACATGTTAGGGCTATGTTTAGCTGTTTAAGAAACTGTCCAACTGTTTTATTAAGTGATTGTATCACTTTACGTTCCTGTCAACAGAGACTAAGAGTTGGTTGCTCAACATCTTTGACAGCACTTGGTATGGTCAGTCTTTTACATTTTAGCCCTTCTCATGGATGTGTTCTGGTGTATCATTGTGGTTTTAATGTGCATTTCCCTAATGACTAGTGTAATGATCTAGAGAATTTTGTCACACGTACATGTTCTTTGGTGAAGTCTCTACTTAAATATTTTACACTTTAAAAAAATGAGTTATTGTTGAATTTTGAGAGTTCTTTATACTCTCCACATGTAAGTCCTTTATTAGATAAATACTTTGCAAAGACTTTTTCCTAGTCTGGCTTGTCTTCATTTTTTTCTTAATGATGATTTTGGAGATTAGAAGTTTAAAATTTTGATGAAGTCCAGATTATCATTTTGTTATTTTATTGATTGTGCTTTTGCTATCACAATAAGAAATCCTTGCCTAACCCAGGCTCCACAAAGATTTTCTTCTGTTTTTGCAAGGTATAAATCCAGGTTCAGTTTTTTTTCCCCTCTTGCTTTCATTTTCCTTTTTTTTTCTTTTTTTGCATATGGCTGTGCAGTTGTTCAGCACCATTTGTTGAAAAGTGTGTCATTCATGTCTTTGTAAAATATCGGTTTTCCATATATGTATGGGTGTATTTCTTGATAGGCTATTCTATTCCATTGATCTGTTTGTCTATCTTTATGCCAATACTACAGGTTTTTTTTTCCTGCTTTATCTCCCCAAATCCCCCCAGTACATAGCTGTATATCTCAGTTGCAGGTCCCTCCAGTTGTGGCGTTTGGGACACCACGCCAGTGTGGCCTGATGACCGGTGCCATGTCCACGCCCAGGATCCGAACCAGCGAAATCCTGGGCCATCACAGCGGAGCATGCGAACTTAGCCACTTGGCCACGGGGCCGGCCCCTACAGTTTTTATTATTATAGCTTTCTAATAATTCTTAAAATTAGATAACGTTAGCTCTCCAGTGTGCTCGTTTTTCAGAGTTGTTTTGGTTATTCTAGGTCCTTTGCCTTTTAATATGAATTTTAGAATCATGTTTTCAATTTCTACAAAAAAGTTGCTGGGATTTTGATTGGGATCACATTGAATATATTTCAACAGTATTGAGTCTTGACTCATGAACAAGGTATTTCACTTCATTTATTTAGATATTTAGTTTCTCAGCAGTATTTCATACTTCTTAATGTACAAGTCTTCCATATCTTATCATATTTATCCCTAGTATCTTATATTTTTTATTCTACTGCAGAGATTAATTCAGTTTCCAGTTGCTTATTACTTGTACATAGAAAAGCTATTGATTTTTTATATTGATTTTATATTTTGCAAGCTTCCTCACTTACTAGTTTTAGTACCATTTTTTTGTAGATTCCATTTGATTTTCTGCATAGCTGATCATGTTTGCTGTGAATAAAGACAATTTCACTTCTTCCTTGTCAATCTGAATTTGTTTTGTTTCTTTTTCTTCTCTGGTGACATTGGGCAGAACTTCCAGTGCACTGCTGAATTGAAGTGGTAGGAGTGGCAGTCCCCATCTTATTCCTGATTCTAGGTGAAAGCATTCAGTCTTGGCCTTTACGTGTGATGTTTTGCTGTAGGGTGGTTTTTTTTTTTTGAGGAAGAGTAGCCCTGAGCTAACTGCTGCCACTCCTCCTCTTTTTGCTGAGGAAGGCTGGTCCTCAGCTAACGTCTGTGTCCATCTTCTTCTGTTTTATATGTGGGATGCCTACCACAGCATGGCTTTGCCAAGTGGTGCCATGTCTGCACCCAGGATCCGAGCCGGCAAACCCCAGGCCACTTAAGCAGAATGTGTGCACTTAACTGCTGCGCCACCAGGCCGGCCCCCATGCTGTAGGTTTTTTATAGATGCCCTTTAATCAGGTTAAGGAAATTTTCTTCTAGTCTTAGTTTGGTGAGAGTTTTTATAAGGAATGATGTTGGGTTTTGACTAATGCTTCTTCTACTTTTAGTGAGGCGAAAATTCGCTTTTCCATTTTTAGTTTAGTAATATATGTTACATTGACTTTTTAAAAAACGTTGATTATTGAGTGTTAAATGAATCCTTCATTCCTGGGGTAAACCCATGTGGTCATGATGTATATTATCCTTTTAATGTATTACTGAATTGTATTTGCTAATTTTTAAGAAGGAACTTTTTCATGTATGTTCATGAGGGTTAGTGATCTAACTTTTCTTTGTTTTGATATCTTTGTCTCATTTTATACTGGCCTCATAGAATGGGTTTGAAAGTGTTTTTCTAGTTTCTATTTCATTTATCTCTGCTATAATCTTTATTATTCATTTCCTTTTGCTATCTTTTTGTTTGATTTGCTCTTCTGTTTCTACTTCCTTAAGATTTAAAGTAAGACTGTTGATTTGACATCTTTCTTCTTTGTTAGTGTAGGCATTTACAGCCATAAATCTTCCTCCAAGTACTGCTTTTGCTGCATCCCGTAAACTTTGGTATGTTGTATTTTTGTGTTCATTTGTCTCAGTATTTTCTTATTTCCCTACTTTTCTTTGACCTCTTGGTTTGATGAAGTGTGTTTTGTTCCATTTCCGTGTATTTGTGACTTTTCCACTTTTCCTTCTTTTATTCATTTCTAGTTTTATTATATTTTAGAGACTATGCTTTATATGATTTTGACCTTTTAAAACTTATTAAGAATTGTTTTATGGCCTAACATACATCCCAGAGAATGTTCCGTGTGCACCTGACAAGAATGTATATTCTGCTGTTGAATTGAGTGTCTGTATTTGTCTGTTAGGTCTAGGAACCAGTATAATCTCATCCTAACTTGGTTACATCTGCGAAGACCCTATTTCTAAGTAAGGTCAAATTCACAGTGGGGGAATGGGAAGATAGGACTTCACTGTGTCTTTTTGGGGCACACAATTCAATCAGCTACGGAGAGTCAACATGCACCAAATTCCTTCTGTTTTTGTTTATCTCTCAATATCTTTATTTCACCTTATTTTGTTATAGTTTTGATGAGATACAGAATTTTTTTTGAGCATTTTGTAAATGCCTCTGACTGCCTTTGTTTCCGATGAGAATCAGGTGTTGATGTTTTGCAGTTGGTTCCCTTGTGATGAGTTGTTCTTCTCTTGCTATTGTTAAGGTATTCTCCTTGTCTCTGAAACATTTTGACTATGATTTGTGTGTGTGTGTATCTCTGTTTATTCTACCTTGCGGTTGTTGGATGTATAGATATAGGTTAGTATTTACCAATAAATTTGGGAAGTTTTTAGCTGTTATTTCTTCAGGTATTGTTTCCTACTGCTTTCTCTCCTTCTAGTACTCTTATTGCACATGTATTGGTGTGCTTAATTGTGTCTCACATTTCTCTGAAGCTATGTTCATTTTTTTCTTTCTGTTCTTTGGATTGGATAACCTCTATTGCTCTGTTTTCAAATTTACGAATTCTCTCAGTTGAAATCTTCTGTTGAGCCCCTTTAGTGAATTTTTCATTTCAGTTATTTTGCAATTCCAGAATTTTTTGTTTCTTTTTATAATTTATGTTTATGTTATCTATTTGATGTGACCTTGTCATCAGACCTTTCTTAAGTTCTTTATCATGGTTTCATTTAGTTCTTTGAACATATTTATAGTGGCCAGTTCATCTTTTTCTGTTAAATCTGACATCTGGTCCTCTCACAGGTGGTTTCTGTTACCTGCTTTTTTTCTGATGGGTTATGGGTTATATTTTCCTATTTCTTTGTATGTCTTGTAATTTCTGGTTGGGTAATATATAATGTGTCAACGCAGGGTGCTGGTCTCCCTAGTTCCCTACCCCTAGGCTTATTATTATTTGCTTGTTTGCTTATTGGTGACTGACTAGGTTGTTTAAGTGAAGTCTGTTCTCATCCCCCACCCCACTCTGGGCAGTGGGAAGCTTCTCATGTCTCTCCTCAGGGGCCAGAGCCTCTGTGATGCCGAACGGACCCTGGGATTGTGGTGGTTTATCAAGGCTCTCTCTGACTCTGTCCAGCCACACTTCTGACAGTGCCCTGGGACATAATTTGCTTTACAGACTGATCCAGTCAAATTCAGGCCCCATTGATTGGATGGTGTCTGAGGTCAGAATTTGAGATCTGTTCTAACTAGAGTTAGGGCCATTCCCGCCTGTCTCCCCATTTCTCTTTGGCACACCAGGCAGCCTACGGTTCAGTTTTTTTCTCCAGTGACTTTTGTCATTCTCCTTCCTATGATCTCTCTCCAAAATCCACACTGTTTTTGAGAGCAGCCTTTGACTGGAAGTCTTTTGCACTCTGTTCCAAATGAAGTCACTTCCTCTGAGAGAGTTTTGGAGCTTTCTGCTGTTCTATTGCATGCTTTTCCCCCTTGGGCAAACTCTCAGAGCCACAGCTCTTGTGCTCTGGGTGGGGACAGTGGTGTACTTGTCTCCGAGTAACACTCGCTTTAGGAGCTGAGTGCCTGGGTGGCTGGAGTGGGGGCAGTTAACCCAAGGTCTCCTTGGCTTACCTCTCTCAGTGTGAAACCCCACCCTACGAGATGGGACAGGAGCAGTCTGGGCCCCAGTAGTATCTGTCCTATAAGTGGGGCCTGAATGGAAGAAGGGAGCCCCCACCTCTCACTTGTATTTAGAGCTTAGCCTCATCGCTGGGCAGGTGGCACAGGGTGAGGAGTGCAGAGGTCTGTGTTCTTGGCTGCACTGGTCTGGAATGGAGTCAGTGTCCTTCTGAGCTGGGAGCCAGGAGGAAGGCACAAGTTCTGATTCAAAAACCATGGATTCTTGCAGCTGTTGTTAGCAAATTTGAGTAGATTTCTTGAATAAGTGTTTTTCATTTAATGATTGCCTTTAGAATCAGTTCTGGAGACTTTAAATAGTCATTTTATTAAAAGTAATTTTCATAGGGAGTAGGTAGGTTGATGGAGCTCTTCATGCTGTCAGGCTGGAAGTAGAACTTCTCAAGGATACTAATTCTTTTTTTCTCCCCCCATGCTTTTTCTCCCGAAATCCCCCCAGTGCATAGTTGTATGTTTTAGTTGTGGGTCCTTCTAGTTATGGCATGTGGGACACCGCCTCAGTGTGGCCTGATGCGCGGTGCCATGTCTGCACCCATGATCCAAACCAGCGAAACCCTGGGCTGCCGAAGCGGAGTACATGAACTTAACCACTCGGCCATGGGGCTGCCCCGACTAATTCTTTAATATCTTTCATTCTCGAGTTTTTTTTAAAGCACCTACTCTGTTTGGTGTAGTGTGTGGTAAGAATTGATATATTACCTTCTTAGAACTTTATTGGTTAGTGTCTAGCCCCAGGGTGGAAAAATTCCTTACCCTCTGGCTCCCCTAGGTAGACTCTCTGGACAGGTATCTATTTGTCTGCTGTCACTTCTCAAGCCTCTTGCTTCCGTGTATATCTAAGATGAAAAACTTTAATTCCAGTTCTCTGATTTTCCTAATAATTAAAGTAAATTAAAAAAATGAGACATGAGATGTGATGTGTGTGCAAAATATACACATAGTATGGGAAAAATGTAAAATACCTTATTGTTTTCTGTAGTGATGACCTGCTATGATGATATTTTGGATATACTGGGTTAAATAAAATATGTTGTTAAAATTTCATCTATTAAAGTTCCACCTGTTTCTTTTTTACTTTTTTAAATGTGGCTACTAGAAAATTTAAAAATATATATGTGGCTTATGTTATATATCTGTTCAGCAATTCTCTATCCCTACTTCTTTTAAATAGGGTCTTTGTTTTCCATGATTAATTTGGAAAAGTGTAAAGATTAAGAAAAGTGTTATAAAAATCTCTTTAACTTTTAGCAAATCAGCAATTTTTTCCTTTTATATAGTTGTAAAAATATATACTCAAAAACCATTTGATAAAGAAAATATTTTACTAAAATTTATGATTTTTACAAAACTATTAGTGATTTTCATGCCTAATAGAGTTCAATAAATTGATTTTCTTTCAGTAGCTTTGTACTTTAAAAATTTTTAGTTATTAAAAATGGCTAAAGCATTTGTAATAGTTTTATATGGAACTTTTGTATTTTAAAATGTCATGTCAGCAATCCTTAAAAGAAACATGTTGTTTCAGCGTTTGAATATCTGTATGTGTCTGTTTTAATTTAGTAAGACTGACTTTCATGGCCTCTGCCTTACAGATGACGACTTCGACCAGTTTGATAAGCCTGGTGCAGAGCGGTCCTGGAGAAGAAGAGCTGCAGACGAGGACTGGGACAGGTCTGGAAACCCCTGGTTACGTGTCAGGGTTCACATTTTATCTCATTCCACCACTTGGCTATGCAGAGATCTTTATGGCAAACAGTGTGTTGGCTACCTGATGCTGTTTCCGACTGGGCCTTTCCCTGCTAGTCTAAAGTGAGGGCAAGGGTGGATGCGCCAGGTACAAGGCTTTCTGGGCTCCTCTCCCAATCCTGTATTGTCTCCAGGGCTGCCAGCAGATCACTGGTCATCGTGATAATATTGACTTGGTGGACACCCAGAGCTATTTTTGTAGTAGTTGTATGCCAGAGTTCCTTTTGCTCCACACCCTACCCAGTATTTGGCCAGACTTTTAAAGTTTTTGCCATTTTAATATATGTAAAATGGTATCTCATCATAATTTAAATGTGTGTTTCTCTGATTACTAGTGAAGATGAAAATATCTGTTTAGGAATACACACACACACACACACACACACTCACACTCACACTAACAGTATAAAAAGAGTCCACAAGTCCACAGTAATGATAGATGTCAAGTCAGTGTAGTGATGACTTCTGGCGAGGAGCTCTAGTAGAGGTTAGAGAGATATGTACTGAGAGAAGTACATAGGGGGCTTAGTCTGGGTGGTGGTGTTCTCAAATGATGATTGTTCTGGTCACATTTCTTACTACCTCAAATAATGTGTTGAAAATGTAAAAATGACCTTGGAGTTGAGGTCAGAAAGTTTAATGGTAGAGATAAATACATCTGAATAAAGAACAACGATGATATATTGCTTTAAAAATCCCTGACTGCCATCTGAAAACTGTGCTGTCCCAGAAGTTTTACAGAATAACCTATGTCAAAAACTTCGTAGTTCTTGTAGCCTACATCAAGTCGAGTACTCTTGAGTGACTCTTGGGCAGTCTGTAAAAAAACTCCTTAGAGCTTAGAACAAAGCCTCCTGTAAAAGAAATGGTCCTATTGGAAAGCAGTGATAACTAGTTTTGTTTAAAAGACTATGATGGGGAGCTGAATGAAATATAAAGTATATTTTAATAGTTTTCTCATCATTTGGATTTTCTCTTCTGCTGGTTGTCTGTTCATATCTATGTCTCTTTTTCTTTTTGGCTGTTTGTCTTTTCCTTATTGATTTTAGGGATTCTTTAGACTTTCTGAAATTTATTTTTTGTGCTTGGAGCTATCTCTGCCGTCTGGTATGTGTTCCCTTTAACAATAGATTTTTATAAATAATTTAGTCAAACTTATCTTTTCCTGTATGGTTTTTATTTATTAAAATATGAAAAAAATGTATTTGGAAATCATTTTTAGACTTATAGGAAAGTTGCAAGAATAACAGAAATTCTTACATGCTCTTCTCTCAGACTCACAGTTGCTTTTTGTCGTATTCCTTTTATCATTCTCTCACTATTACACCCTCACACACACATACATAAAATTTTTCTTTCGTGCACCATTTGACAATAGTTTGCAGGTATCATGACAATTTAGTTCTAAATGCTTCGCTGTGTATTTTTTATTGTGTATCCCAAGAACAGGAACATTCATTTACATAATCACTGTATAATTTCCAAAATCAGAAGTTTAACAAACATGTAATTCTATTTTTTAATCTACAGTGGTCATTCAGGTTTTGTCAATTGTCCCAATAATGTCCTTTATAACCAAAAATGAGTTTCTTATTTTCTGGTTCAAGATTCAGTTCAGGGTCATACATGGCATTTTCCCCTCTCTTTATCTCTTCATCTGGAAGAGTTCTGTAGCCTTTGTCGTTTATGCCTTTGACATTTTTGAAGAGGCCAGGCCGTTTATTTTGTAGACTCACCCTCTGTATGAGTTTGCTGCCGTCTCCTGAGGGCAGGATTCAGGTCGTGCTTTTGGGAGGAGTGCTCTTTGCTGATGTTATGGCCTTCCTGAGGGCATCATTTCAGGAGGCTGCTGATGTTGGTCAGGGTGCTTTCTGCTTTTCCTCCTTGAGAAATTCTTCCCTACCCTTTATTCTGATGTGTCCTGTGTGTTCCTGTACAAGTTTTAAAGTGTCTTTTGGTTTCTTTTACAGTTAGATGTATAATCTGCTTGAAATTGATTAGAGTGATTTTTAACTTATTGACATTTCAGGGGTATGTGAAAATAGAATAGCACAGTGCATCCAGTGTACCATTGTTCAGCTTCAGCAATTATCAGTATATAGCCAATCTTTTTTGTTTATGATATCTGCAGCCGTCCTCAAATCACAGGCATAATTTCACCTGAAAATATTGTAGATTGTATCTCTCTGAAAAATAAAGGATTTACAAGTGTAGCCACAATGGAGTTATCTCTAAAAAGAAATCCCTCATATTAATGTCTTGTTAGTGTCCCCATTTCCCCCTGATTGTCTCATAGATCTGTTAGTATATCTCTCACACACACGGTGTGTGGAGACG
The DNA here is from genome assembly GCF_037783145.1 of Equus przewalskii. Classification (NCBI taxonomy): domain Eukaryota; kingdom Metazoa; phylum Chordata; class Mammalia; order Perissodactyla; family Equidae; genus Equus; species Equus przewalskii. Next base: position 105,546,344 of record NC_091834.1, read on the forward strand.
TGTCTGGGTGCTCTCTTATAGTTTGAATCAGAGTCCAGATAAGATCCATATATTGTAATTGATTGGTGTGTCTTTTGAGTCTTCTTTCATCTATAGGTTCTCCCCACGTCTTTTTTTAGTTCTCTGCAATTATTGTTGAAAAACGAGGTGGTTTGTCTTGTAGAATTTCAGCTTTTGCTGATTGCATCCTCTGGAGTTTTTTTAGTGTGTTCCTTCGTCTCTTGCATTTTCTGTAAATTAATAGCTAGGTCTAGAGGTTGAGCAGATCCAGGTTTGAATGGGGTGGGAGTAGGGGGCCCTGACAGTGTCTTAGGTGGGAGTCCGTACCTCCAGCAGGAGCTACGCGATGTCTGGTTTTCTTCTTTTTGTGGTGTTATCAGCTTTTGACTGATCTAAGTGGTGATATTCTGATTCTGTCCTTCCTGTTTTTTCTGTCAGCTGTGAGTCTTGTATAAACTACTTCGTTCTTCTGAGGTACAGAATAAGTGCTTGATTCTTTACTTTCATCTACCAGTTTTCAAAATAATGGGTCAGTTCCTTAGCATCCTCCAGAGGGGAGTTTTGTTTTTGAATCATTTTCATCTCATAGATTTAAATACTGCGTGTATTTTTTAACCCATTGTAGTTACTATTCTTATTAATGTTTGCATTGCCCCAATATTTATTCAGTAGGGATTTTATTCATGACATTAGTTGACTTTCTGCTGGGATGAATTGGGTTTTGTTTATGGTGTGAGAAAAGGTTCTAGTTTTTCTTGTGCTTCCTGGTGTGAATAGTACTTGTCCCAGTGTTGTTTATGAACAGATTCCTCCTTTCTTCTCTCCTCTTCAGTGCATATTTGCATATGACGATTCTGTATCATGTGTATTTCTTTATTTGATATTTTTAAAGCAAAAAACCATCCTCTTTTGTGTATTGGATAATAGAGGGAGAAATTTGAAAATTAAGGAGAAGAGCGAGTCAGAAATGGTTATGCACAGCTCTTGCTGCCATGTTACATTAGTGGTTTATTTGGAAGAAGATGATGTCATTGCTGAACCTGAAGTTTTTAAGTTTTTTGAAAGATGTGCATGTATCAGCCTATATCCAGGCAGGAAAGAGACAGCATACTCACAAGGTTTTAAGTGGAAATCGTCTGAGGACAGGCTGTTTCCAGGGCAGGGTTAACGCAGTAGTAAGAGTTGGTGAGGCTTCCAGGGAGTAGCAGAGGCCTGAAGGGAAACAGTGGTGTCCTAGAGCCCAGTGAGAGCTGCAGTGGTGGGAACTGGGGGGGCCGCAGCTGTGCAGGTATGAGGGATGGGCAATCTCTTGTGCTTGCTTTGTGACATTCTCTTGGGGCATCCCATGGGCTGAGCCCATCCAGAAGCAAAGGCCAGGAGAGCTGGTGGGAGCCTTTCCCAGAGACACTAGAGACGCTTTCCAGGGCACGAGCCAGCTGAGGCTGGAGGGCGTGGCTTGGAGTGGGAAGGCACCCAGAGATGATGGACTCAAGTGTAGTCTTCCTTGTCACTTATATATCTGATTTTGCAAAGCTACAGCCATGTGGCTGACTACAAAATACTTGTTTCGTGAAAAAGCCTTTCAGTATATTTAAAGAGCTGATTGTCCCTAATCTTTGATAAGAAATACCTGCCAAAGAGGTTTTTCTTACTTAAATAGTGATTTCTTACTTAAATGGTGAAATCTTTAGGGAGTTCTGCAGTTGAATGCAGGAAACCTCTTTATCAGTGTGGTGTTTCTTTCATTTCCTAACACAGTTACTGTTATTGTCAGGGAGTCTTCATACTCATCTCTTTGAAAGGACTCGATGTGAGCCAGTCACTTCCATTAATTCAGTGTTGTTTTTGGTGATGGTGTAATTTTAGTAGTGTTTTCTGTTTTGTAAATTTCTTCTCTTTTGTGTACGTCTTTTGTAAGGATCCAACTTTATGGTGACAATAGAGAATCGTATGTTTAGTTTTTGTGGAGTGTGTGCATAGTAGTCCGGATTTGGACTCTGGAACCAGACCAGCTCGGTCACGTACTTGTTTTGCTGCTTCCTAGCTGGGTGACCTCAGGCCAATTATTTAACATCTCAGTGTCTTGTTTTCACATTTAAAAAATGGAGCATGATATAAGTATTTACCAGATAGGGTTCTTAGGGCAATGAAAAAGCTAATATATGAAAAACCCTTAGAATGTTTCCTGGCACGTAGTATACTGACTGGATGTTTGTGATTCCCTGAGCTTTAGTTTATGCTAGTTGTAGTCATAGGGACTTAATCTGTCTGTCTCCCATCCTGCTTTCTTCTTCTGTGCTGTTGCCTTGGTTAGTCATGGAAACTGCTATTCTCCATCTCTGTACACTCCACTCATTTATAGCTGATAGAGTTTTCAGTTATCTTCTTTTAAAAAATGTTTTTGTGTAGAAAAAATAGTCATTAAAGACTGATTTTTTTTATTGAGCTCGTCATAGTTTACATCATTGTGGAATTTCAGTTGTACATTGTTTCTTGTCTGTCCCCACAGAAGTGCTCCCCTTCACCCCCATGCCAACCCCCCAACACCCCTTCCCCTGGTAACTACTGAACTATTTTCTTTGTGCATGTGTTTGTTCATATTCCACATATGAGTGAAATCATCTGGTGTTTGTCTTTCTCAGTCTGGCTTATTTTACTTAGCATAATTCCCTCCAGGTCCATCCATGTTATTGCAAATGGGATGAATTTGTCTTTTTTTTTCTGGCTGAGTAGTATTCCATTGTATATATATACCACATCTTTATCCAGTCATCGGTGATGGGCACTTGGATTGTTTCCATGTCTTGGCTATTGTGAATAGTGCTGCAACGAACATAGGGGTGCATACGTTACTTTGGATTGTTGCTTTCAAGTTGTTTGGATAGATACCCAGTGATGGGATAGCTGGGTCATATGGTATTTCTGTTTTTAGTTTTTTGAGAAATCTCCATACTGTTTTCCATAGTGGCTGCACCAGTTTGCATTCCCACCAGCAGTGTATGGGGGTTCTGTTTTCTCCACAACCTCTCCAACATTTGTTATTTTTAGTCTTAGTGATTATAGCCATTTTACCAGGTGTAAAGTGGTATCTTAGTGTAGTTTTGATTTGCATTTCTCTGACGATTAGTGATGTTGAACATCTTTTCATGTGTTTATTGGCCATCTGTGTATCTTCTTTGGAAAAATGTCTGTTCATATCCTCTGTCCATTTTATGATCGGGCTGTTTGCTTTTTGTTGTTCAGTTGTGTGAGTTCCTTATATATTATGGAGATTAACCCCTTGTCTGATACATGATTTGCAGATATTTTCTCCCAATTAGGGGGTGTGTCTTCTTGTTTTGATTCTAGTTTTTTTTGCCTTGCAGAAGCTCTTTAGTCTGATGAACTCCCACTTGTTTATTTTTCTTTTGTTTCCCTCGTCTGAGAAGACGTATGGTATTCGAAAAGATCTTTTTAAGTTCGGTGTCAAAGAGTACTACGTATATTATCTTCCAGGAGTTTTATGGTTTCAGGACTTATCTTCAAGTATTTGATCCATTTTGAGTTTATTTTTGTGTGTGGCATGAGATAATGGTCTACTTCCATTATTTTGCATGTGGCTGTCCAGTTTTCCCAACACCATTTATCAGAGAGACTATCTTTTCTCCATTGTATATTCTTGGCACCTTTGTTGAAGATTAGCTGTCTGTAAATGTGTGGTTTTATTTCTGGGCTTTCAGTTCTGTTGCATTGATGCTTTCTCTGCATCTGTTGAGATGGTCATGTGGTTTTTGTTCGTCATTTTCTTAATGTGGTGTATCACATTGATTGATTTGTGGTTGTTGAACCATGCCTGTGTCCCTGGTATAAATCTCACTTGATCATGATGCATGATCTTTTTGATGTATTGCTGTATTCAGGTTGCCAGTATTTTGTTGAGGATTTTTGCGTCTATCTACATCAGCAGTATTGGCCTGTAGTTTGCCTTTGTGGTGTTGTCCTTGTCAGGCTTTGGTATCAGAGTGATGCTGGCCTTGTAGAATGTGTCAGCAAGTGCTACATCTTCCCTAATTTTTTGGAATAGCTTGAGAAGGATAGGTATTAAGTCCTCTCTGAAAGTTTGGTAGAATTCCCCAGGGAACTCGTCTGGTCCTGTGCTTTTATTCTTTGGGATGCTTTTGATTACTGTTTCAATCTCTTTCCTTGTGATTGGTCTATTCAGATTATCTACTTCTTCTTGATTCAGCTTTGGGAGGCTGTAAGAGTGTAAGAATTTATCCATTTCCTCTAGATTGTCCATTTTGTTAGCATATAGTGTTTCGTAGTATTCTCTTATAGTCTGTTGTATTTCTGTGGTATCTGTTGTTATTTCCCCTCTTTCATTTCTAATTTTATTTATCTGAGCTTTCTCTTTTTTTTCTTTGTAAGTCTGGCTGGAGGTTTGTCAGTTTTATCTATCTTCTCAAAAACCAACTCTTTGTTTCATTGCTCCTTTCTACTGCCATTTTTGTTTCAATAGCATTTATTTCTGCTCTGATTTTTATTATTTCTCTCCTTCTGCTGACTTTGGACTTTGTTCTTTTTCTAATTCAGTTAGGTGTAGTTTGAGATTGCTTATTTGGAATTTTTCTTGTTTGTTAGGGTAAGCCTTTTGCTGCATCCCATGTGACCTGGTATGGTATGTTTTCATTTTCATTTGTCTCCAGATATTTTTTGATTTCTCCTTTAATTTCGTCAACGATCCATTGGTTGTTCAATATCCTGTTGTTTAGTCTCCACATCTTTGTCCCTTTCTCAGCTTTTTTCTTTTAATTAATTTCCAGCTTTATAGCATTGTGATTAGAAAAGATGTTTGTTAGTATTTCAATCTTCTTAAATTTATTGAGGCTTACCTTATTTCTCAACATATGGTCTATCCTTGAGAATGTTCCATGCACACTTGAGAAGAATGTGTATTCTGCTGTTTTTGGATGGAGTGTTCTATATATGTCTCTCAAGTCCAACTGGTCTAGCTTTTCATTTAATTCCACTGTTTCCTTGTTGATTTTCTGTCTAGATGATCTATCCATTGATGTGAGTGTTGAGGTCCCCTACTATTATTGTGTTATTAATATCTTCTTTTAGGTTTGTTAATAGTTGCTTCATGTACTTTGGTGCTCCTGTGTTGGGTGCATAGATATTTATAAGTGATATGTCTTCTTGCTGGAGTGTCCCTTTAATCATTTCATACAGCCCCTCTTTGTCTCTCTTTACCTGTCTTATCCTGAAGTTTACTTTGTCTGATATAAGTATCCCAACACCTGCTTTCTTTTCTTTGCCCTTAGCTTTGAGTATTGTCTTCCATCCCTTCACTCTGAGTCTGTGTTTGTGCTTGGAGCTGAGATGTGTTTCCTGGAGGCAGCATATTGTTGGGTCTTGTTCTTTAGTCCATCTCGCCACTCTGTGTCTTTTTATTGGAGAGTTCACTCCATTTGTGTTTCGGGTGATTGTCGACACATGAGGACTTAATGCTCCCGTTTTATTCACTCGTTTACCGCTTCTCCTGTGTTTCCTTTGTTTCTCGTCCTGTGTATTTTGGTCTGTCACTTGAGTTATGTAGTTTTTTATGTTGTATTTCTTTGTTTTCTCCTTATTTATTATTTGTGTCTCTGTTCTGCTTTTTTGTTTAGTGGTTACCATGACGTTTATATTCAAAATCTCGTAGATAAGATAGTCTATTTTCTGATGGCCTCTTATTTCCTTAGAGTAAACCAATTCAGTCCCTTTTCTCTTTCCCTCCTAAGTTGTTTTTCTCACATCTTATTCCATCTTGTCTTGTGAGTTTGTGGTTAAAATGACAAGATTATCTTTGTTTTTAATGTTTTCTTCCCCTTCATCTTTAATGCTATTCCTGAATATTTACTGACCTGTTCTGATGTATAGCTACAATTTTCCAATTTTGTCTACCTATTTATTTCCTTACTCTATGCTTTGTAGTCCCTTTCTCCCTTTTCTTTTTCCAGATATGAGGGCCTTCTTGAGGATTTTTTTTGGGGGGTGGTCTCATGGCTACAAACTCCCTTACCTGTTGTTTATCTGGGGAAGTTTTTATTTCTCCATCATATCTGCAGGATATTTTCGCTGTATAGAGGACTCTTGATTGAAAGTTTTTGTCCTTCCAAGATTTGAATATGTCATTCCAGTCTCTCCTAGTCTCTAAGGTTTCTGCAGAGAAATCTGCTGAAAGCCTGACAGGTATTCCTTTGTAAGTTATTTTCTTCTGCCTTGCTGCCCTTAGTATCTTTTCTTTGTCATTCACTTTTGCCTTGTGGTAGGTCTTTTTACATTGACATACTTAGGAGCTCTGGTAGCCTCTTCTACGTGGATTTCCATCCCCTTCCCTAGGTTTGGGAAGTTCTCTGCTCTTATTTCTTTGAACAAGCTTTCTGCTCCATTCTTCTTTTCTTCTTCCTCTTGAATACCTATAATTCTTATGTTCCATTTCCTGATTGAGTCAGCTAATTCTCAGAGACTTTCTTCCTTTCTTTTAGTCTTAGTCCTCTCTCCTCCTCTATCTGGAGCATTTCAACTTGTCCTCAGTTATGCTGATTCGCTCCTCTATGATGTCCGCTCGAGCGTTCAGGGAATCCATATTTTGTTTTCTCTCTTCCATTGTGTCTTTCATCTCAAATATTTCTGATTGATTCTTCTTTATAGTTTCAATCTCTTTTGTGATGTAGCTCCTGAACTCGTTGAATTGTTTCTCTACATTCTCTTTTAATTCCTTGAGTTTTTGATGATAGCTATTTTGAATTCTCTGTCATTTAGATTACATATTTCTCTTTCCTCAGGACCGATTTCTGGGTACTTGTCATTTTCTTTCTGGTCTGGAGATTTAATATAATTTTCGATACTGCTAGAGGCCGTGGCTCTGTTTATGTGCATTGTGGTATTATTTGGTTACAGTTACCACCTGTTGCCACTGGGTGGGGTCAAGAGCCATGTATTCTGAGCCCTCTGTGATCTGCCAAGATCGCAGGTGCTGGAGCCGGTGCTGGGTGGGTGGAGGGGAGGGGCGCTTTCTTCTGTGTGCTCTTGGGGTTTTCTCACTCTATGCTTGCTATCTGGTTTCCTGGGGTGGCTTGATGAGGTCACCCCTGCATTAGCTTTCACCTCGCTAGGGGCTTTCTCCCAGGCTACGAAGGCTTTGGGGATTGTTGATGTTCCTGCGAATGAACGTCCCTTCCCTCTGTTACTTCCCTCTCGCAGCCTGCCCATGGTCCCAGATCCCAGTCTTTTGTGGAAGGAGTGAAGTTTTACCACGTTCCACCTTCTCTGAGGGGGGCTCCAGCCTCTCCCCCCACTGTCATGGCTGTGTGGGTCTCTCAGACATCTTGTGGCTTGTGTTTGGATGTCCTCTGTTGGAGAATGAATGTCTTTTTCATTGTATGGTGGAGGGGAGAGATTACTGGGAAAGCTCACTCTGCTTTGATGCTGACGTCACTCCAAAGACTGATTTCTCGTTTCCTTATACTTTTCTTGTCAGCACAAGGTACAAGTGTTTTCAAGAGTTTTGTTTGTATAATTACCAACACCTGTTCATATTATGGTTTTAAGGGTTCTTCTCAATTAGTGTTCCCTGGGCAAATGGGATTACCTTCCATTTTCAGTTATTTAGAGTGATGCTCTAGAGAGGGGCTTGTCTTCAAAAGGGTGCTTGTACTTTTTGGTCATCTGGAATCAAATTCTCAAATGCTGTGATTGTGAGTATTGTGACTGGATCATGTTTTTTTCCTCACCCATTGAGGACGGTTGAACAGTGAAGAGACAGAAATTGTATCTGAAAGATGATTAGATGGTTTGTGATTGAAAATGTTGGAAGAAACTAAGTGTTATTCTCTAATAACTATCTTACTCTTGTTGATCTGTGAAAGATTTTTTTTCCCCGTGGGCTAAGTTCTTGTCTTGGATGTGTCATTGCTGTGTGACTTTGGGCAGAATATTTAATCTCTTATCCTTATTTTCTGTATCTATAAAATGAGTTTATACGATTTATGCTGGATAACCTAAAATAACAAAAAACGTGTTCAGTGCATGAATGAAATGATTTGTTGTTTCTAGTTCTCAAGGATATTATATAGAAACACACATTTCTGTTACAACTTCATGTCTGCATTTCTTGATATCCTGGTATTCTGCAAAATAGCATGCTAAAAGCAAACATGGTTTTTGGGTAAATTAGTGTTTAAAACCTTTGGAACCTAGAAATTTATGACCAGAGACCTGATAAAGATTAACAGTCCTAATAAGAATGTTGGTGCAGTTAAACTCCATTGGCATTGGTACCTAGGGTTAAAGTCTAGTTATGTTTCTTCCTTCTAGATGTTGGTCCTTAATGACATTTGCTTTTGAGAGATTGATTTCCCCAGAACTAAGAACATAATTCAACAATCAAAAAATAATCGTAAATATATACAGTGAGAAAGATCTTCAGCTTTTTCATCTGCTAAGGGTTTCAATTTTAATTGTGAGAAACCTACTCCTGATCACCTCATAACACACAATGAAAACATAACATAAAACGTAAAATCACTTCAAAACATAAACATGCTAATGAAAAATTATGGATGACTGATGTGACTTCCATGTTATAGAAAGATAATTCCCCTGGTTATTAAGAGTCACAGTGTGTCCTTCTCAGCATTGATTTTTCAACTTTTAATTTCTTCAGCTTTTGGAGTTTGATAAGTGTCAGATGTTCTCTCACTGGTTTTGGTTTTTTATTTTCCTAATTAGTGATAGTGTGCATCTTTTCTGATTTCATCATAGGTTTTTAAAGGTAGGAGAAAGCGTTGATATTACTTATTGTAGTTTTGTCTTTTACCGATTACTTAAGATCTCATTTTGAGGTAAAAAACTAAGATGTAGAAGTCTGGTGAGGACCACTTCTTCTAACAAAGCCTCCATACTTAATGTTTGGTATTTTTCCCTTAAGTATGTTTCCCACACTTAATGTTTGGTAATGTTTAATACCATGTGTTTTCTGTATATTTACATTATGTTTTCATTATTAATAAAGACAAAGGAAATTATTGCGACTTAACCTGAAAGTACCCTAAAGTCCTGGGTAGATTTCCCAATGATGTACAAACTTTCTAGTGTAGTAGGAATCATACATTGATCTGTGTCTGTTTCTCTCCAGTGAACTTGAAGATGACTTACTAGGAGAAGATTTGCTGTCTGGCAAAAAGGTAGGAAATATAGATCTTCTTGAAACTGAATGATAATTGTTTAGTTGTGCTTAAAACATAAGCATACATTTTATGCATGGGATGCATTACTGGAAAGTTGGGTATAGATTAAAATTTTGTGAATTGAATTATTTTTTAAATGCACAAAGAGCTGACTGTTTAATCTATTGGTACATTCTCCGATAACTTGTAACTCGAGCAGTAAATCCTTTGATGCACGTATTTTGGTTCCCAAGGTCTTCAAGGCACTCCAGCCTATACTGAGCTTGTGAAAGCAGTATCATAAAGCTAAAACTTTCCCTGAAGGAACTTAATGTTTTGCATAATGGATCTGGAATTCACTTTTTGGGAGTATTCAGAGATAAGCTTAAAGATAAGAATACTCAAGTATAACAAATATTCAGATAAATAAAAGTTTAAGACTTAATGTGTATATATAATATACATATGTATCATTCTACCAATATCTTTTGAACATTATAATATAAACAAACATTAAAAATAGAAATTAAAAGCCAAATATTAAAGTGAAACACGTGTTCCTTGTTTTGTTTGGTGAATTATTTATTGGTTCACTGGTTTTTGACAAATACTTAAAAGTTTAACTAAAAAACTCAAGGAAGCAACCTCTTGTTGACTGAGATTTGGCTTTCATTGAATGGTTAATTTTTAAAGATTTCCTGTGGGGTGTTTTTTAAAAATAAATTTGTGGGAGTTGTTTTTTTGGGTCCAGAGCCCATGCTTTTTTTTGGTGAGGAAGATTGGCCGTGAGCTAACATTGCCAATCTTCCTCCTTTTTTCCTCCCCAAAGCCCCAGTACATAGTTGTATATCCCAGTTGCACGTCATTCTAGTTCTTCTCTGTGGGACGCTGCCACAGCATGGCCTGATGAGTGGTGGTGTTAGGTCTGCACCCGGGATCCACACCAGCAAACCATGGGCCACTGAGGCAAAGTGAGTGAACTTAACCACTCGGCCACGGGCTGGCCCTTCCTGTGGTTTTATTTAATGAATTAGGCAGCTGAACTTAAGTTCTCCTGTGGCAGGCCTGGCTTGGCCCTGTTAATGGATGACAGATTAAGGGGGCACCCGAATGGAGCTTCTTTGGGCTCTGTTAAGCAGTCTGTTTTCCTCCAGACCCTCCTTCCTTCCTCAGGTGAACTAACTACATGGTCTGTGTTGTTTATTTTTGTCTTCTTATAATGTCAGTCATTAGGTGGAGTCCTTTGGGACTAATAAGCACTACTAATAAGATTGATATTTTTTGGCTTATATCAAAAATACTGTAATGAAGAGAATACAGACAAGTTTGAGAAACATGTTTTTATAAGCTGTAGAATGCCAGGAAAAGACTGCTTGTTTGTTTCATCTTTAATTAGAAAATCAAGTCTTTTTTTCCATCTGTATTTTTTTTCCTGGTAGGGGTGTGTGTGTGGGCTTTGATTGTCTTTTGGAGGAGGGATGCTAACTTACATATATGATAGAATAATTTTAATAGGAGAGGAAAGGGTGAGGTTCCCCCCACCCCCCTTAAATCGCAGATACTGGTATGTATTTAACTTAAAACCTGGAGCTCTAGAAATCTGACCAGCTGACGGAATCACGAGGCTACCTCTGCTTCCTGATGTGGTTTGTGCACAGGCCTGTCAAGCATAGGAGTGAGGACCTGAGCTAGTCCTGTTTATTGTCATGTGTCCTCTGTGTTGGACAAATGAAGCTTTATTTTAGTCCCTTACCATTCTTATTTGGCGATCCGGTTATCTAAAATCTGCTGCTTTCTGAAATTTTATTTTTTTCTTTTTGTTTAAAAAGGCTTTAGATTTTGGATACCAACAGTTAAATTTAGTCAAATCTTAAGGACACCATTCTTTTTTGTGTATGATAAAAAATTGTTGTAGGACACCGCCAAAGGACCCTTCCCTTTTTCCTTTTTTGTTAGAATAAATATGATTGTTATGCTTGCTGATTCTATGCTTATTTGACTCTGCATCTAAAAACTAGTCTGGTATGCCATATGTGGAATCTCTCAATTGTCAACTTGCTGAATGCAAATGTTTTAATAACATAAGGTTACAAACAATCCAGTCAACATAATTTTGTACTTTTGTAACAAGTCTTTATATAGAAGTGACATACATTAATTAGATTTCTTATTTCAATTAGAATCAGTCGGATTTATCAGATGAAGAGCTAAATGATGATCTTTTACAGAGTGATAATGAAGATGAAGAAAATTTCAGGTACTCAATATTAGCTCATTAAAAATATTCTTTATTTAAATTGATAGTAACTAATTTATAATTATAATGGGATATAATTGATAATGTGTTATATCTTTAACATATCATTATATTCTAAACAGGATATTAATATAACTTTGATATGAAAGCCATATATGTCTTTATAAATAGATCAACTGTTTAAAATCACTGTTGATCTTGGCATTTAATAACCTCTGAGTTCTGATGAGTGCAGGGTATGAAAGCTCGGAACACACATGTACTGCTTTTTTAAAGAATTCTTTTATTTGTATGGAGGGCAGTGGCCCCAGACTCAATACTGTTGGTTGCATTTTGATGTTGCTGCTTTTGTTTTCATTTCAGATAATTTTTATTTATACATATCTGCTTACTGAATTGCCATTTTGGAAATTCCTTTAGACTGTACTTAGACTCTAGTTGACAATCTGAATAAAACTGTTCGGGCTGCCGTAACAGAGTACCATAAGCTGGGTGTCTTATAAACAGCAGAAATTTATTTCTCAGAGTTCTGGAGTCTGGGAAGTCCAAGGTTAGGGTGCCAGCACGGTTGGGTTCTAGTGAGGACCTACTTTTTGGTTCATAGGTGGTGCTTTGTCACTGTGACCTCATGTGGTGGAAGGAGTGAGGGAGCTCTCTGGGTCCGTTTTATATGGCACTAAGCCCATTCATGAGGCTCCACCCTCATGACCTAAGCACCTCCCAAAGGGCCCTCCTCCGGATGCCATCATATTAGGCGTTAAGACTCAACCTCTGAATTTAGGGGGGGACATAAATATTTAGTCCATGACAATAATGAATATCTTTCTGTTGTTGACATTAGTATGCTCTGTTAGAAGAAGGGGAAAAGGTATTTAGTGTACTCTGGTAGGTAGAATAAGGTTTTCAATTTTATGAGGAAACATTTATTGTGAAAATATAGAGAGACATTTCTTGGTTATAAATGTAGTTAACAAATATATGCCATTTATTATTGAGCTATAGATTTGTAACAGGTTTTGTAACATAAAGTAATTTTTATGGGTAAAAATACGGTTTTAAGTTAATTTATTCTACCAGTTATTTAAGTTTCCCAATTCCATTCTTTGGCATCATTATTATGTTTTAATCTTTTGAATTAGTTAAGTTGCCCTTGAAATATCCCTTTGGAGTCTTTTAGCCATGTAATGTCTTCAAGTCTGTATGGCATATTCAGTTTTTTTGTTAGGATTGGATACTTAATATGTGTGAACTTAGATTTATCTGCAAAATCTTGCTTTTTAAGTGTTTTCTTGCATCTTACTGTTTGGCATTTACTGTTGTGATTTAGTAGGTGGGATGTGATTTTTTTTTTTTGCAGTTTTAAAAGCCTCTGTGTTATTTTACTCAAATTATGAATTAATCTTTTTGAAATTTGTGACTGGTATAAATTTTATTTGAACATTGAAATGTTTTTTCACATGGATTTTTAATATGTTGATTTTTAACACGTTGATTTTTAAAATAGGAGTTTATAATTTGCATCATAAAGTTAAAAAAGAAAAGAATTATTCTTAAAATTCCATCTATGATTTTCTGTTTATAGAGTAGTACTCCTGCTTTTACTTTGAAATCTTTTGCTCCATCCTTTTCATTCTGAAAGTCAGAATGAAATGGAATCTATCTGCTTTCAGTCCTGGACTTTTACCGCTCAGACCTGTTTCTTTCCCCATCTGGTTGATCTGATTGTTTTGGTGAAATAATCTGTGCTGATGACAGTGGGGACGCTGTATGCATTAGAAGTCTGATGCTGGCTCAGTATCGCACACTGAGCTCTGTTTTCAGTCATTGTTGGAGTCACTGTGCATTTATCAGTTACTGGAGTAATCTTTCACTGGTTGTGGTTTAAGTTTTTCTAACAGTCAATTTATGTGATGATTTAGTTTTGAGCTTCACTCTAATTGGGTGCCTTTCTTTGTATTTTTGTCCTTTGTAGTTCTCAGGGTGTCACAATTAGTCTGAATACCACATCTGGCATGGTCACATCATTTGAACTGTCTGACAACACTAATGACCAATCTGGAGAACAGGAATCTGAGTATGAACAAGGAGAAGATGAACTGGTTTATCACAAATCCGATGGATCTGAATTGTATGCTCACGAGTACCCGGAAGAAGGACAGTATGAAGGCCACGATGCTGAGCTGACAGAAGACCACATTGAGTATGTGGAAGAGCCAGAGGAGGAGCAGCTGTACAATGACGAAGTGTTAGACATCGAGATCAATGAGCCTTTAGATGAATTCACAGTGAGTCTTTCTCCTTTGTATGGCCAAAGATAACATGGCTGCCTGGACATAGGTTTCTAGACTGATTTGAAATCTATTTACCTCCCTTGGGAGGGAGGGAAATTAGACCTTATTATCACTGTCTGCCAGTTTCTTTATCTGAGCTATGACAAAGTTTGTGTTGACAGCTTGTTTGGCCAGAGGTAATGCTCCTTTGTCACTCTGGAAGGCTGCACAGAATCGTGACCTTGAGGATTGCACCCTAAGGAAGAAAACAGCTTTGTGTGCTGGAGATACACTGTCAATTGTTAGAAGTACTTAATGCAGAGCTTTTATCCAGGCTTTAGACAAGATCTGATAAAGTCCTTCTAAGGTGAAAAGATTATTGACCTGCTAAAGACATCTTTAAGGTGCTAATATTCCAAAGTGATTGATGTCCTGTTCATTCGTTCTTTTTTGTAACTGAGAACTGTCTAAACATGAATAAAGAGATTGGAGGTTAGTTTAGGAAATGTCACAGGTAATTTGTTATCTGTAATCAGGAAGCAAAGATTGTGCAGATTTTTATTTCACAAAGATGATTTTGATAGGTAGCTTTTTTTTTTAAAGTTGAACTGTCAAAAACGGACTATTGAAAGACTGCTCATCTGTCTTAATGATTCATCATTAAAGGAGATTTGTTTTTAAAAGAAGCGCCTTATGACATTTATTTGGGAAGGACGTGACTTCCATAGTTCCAGTAGAATCTTAGGGTTTTCAGGATCCTGGGGTTCCACTGAGGGGCACTATCACTGGGGCTGCTGGGGGGAGTGGAGGCAGGTAAAGGTAGGGTCGTAACTCTGCCATGGTATCTCTGTTTCCATTCAGAGTATGCTGCATTTGAGAAAAAAGTTCAAAAGTTACTGAATGTTCGTCATTGTCCTATATCTATATCTCTCTGTATCTGTGTGAGTACTTTTGAAAGGGATTGTTTATGTGGAACCTTAGAATATCTAGTTCCAGTCATGATTGTGTTTATGTGTCTCAATAGTTATTTTTAAGATTTGATTTTTTTTTTGAATGCTTTCTCTTCAGTAGATATAGTAATGAAAAATGTTTGTAGTTTTGTTAGAGAGAATCATGTAAAATGCATCATGGGTACTTGTTTTTTCGATAACTCTTTAGTGGTTTGTTTTGGTAATAAATCTTTCACTAGTGTGGACAGGTGCTCTCTGGTTTACTGATGTGTTTGTATACTATCCTAAAGGAGCAGTGTAACTTAAAATGCCTCTTAAAAATGGAGCCAGGATCAACAAATGTTAGCTCCGGGTGAATCTTCCTCGGGAAAAAAATTGAGCCAAGATCTTTTAAAAATCTGCCTAGTTACTCCCTAGTTAGAGCATTTTCTTATTTCTCCTACTCATCAGTAAAATGAGATGGTTAATCATATCTGGGTCCGTTTCACTTGTAAATTCAACAGTTCAACAGATCTTTATTGATGTTCAAGCACTGGGGACACAACTGTGCTAAAACACGAAGCATGAAGCATGGCCCCTGCCTTCTGTGCACTTGGAATTGAGTGGAACAGCGCACAGTGTGGAAGGTGCTCTAGTGCGCACGGCTGCATGGGAGGTCCCTCTCACTGTAGCCTTCTCGCAGAGTTTGTTGTAAGGAGAATTTCTAGTAAATGAGGACTTTCCATCTCATGTATTCCACTGTCAAACCTGAGGTTACATTTAGGCACCTGGTTGTGTAAAATCCAACTTTATCCAACATCTTGTGATCTAAGATTCAGGTATTGAAAAGGAAAATAATGTGACAATTCATTATACTCACAGTACTTTTCCACATTAAAGTGAATTAGTTTCTTGAAGAATTAATAAAAAATCTTAAGGTAGGAAAATTTATGTAGAAATTCTGAAAGTGTCCTGATATCTTTTCACAGAGAGTTGTAAACTTTAAGGTGAGGCGAAGTTTGTCTTTCTTTGAGTAATATCAGCTCACCTCAATACATCTAGCTTTAAAGCCACAGTCCTCCTTTTCTTTTTTCCCTAATTCTTTAAGATTATTGGTTTCTTTATAGTTGCCACAGTGGTAGAATCTGGCATTCTCTCTTCTTTGGATGGGAAGAGGTAAATGGACTTAGGCTGTGAAGTTCTCCTCTCGAGGTCTGCGGTGGAGACCACTCATTGTCGTCTTAGGCTTTCACTGGTGCACACATTTGTTGTTCGTTATGAGACTAACGAACACCAGTCGATTGCGTCCCTTTGTGTGCCAGTGATCTCTTAGTTTATTAAACGGTTTATTTAACTGTGGTTCATGTCCTAGTTAGGCTTTGTTAACTCATACTCTCAAGCTGGAATTGAACTCTGGGAAATGCTGGTCAAGAGCACATTCTGTCTGTTGAAGCCCAGTCTTAAAATCACATGGGGGGATTTTGTGCATAATTGGAAGTGGAATCATAAAACCACAGAATTTTACAAATTGGAAGGGACGCTTTTACATGTGAACAAGCTGAGGTCCACAGTAAAAAGTTGGTAGGACCAGCTCTGGTGCTCTTTCCTGTTCTGCTCAAAAGTAAGTAATCCTTAAGTTTGTGCATTTTATTCGTCCTGTTCTAGAGAGTGAATTGGGATTTGATTTAAAAACTTGTACTCTTGTTTTAGGAAGGGATGCATATCACTTATTATTCAACAAAATATTAGAAAATTAATTGTTGGGTGATTTATACTTTTAAGCACAATCAATTTATTTAGGGCCTTTAAAATTAAGATAGATTGAAATTTCATAAAACATTGTTTTGTAAAAACAATTTTGGATTGATAATTTATGTAAAAGGTAGCAGATTTTTGTTTCCCAGTGAGAAACCAGTGGTGTAGACTATACTCCATTGTATATTAGCTACAAATTTTGATTAGCATCATCTGGCCTTATTTGAAATCTGACTGTTCTGCTCTCAGTGAATCATGAGTAGCGATAGTTGCTCTTTTTGACAGGATGCTAATAATTTTTTTTAGAAAGTAAAATGCAGTATGTTCAGATAGTCATGAGAGACAGTTGTGGGAACTGGTGGTTTGTCACCTTAAATACAGTAGTTTTTCTTTGGGGGTTGTAGACGAGACTGTTGGATACCACGCAGTGGGTTTTTTAGGTTCAGTAACAGATTCGTTCTTCGTGGCCTGCTTTGTAACCGTCTACAGTCGGTTTCAACAAGTGGTGGGGTTTGCTGGGAAGTGCAGCTCCCCTGGGTAGGATCAGATCTTGTTACTTGTTACAAGTAGCTGTAGGAGCCCTATTTTTCTCAAGCCAGCTTGCCTTCTTCCTTCGTGTGCCCTCATGGGGCGCCTGCCTGCTGACCTGCCCATTATGTTTCATGCAAACCTGGACTCATCCCTCTAATTCAAGGGAGGGGCTAATGGAGAAACAGATTCTGACATGTGATTTTTCCTAAAGCTCCTATGTTGGAAATTTCCCATGCTTGTGTCGTCTTCTGTTGCCGTAGAATGGTTGGAGTTGGGCGAGATTCTCGCTTCTTATTGCTGCTCAGGTGCTCTGTCCCTTTAAAGATTGCTTTTCCTTAGTGTTGATTTAGGAAGAGCTGTTTGTCACTGCACAGAGTTTGCAGCAGAGCCGTGTCCCTCACCTTAGTGATCGGGTTAGTGTGTTGCACTCTGTTCTCATTAACACGTAGGGGAGATCACATTCTGTTTTTGTGCTTAGTGCTTTCTGCTCACTCGGGTAATTGCCGTAGTAAAATTTGCCAAAATAATTAAGCATGAGTCGTAAAGATGAAAAGAGATTAAAAACCCCCGAAAGCTATATGAGAAAAACGTATTTTCTCTTTAATGGCTGTTAAGATGAAGAATACTTGCAGGCTTGTGGGCAGCAAGGGCTGCAGGAGCAGGAAGACTGTGTGGCTGAAGAGGAGTCAGGTGAGATTGCTGATTCCCAGGTTGCTCCTGAAGGAGAAGAGGGATTTGTTCATCGTTTAAAAAGAGTCCAGAAGTTTGCTGGGGTTTTTTTCTTTGAGATTTAAAATGAGCATCTTTTTAGCATTAGTGAAAAATTTGATACATCTCTTCTTTGAGCTAAGAGTGTAGTAAAAATCCTGAGCTTCCTAGAATCTTTGGGCAATGAGTTTTGGTGAGCTGTGGTTTCCAGATAGCTGTTTGCCCTTTAAGTGTTAGAATATTTTAAATGTTTTATGGGGATGTGGTAGAAATGTTTTGAAAATGTGATGTATATGTTAGTGCTTTGAAAGGAGTGCTGTAATTATTTTAAATTAATTAGCATTATTCAAAAAATAGTACAAGGTTCCCGGTATTAGGTGCTGTCTAAGGTGTTGAAGAACCAAGGATGATTGGGAAACTTGCTTCCTGTGCTCAAGGAACTTTTAGCCTCACACAGGGGAGAGAAGACGTGGGTAAATCCCTGTGATGTAAACATAGGAGGAGAGCTCAGATATGTGCTTCAGGAGCTCACAGGGGACCCCTGTGATTGGGTGTGTGTCTTGGAGTGAGTTGGGGAAAGGGCGTGGAGGGGCTTTGAGGCTTTAGGGAAGAGGTGACCTCTGAAGGAAGGAGGTCTGGAAAAATAGATGTCATTTGCATGCATAGAGGGGGTATGAGAGGTAGGGTTTAATAGATTCTGTTTTCCAACCTTAGAACTTGTCTTGTGAGCAAGCATGTAAGTCACAAAATCATTCTTTGGCCTTAAGACTTGGTTAAAAAAATTTCTTTTCTTATTAACATTTTTTCTCAATTATTTTCCTTAGTACTTTTTTTCCTCCTTTTCCCAGGAGATCATCAAAAGTGGTTTTTCACGGGTTTAGATCATTTACTTAAGGTCTTCAGCCAATGCTTTAGAAACTCAGCATCCAAAACATTTTTTTTACCCTCTCTTTTCCCTAATACAGTGCTATGACAGAGTATCTGAACATGTATGCTGTATACAAACACTTTCTGGGACATTTCATTTCTTCTGAACAAGATAAATTTAATTTTTCTTTTTGTGTTTTCTCTCTGTCTCTCTTGCTATGTGAAATAATTTGAAACTTGGAGAAAAGGTAAAAGAATAGTACAAAGAACACTTTACTCAGATTCTCCAGTGGTTGAGTGGTTAAGTTTGCATGCTCTGCTTCGGTGGCCTGGGGTTCACCAGTTCAGATCCTGGGTGCAGACCTACGCAGTGCTCAGCAAGCCATGCTGTGGTGGCATCCCACATAGAGGAACTAGGATGTACAGCTCTGTACTGGGACTTTGGGGAGAACAAAGAGGAAGATTGGCAACAGATGTTAGCTAAGGGTGAATCTTCCTCAGCAAAGACTGTGCTTAGCCCAAGGAACCAAGACAGAGCTAAAGGAAATGTTAAATAAGAAATGGTTTCCCTCTGATGACTGCTCTGCTCTCTGGCACCAGGTTCAGGGAGACCAGAGATTTATGCGAGGTGAGCTCATCCCCTGTCCTGTAGCGCAAAGAAATCCAAGAGGCTGTTAAAGGAGAGCGGAGCGGGGATCGTTCCAGGCTGGAAACCAGGGGATTCAGTGCCTGTTAGTTTCAGGTCCTTCTTAATACTTTGTGGTATTTTGAAGTTGGAAAATTAATTTCATTTTTTTTCTATAATTCTTTCAGTTTTAGATAATATTCTCCTTAACTCTTTGATAATGTCTTGTGTTTGTAACCTATTTTAGAATGAGAAAAGCTTTTGTACATTTTAATCTTCAAATGATCTCCAGAGATATAAGCTATTTTGTAAAGCAGGTAAAGAATAAGAATGCTACCAGGTATTACCATTGCCTGGGTGCCTTCTGGAAGTGATGGGGTATGGCTTTTAGATCTGGATATTTCAGACTTCAGTCCTTGAACTGTATTCATTAAAATATTAAAGCAAAAGTGAGTTGTTATAAAGAAAACAGTAATCTTGCCTTCATTTTCAGTGTCTTCTAAAGAGAGATTGAGGTGGAGAGAGAGATTTTTGGAGGAACATTAGTGATCAGATCAAGCCTAAAAGTAAATGAACTCATAACATATGTGACTTAATATGACAGACTATCTCAGATATACTTAGGATTAATCATTTGGTGAAATGTTAGATCCCTTCCAAGATGGGTCTCAGATTGATTAAAGAGTTCAGTGTGGAAAAAGAATAACCAAATGTGCCTGTGTACACATGTATGTACACACATCAAACTGTGAATATATTAGCAAAAAATGTTTTAATAATTGTGTGTTAGCCTCAGGCTCACCTGCAAAAGAGAAAACTCACCAAATATTAAAAGTTTATTTCTCACTAATGTCAAAAAATTCCAGAGGGCGTTTCAGATCTGGTGTTTGCCTCACCAGGCAGTCAGGTACCCAGGCTTCTTCCAGACTTCCATGGTGCCTTGGAGAGCTGCTGCGCTTTCCATGGCCCACGTCCAAGAAAGGGATTGCAGGAAGGCTAAAAGGGACCATGCTTGCCCTTTGAAGACACGTCCCGGAGTTCTCATACAACACTTCGTAAACAGCTCGTGAATTATGCCTCAGTCACATGACTGCACCTCACAGCAAGAGAAACTGCTTATTTATTAGGTGACAGTGTGTTCAGATAAAATTGAGAGTTTCATGGTTAAGGTCTTGACAGGGAATGAGTAAAAATGAGCACCATGTTATAACTAATGTACTACTCTTGGTATTAGCCTTTTTAAGCCATAAAGAAAAAGAGTGATCTGATTGTATAGAAATATTCCAAACCACTATAAACAAGTTCATACAAATGACGAATATGGGGAAATATTTACATATGAGCCTCAGAATTAATATATTTAGAAAAAATGTATTCAGTATGAAGGAGTTAATATGTTCAGTATATAGTATGTTCAGTATAGACAAGTGAGTCCTCCTAGAAAGAAGGGCAAATAATGTGAGAGAGTAATCCAAAAATAAGATAAGCAAATGACCAAAGAGTGTATAAAACATATTCAATAAAATTGTAAAAATTGAGAATCTAGCCTATTTTAATATTGGCAAAAATCAAAATTATTGGTCAGAAGTAGTCTCGTTCCCTTGGGGGACCATTTTGGAAATATTGACTGCCAGGAGGCAGTTTTCTCTGTGTCTCTTGTATCTCTGCATGGTTTGTGAACAAAGCACTGACTGCATTTTGTTCCCTCCCGACTATCTTCTAAAGTATGTCTGTATAACAAACAGCCTTGAAAGACATAGCATCTTCCTCGAGAGCAAGGGGCAGGTGTGCCTTCTGTTCATTATAACAGACTGGGGATCCCTAAACTCAGGCTCCCTCCTGTAACACAGCCCCCCGTGTGCAGGGTCACCTGGCTCTCTTCTTCATGTGGTCCAGTGGGAATTTGGGCTCCCAAATGCTACTGCTGTTGTTGAAAGTGAGCAGGAGTCCCGTGTCTTCTCACAGCCTCCATGAAACAGTGGCAGGGTACCTTGCAAGAAGGGTAAAATTGCACACCCTTCACTGTTCTTGACAGTATCAAAAGCCTTCAGGTCCTTTGGCTCAAAAATTCCCTTTTGACAAAGTTAGCTAAAAGAGTTAATCTAAGATGTGTCCAAAGACGTATGCACCTGGTGTTGGTTTGTGGCCTTGAAAAGAAGTGGAATCAGTGTGCGTAGGTTTTTCTAGAGGGTTAGGTAAATGATGGCGTCATGTTACAGGGACTACTGGTTACCAAAGGATGTCATAGCTCTCTGTTAGATGTGGAAAGAAGGTCATGATGTGTTAAGTGAAAAGAGCAAGGTAATCGAATTCCTCCCCTGAAGTTTCCCCAAAACTTTACCTATCTCAGCGTATGTGTGTGACTCTCAAAAAAAGTCTGGATAGGTAAAGACAAAAATGGTAATCATGATTACCTCTAGATGGGGAGATTATTTTATACTTTGTACACTAAATATTTAAAAATATTTTGCTATGAGCAAAATAACTTTTATAGACAGGGAAATACAGGGTGGTTAAAATTTTGACCTTTTAATTTGGAAGGCAAAGAACTAGATTGTTATTGTTTAACTCGTGTGATTCCTAGTTACTGTTAACTCTCACCTAAAACCTCCTAAGGATTGTTTTCAATATGAGTCATTTTATAGAGCAGAAAGCAAACTCTCATCCAGATTAAACAGTTTGTCTTTTTTATACCATCTGTTAGGAGGTGTATTATTTGCTTTTCCATTTAAGCTGTATGTCCCATAATTTAAAGTTAGTATTTAAAAATTCACTCATACGTTTACTTTCTTATTCACCTGTTCTTGATTACTGTTGAAGTTTACCTTGTTTATGTTGCTTGTTTTTGTGTTGACTGAAAATTCTTTGTAATGCTCTTGGCTCTCAGGACTTTCGATAGTCCCTCTGGTGGAGGGTGGTGGTGTGGTGGTCTTTTTCCCTAGCAACCAATATTTGGGGCTTGTTTTCTTACTCATAGTAGTAGAATCAGTGAATATCAGTCAGTCAAAAAGATCGTTATTGAGAACTTGTGTGCATGGTGCTATTTGAGGTGCTGAGAAGTAGGTGTTGTCTGCTATTTCAGTACTTTTTGGTAGGCTTTGCTTTGGGAGGGCTGTTCTTCCATCGTTTTTAGAAGTCTAAATAAATTATATAGTCCTGAGGGAGGAGTAACAGTTTTAATTTGCCACATATACCTGGGTTTTGGTGTCTTCCTAGTTTTCTGACCTGTTTTCTTTGATTAAATGTCTGCAGGGTGTGATGAACCACCCCTTTGCGCTCCATCTCGCAAAGCAGTGTGCGACGCTCTGGGTTGCTTAACACGAGGGGAGAAAGCATATTGCAGGTTTTCGGGTGACTTCATTCTAGGAGCTGTGTTAACTCTGTATTAGAATCTGGATTATGGAGCTAAAAAGTAATTTCAATTGAAAAGGTGGCTCCTTTTATTTAACTGATGTTCTTGCTTGGTTAGTACAAAGAAATCGCTATACTTAAATTAGGGAGTTCTATTTATAAAAACTATCAAGCCTTTCCTATCATGCTGCCACATCATGCCAGTTGTGCTGTTATCCTCAAACATGGTAAGGAGGTTTGCCACTTCAGATGGTTTTGGCATGTAGAGAGGAAGTAATGAGAGAAGTTTAAAAAAATCTTTGCACTATTTAAAATATTTACCTTTTAAATTATGATAACATTGACATTCAGTGATAGGCACAGGTCTGAAGTGTGCAGTGCAGTGTTTTGGTACGTGTTCATCTAAGTTGCCATCTTTCCCTTGGTAAGAAGCCTTACTCCAGAAAGTTCCCTCTTAGTTCCTTCTGGTCAGTCCTGACAACTCAGACCAAACAGTGTTCTTATTTGTCGCTTTAAATTAGTCTTTTCTCTTCCAGGACTTCACATAAATGTGTTCGTACGGTATGTAATGACACTGGGTGTCCAGCTGCTTTTGTTCAGTGTGCGTTTTTGAGACTCATCCAAGTAGCTGGGTGTGTTAGTTTATTCCGTTTTATAGATAGTGCTTTATTTGTTCATTCTCCTGATAATAGATATTTGGGTTGTTTCCAGTTTTTTTGTTATTATGAATAAAGTAACTATAAAGATTATTTTACGTATCTTTTTGTGGATGTAGCTTTTCGTTTCCCTTGAAATTCACTAGGAATGGAATTACTGAGACAGAGTAGAAGTATGTTTAGTTCTGTAAAAAACTGTCAAATGGTTTTCCACAGTAACTGTAGCATTTTATCCTCCTGCCAGCTGTATATGTGAGCCTCAGTTTTCCGTTGTTTGATATTGTCTGTCTTTTCCGGTAGCTCCTCTAGTGATTGTGTCGTCAGGTTTTAGTTTGTGTTTCTCTGATAACTAACGATATTGAGCACTATTCCGTGTGCTTATTGGGCTTACATAACTTCTTTGTGTCTGTTTCTAGTCTCTTACTTTTTTTTTTTAAAAAGTCAGTTGTCTTTTTAAGTTTTGTCTCTATGTGCAGTACGTAGTCTACATATATATTCTACGCAGAGAATATATATTTTCTTTACATACATATAGTTTATATACAGAGAGTTTTTCTATTCTTTACATACATATAGTTTATGTATTCTCTGTGTAGAATATATGTACCTGAATTATTCGCACTGTCTGTATATTCTGGTTAGATGTCTGTATATTCTGGATATAAGTCAGTTGGCAGGTGTATATATATATACACACACACACACATATATAAAAAGATATCTATATAAAAAAACACATATATATAAAAAGAATATTTCCTCTGAGCCTGTAGCTTGTGTTTTAATTTTCTTAACAGTACCTTTTCATGAGCAGAAAATTTTAATTTTGGTGAAGACCATGTAGTTTTGTGACCCAAGAAATCTTTGTCTACTCCAAAGTTGCAAAGATACTATCCTGTGTTTTCTTCTGGAAGCTTTATAGTATTAGTTATTTTTAGTTTTGGTCTATGACCTGTCTCAACTAATATATATGTGTGTGGTATGGGGTGCATTTTCTGTGTCTCTCTCTAGTTGTTACACCATTGTTTGTTGTAAAGACTGTCCCATTGAATTGCCTTAGTGCTTATGTTGAGACTCATTTGGCCATTTAAGTTTGGGTCTCTTTCTGGAATCTATTTTTTGTTCCGTTGCCAGTGCTACACTGTCTTGATTACTGTGGCATGACATCAGGTAGTGTAAATCCACCAATTTCGTTCTCCTTTTCAAGATTGTTTTGGCCGTTCTAGGTCCTTTGAATTTCCATGTAAATTCTGTAATTGACTTGTCCACATCTACTAAAAATCTGGCGGGGATTTTGATGAAGATTGCATTGTATGTTTAGATCACATTGAAGGAAAACTAACGTCTTAATAATCACGTTGCCTGTGAATAAACACAGTTTATTTCTTCATTTCCAGCTTGTCCTGTTCTTTCTTTCTTTAGCTTTCTGACTTCCAGTAGTATGCAGAATAGAAACATTGAGGGTATTCGTTCTTCCTTTGTCCTTGATGGTAGGGGGAAAATGTTCAGTATTTCATCAAATAAGTAATATAAGCTAGCTGGAAGTTTTTCAGTCAGATTGAAGAAGTTCTTTGCTATGTATAGTTTGCTGAGATTTTTTTTTTTTATTGAGTTATTGATAGGTTACAATCTTGTGAAATTTCAATTGTACATTAATGTTTGTCAGTCATGTTGTAGGTGCACCACTTCACCCTTTGTGCCCACCCCCCACCCCACCTTTCCCCTGGTATCCACTAAACTGTTCTTGGTCCATAGTTTTAAATTCCTCATATGAGTGGAGTCATACACAGATTATCTTTCTCTTGCTGGCTTATTTCACTTAACATAATTCTCTCAAGGTCCATCCATGTTATTGCAAATGGAATGATTTTGTTCTGTTTTACAGCTGAGTAGTATTCCATTGTATATATGTACCACATCTACTTTATCCATTCATCTGTTGATGGGCACTTAGGTTGCTTCCACGTCTTGGCTATTGTAAACAGTGCTGCAATAAACATTGGGGTGCACAGGACTTTTGGGATTGCTGACTTCAGGCTCTTTGGATAAATACCCAGTAGTGGGATGGCTGGATCATATGGTAGTTCTATTTTTAGTTTTTTGAGGAATCTCCATACTGTTTTCCATAGTGGCTGCACCAGTTTGCATTCCCACCAGCAGTGTATGAGGGTTCCTTTTTCTCCACAACCTCTCCAACATTTGTTGCTATTAGTTTTAGATATTTTTGTCATTCTAACGGGTGTAAGGTGATATCTTAGTGTAGTTTGGATTTGCATTTCCCTGATGATCAGCGATGATGAGCATCTTTTCATGTGCCTATTGGCCATCAGTATATCTTCTTTGGAGAAATGTCTGTTCATGTCTCCAGCCCATTTTTTGATTGGGTTGTTTGATGTTTTGTGATTGAGTTGCAAGAGTTCTTTATATATTATGGATATTAAGCCTTTGTCAGATATATGACTTGCAAATATTTTTTCCCAGTTAGTGGGTTGTTTTTTTGTTTCAATCCTGTTTTCATTTGCCTTGAAGAAGCTCTTTAATCTGATGAAGTCCCATTTGTTTATTCTTTCTGTTGTTTCCCTTCTCTGAGAAGGCATGGTGTCCGAAAAGATCCTTTTAATACTGATGTCAAAGAGTGTACTGCCTACGTTTTCTTCCAGAAGCCTTATGGTTTCAGATCTCACCTTTAGGTCTTTAATCCATTTTGAGTTTATTTTGGTGAATGGTGAAAAAGAATGGTCAATTTTCATTCTTTTACATGTGGCTTTCCAGTTTTCCCAGCACCATTTGTTGAAAAGACTTTCTTTTCTCCATTGTATGCCCTCAGCTCCTTTGTCAAAGATAAGCTGTCCATAGATGTGTGGTTTTATTTCTGGGCTTTCAATTTTGTTCCATTGATCTGTGCACCTGTTTTTGTACCAGTACCATGCTGTTTTGATTACTGTAGCTTTGTAGTATGTTTTGAAGTCAGGGATTGTGATGCCTCCCGTTTTATTCTTTTTTCTCAGGATTGCTTTAGCAATTCGGGGTCCTTTGTTGCCCCATATGAATTTTAGGATTCTTTGTTCTAATTCTGTAAAGAATGTCATTGGGATTCTGATTGGGATGGCGTTGAATCTGTAAATCAATCAACGTGATACACCACATCAACAAACTGAGGAATAAAAACCACATGATCATCTCAATAGATGCAGAGAAGGCATTTGACAAGATCCAACAGCCATTTATGATAAAAACTCTGAACAAAATGGGCATAGAAGGAAACTACCTCAACATAATAAAGGCCATATACGACAAACCCATAGCCAACATCATACTCAATGGGCAAAAACTGAACCCCATCCCCCTGAAAACAGGAACGAGGCAAGGATGCCTTCTATCACCACTCTTATTTAACATAGTACTGGAGGTCCTGGCCAGAGCAATCAGGCAAGAAAAAGGAATAAAAGGAATCCAAATAGGGAGGGAAGAAGTGAAACTCTCGCTGTTTGCAGACGACATGATCTTATATATAGAAAACCCCAAAGAATCCATTGGAAAACTGTTAGAAGTAATCAACAACTACAGCAAAGTTGCAGGGTATAAAATCAATTTGCATAAATCAGTAGCATTTCTATACTCCAGTAGTGAACCAACAGAAAAAGAACTCAAGAATACAATACCATTCACAATCGCAACAAAAAGAATAAAATACCTTGGGGTAAATTTAACTAAGGAAGTGAAGGACCTATATAATGAAAATTACAAGGCCTTTCTGAGAGAATTGGATGACGACATAAGGAGATGGAAAGACATTCCATGTACATGGATTGGAAGAATAAACATAGTTAAAATGTCCATTCTACCTAATGCTGAGATTTTTTTAAAAATCAGAAATAGGTGTTGAATTTTGTTAGTGCTTTTTCTGCATTTATTGAGATAATTGTGTGACTTTTATCCCTTGTTTTATTCATGTGATTTAAATTGACTTTTTAAAAGCTGTTATCTATACTCCAGACTTTATTTCCGTTTTGTGAGTTTTTCCAGTAATGTCCTCTTGCTGCTTTGGCTCCAGTCGAGGCACTGCGTTGTTGTGTTTCCTCTGGTCTCTGAGAGTTTGTCAGTCTTGTGATTCATGACCTTGACAGTCTAAAGAGTCCTAGCCAGGCACCCTGCAGAATGTCTTCTACTCTGGACTTGTCTGATACTTTTCTCGTGATTAGACTGGAGTTAGAGATTTTTGGAAAGAATACCACAGAGGTTCGGTGCCCTTCTCCTCCCCATCATGCCGCTGGGTACAGGACCTCCCTGGCAGCGTTACCTTACAGACAGTAACTCTGGAAAGTTACCTGTTTCCCGTTTTCTGCTCTCTTCTTTGGAAGCAGGTCACCAAGTCTAGTCTGCCCACAAGGCAAGAGGAGGGACTTAAGGCGCGCCTCTGGAGGAGGATCTCCGTGTATTTGGAGGGCTTCTCTAAGTAGGATTTGTTAAATCGACTGAGTTTTGAACGTTAAATCAACCTGTGGCTAGCTAAGCCTCACTTGGTCATGATGTATTTTCCTTTTTTATTTTGCTGGATTCCACGTGCTTTTATTTTCTTCAGGAATCTTGTTTCTCTATTAATGAAGGATATTGGTCTGTAATTCTCTTCTCGGAATTTTTGCAGTTTGCTCAGTCTTTCCAACTTGTAAATTTTTACTGTTGGTAGAATTAGATATTTTGATTTGTATTTCATGATATAATAAAGAATTATTCTCTATGAAATATTCTGTAAAGCATTAAAAACTTTTTAAGCAGCGTTCTCTATAGTTTCCTTCCCCTCACCTGCCAATTCAGAGAACAATCCAAATTTTTTTCTTGGATTCGGGATAGACTATTGAATTTTCTTTTCAGAACACTGAAATCATAGGTTCATTTCGGAATTAATCGAAGAACTTAAAAAAAATATACTAATCTGGGTCTTGTTCCCCC
The DNA here is from genome assembly GCF_037783145.1 of Equus przewalskii. Taxonomy (NCBI): domain Eukaryota; kingdom Metazoa; phylum Chordata; class Mammalia; order Perissodactyla; family Equidae; genus Equus; species Equus przewalskii. Next base: position 105,574,434 of record NC_091834.1, read on the forward strand.
TTAGAATTTCTAATTTTTTATGCGTATGTAAGATTTCAGTGGACTTGTCTATTTTTAAAGAACTTTCATATGCACCCTCTGTTAAGAACTACAGGTACATCTTTCAGATTTTCAAATAATTAAGTAGCTAAAAATCAAATTTTTGAATATTTTCGCCAATGTCTATAATGAAATAAAAGATTTACATACATATTTGAATTCTTACAAAATATAATCTTAGGAGAGTTAGATTTTTATATTGTTACCCAATACTGCCCTTCAGTGGAATTTTACTTGGCATGGAACACTAGATAATATTTCTTAAAAACTGCAGAGTCAACATTTTGCCAGATAAGGTTAGTTAATTCTATAAACCATTTGGACAAGGAGATGCACTTTGTTTTTGAGCCCAGTACTTAGATGAGATAGTAACCAGTGGGTGAAGGAGTCACTCTAGCTTAGTGAGTGTTGTCAAGTGGCCTACACTCGAGGCTCGTGAGGCCAGTCCATGCCTCATTTTTCATTCAGGGCTTGTGTAATCCTTGGTGTAGCTCAGGGCTTAACTGGACTCCAAGACCTCAACCAGAAGTTTGCTTTCTAGGACATTCCATTGCTCCAAAAACTGCCTTATGCTATCCTTTTCTAGTCATATGCTCCCTCCATTTCTAGCCACTGGCAACCAGTGTAGTTTTGTCTCTTGGAGAATGTCATAATAAATGGGATCGTTGCAGTATATCATCTTTCGAGATTGACTTCTTTCACTCAGCAGGATGCCGTTACAGTTTCATCCTGGTTATACCAATAGTTCGTTCCTTTTTATTGCTAAAGAGCATTCCGTGGTTTGGATGGATCACAGTTTGTAAATCTATTCACTTATTGTTCCCATTTTTGGTGATCCAAAGAGAGCTGTAAACATTTTCCTACAGGCTTTTTACATGAACATAAATTATCGTTTCTCTTGGATAAATTTCTAGGAATGGGATTGTGGGTCAAAGGCTCGATTTGTTTGTTTCTGATGAGCTGTAGTATTCGTTTCAAAGAAACAGTTTTCAACTTAGTTTTATCCCCTTTAGATTTCTTAGGTGGGGATTTGGATGCAGAATAAACTGTATTAGTTTCAGTACTGTCATGTTTTACATCAAGCTTGTTTGGAAAGTCTTTGAGCTGTAATTACTGTTAATGGTTAATTAGAAGTGACTGTTGTGATAGAGTCTTTGCTTTATTGGTAGTTATTTCTTTTCCTCCTCTGTGGCCTTGCTGCTCAAAGTCTGGTCTGTGGACCAGCATGTTGGCTCTCCCTGGAGCTTGTTAGAAATGCGGAGTCCCAGGCCCCACGCTGGACTGCGGAATCAGAATCTGCATTTTAACAGGGTTCCCAGTGATCAATCAGTATTAACATTCAATTTGAGAAGCACTGCTCTGGAGCCTTGTGGAAGTGGAGGAGAGAGCTTTGCAAATGAGTTTACGTTTGTTCCATTTGAGTGTAGTGCAGCTGCATCCATCTCATGTCACTCATCTTGGTTTCAGATATTCAGTAAGACAGAAATAATGGTATTAAACCAACAAAAAGCCAAGATTTTGGTACTTTAAAATTCTGTAGTATACTGAATATCAGAATACTGAAAGGTGGTATTGCAATCATTAGGTTTAAAATAAGGTTGTAGTTTACATTCATCACTTTATTTTCAGGCGTTTGAGCTCCTGCAGATGGCTCTCTTCCTGTAGGACTTATAGCAATGAGTATGTATATTTATAGTTGATCTTTTTTCACAGAAAATCTTGGGGAAAGAATGCAACTCAGTTATATTGTTGGCTTATTTTTGTCTTTTTCTTGTGCATTTTCTAAGGAAGAAGTTCATTTTGTTTCTATTAAGAGTAAAGGACATCTAAAAATTATGAATCATGAGAATAAAGGGACAAAATCTCTCTAAGTTTATAAGAAGTATTTAAATGAAGCTAACACACAGTAGGTACTTGGATTTAACAGTAGGTCACTAAGATCTAACATGAGGTGAAAAATGATTAGTGTCAAAAGGAACATGAGTGATACAGGAAGAATTGTTGAGGGCCAGCCCCGGTGGCCTCGTGGTTAAGTTCGGTGCACTCTGCTTCAGCTGCCCAGGTTTGGTTCCTGGGCACTGACCTACACCACTCGCCTGTCAGTGGCCATACTCTGGTGGCGGCTCACATACAAAAAAAGGAAGATTGGCGGTGGATGTTAGCTCAGGGTGAATCTTCCTCAGCAAAAAAAAAAAAAAAAAAAAAGAAAGAAAGAAAGAAAAGAAAAAAAAGGTTGATGAAGAAGAAATTACTTTTAGTTTGGAACTAGATTAGGCAAATTTTTTGTAGGAATTCTGATAGAAGATAAAAGTTACTGTTAGTGTGAAGTGACTGAAGAAAAAAATAGTTTTGCTTTTTCAGTAGTCTGAGCCAGGGCTGGCCCTGTGGCCTGATGGTTAATTTGGCACATCAGTGGCCTGGGTTCAGTTCCTAGGGGGGGCAGACCTACACCACTTGTCAGTGGCCATGCTGTGGCAGTGACCCACAAACAAAATAGAGAAGATTGGCACAGATGTTAGCTCAGGGTCAGTCTTCCTCACCAAAAACTAAGTAAATAAATTAAAAAAAGTCTGAGCCAGAAATAGTGATGAGCGAACTCTAGACAGTGGAATGAAGTAAAGGGTAAGAGTGATGAAGGAAAGCTATTGGAGGCTGAAAAAAGCAAACCAACCCAACAGCAGATATGGAGCGCTTGCCTGGCAGGGAAAGTCAAAGTAGAGGGCTCAGGAATTACAGGAAGGAGCATGCTGTCATCTGATGTAAGGTACAGGGTGGGTCACATCCTAATAAGTCCAGGGAACTCTCGTATTGGTTTAATTAAGACTTTGTACTTTACTACACTCTGGATTCACTCGAGGCCTGCAGGGATTTTTGGAGCTCATGTTTCTTCTCCCAGAAGTAGCAGCAGCAACAGTGTACAGGATGTTGTATATTAATTACAAGCAGGAATTTGGACCTTTTCTAACGTTGGTAATTTTTAATGTTTGAGATTGTTTTCTCCTGGAATTAGTTTAGTATTTCACATGGCCTTATAATAGGACATTTTGCAGTATTTTTACGTCTTAAATATAAAGAACTTTTAATATATATATATTTTAATCATTCTTCAGTATTTAATTTAAAAGAATATGAGCTCACTTTCCCTCCCTTTTTGTTTTGTATGTCTGCAATGTAGGGAGGTATGGAAACTTTGGAACTGCAGAAGGACATAAAAGAAGAGTCAGATGAAGAAGATGATGACGACGAAGAATCTGGACGATTGCGTTTCAAGACTGAAAGGAAAGAAGGAACAATTATTAGGCTCTCAGATGTAACTAGAGAAAGAAGGAACATTCCAGAAACTTTGGGTAACTTTTTTTGCCTGTCTCCCATCCTTCTTCACTCCCATTTCAACTTCCTCCATAGTACTGTTATGGTCAATCAAATAGGTCAAAAAGTTGACTTTCTAGATTATTATGCATGCCATCCAGAGGGTGACTGGTCTGTACGAGGTCAGAGTTATGGTGCTGCAGGAGTCACTCTAGGGAAAGGACTGTCTTCTCAACTAAAAGTGTTTGAATAAAGTATTTGATTGTTTATTGTTTTAGTAGTTTCTCTTTTGGAGTCTGTGGCCTAGACCTACTCTCCTGCGTACCTTGTGGTTCCTGGCTGGCTCTGGGAAGGTGGCATGGGGCTGGCACAGGGCCATTGGACCCTTCCTGAGACCTGGAAGGTTGCCAGGGCTAATTCTGTACCAGACACTTTTATTTTGTACCTTTCAGTGACGTTATAACCATCTTTGCTGTGTTTTCTTTTTCTATATTCCATTTCTCTGAGTGTTTAATGAGACAAGGTGACTTGTTTGTAGACATAATCAGTTGAACATCGTTCTAAGCAAGCCCCGCTAGTAAAGGTCTACAGCAGGCTGTTGCTGGTCAACGGAGAGCGTTTTTCAGTATCGACTCTGCCCGCCCTCTCTGGTTTTTCCAGTGTCCACTGCAAAAATAAAGCAGTGGTTCTCAAATTTGAGTGAGCAACAGAATCACTCAGGAGGCTTGTTAAAACACAGATTCCTGGACCTTCTCCCAGCTCTTCTGATTCATTAGGTTTAGGGTGGAGTCCAAGAAGCTTGCATTTGTGCTGAGTTCCCAGGTGATGCTGCTGCTGCTCCAGAACCCGTACTTTGAGAACCACTGGGGTGTTGTACCATAGTCCGAGGAGGAGGGTGGGAAGACGGAGGGTTGTCCCTGCTCTCTGTTCTTGGTCAAAGGAAAAATCAAGAAGCTAACCTTTAGTTACTAACTGCGTAACTTCTTAAAACCGTTATTTATAGCCGTTTTCAGTTGGAGACATAAGTGTATATTCTTTTAAGTAACAGATATGAATTCTGTGTGAGGACATTAAGCTGCCAAGATGCATAAATTAACAGTACAGTCATGCCCCCACATAATGACATTTTGGTGAGTGACAGACCACAGATACAACAGTCCCATAAGTGGGACCATAAGATCAGGACTATAGAGCCTAGGTGTGTAGTAGGCTGTACCGTCTAGATTTGTGTAAGTGCACGCTGCGATGTTCGCAGGACGAAATCACCTTACCGTGCGTTTCTCAGAACATATCCCCATCATTAAGTGACTCGTGACTGTAGTGAGCCAGTCTGTCATGTTACTTTACTAAGTGAGATGTATAGAGAGATTGTTCTAGAATCTTAGCATTCTCACTTCTTCCCTCTTCAATTTCCTCCTCGTCTACCTTTTGGCTCAAGATTTCCCTAGACTTTTCTCAAGTTATGGTTTAAAGTTACCAGTTGGTCTGAACCATGACAGCATTAAGTTTCTAAGAAAGAGGATCTGAAGCTGGCCTTGGGTAAAAGGAGATGAAGCAACAGCCTTAAAACAGGAGGATGGGAAAAACAAAAGTGTCCTTCAGCAGGAGGAGTTGGTAACCTTACGAACCAAGCTGAGTGGAGCAGACATCTCAGTCTTGGACTGGAGTGAGAACAAGGGGAAGACGGTGCCCCTGCCCGATCACTGGGGGCACTAGGCAGCGGCTAATGAGAGAATTGGCATAGGGCCTTCCCGAGCTGGAGGGGCTGGTGGTGAATTATCACTTTTCTGCTGCTTTGTAGTGGGGCTGAGGTTTTGTTACCTAAATTGGGGAGACTGATGTATTAAGTCGTAATAACTGGAATAGCTACAAGTTCTAAGGATGTCAAGTCACTTGACACTCACCATTAGGAATGGGGGCCTCTCCCCTCGGCAGCCAGCTCCCTACAGGCCACTGTGAATTTCATGGGTCACCTTCCCCGACCCTTGATGCCTCTTCCTCTGCCCACCCTCTGGTCCTCAGCTAGGGTCATCTTGTCTCTGTTCATTTTACCTCACCGCAAGCACTGACAGCGTGTTCTGAAATGCCCAGCTTGCCTGTGTTCGTAATTTGTGTTTGTTTCATTCCTGCATCTCTTTGTTTTCAGGACCTTTGCCTCATCTCATTCTTTTAAGGGTAATTTGTACTTCTCTTATTAAAGTACTTGGGTTGAATCTTTTTTCTTTCTTTCTTTTTCTTTTTTCTTTTCTTTTGGTGAGGAAGATTCACCCTGAGCTAACATCGGTTGCCAGTCTTCCTCTTTTTTTGCTTGAGGAAGGTTAGCCCTGAGCTAACATCTGTGCCAGTCTTCCTCTGCTTTGTATGTGGGACGCCTGCACAGCATGGCTGATGAGTGGAGCAGGACGGTGCCTGGGATCTGAACTTGTGAATCCAGGCCGCTGAAGCAGAGTGCGTGGAACTTTAACCACTTGACTATGGGGCCGGCCCCCTTTTTTCTTTTAAGGTGTCTGGCAGCTTTGTAGTCATTGCATCCTGAGAAGAGCCTGGAGGGGTTAGTGGAGGGCAGGTTGGCTCCTTAAATGTGAGGGGAAGGGCTGGGGTTTTTAGAGGCTGCAAGCATAAACACTGTGACCATTTGCCATTCTTTTAAACATTTTTAAAAAAGCTGTTTTTGCAGAATGTGATTGTTTTGCTGGATAATAGGGGAAGTGAAAACGGTGCTTGAAATGATGTGTCTCTGTGCCGCATTTGTGAGCCCTAATTTAGGAAAGCTTAGTGTTTGGAAACATTAGTAACTGAAAAGTTAGGGTTATTCCTAGTACAAAAAGGATTTTTCTGTACATTTAAAGATTGGTTTCCTAAAACAGCGAGCTCCCTTATTCCCTTAACACCCCCACTCCTAACAAAAGGTTAATTTTATATGTAAGAAAAATATTTATTGAGAAAGGAAGCTGCTATAGTATTTGTAAGATTTTTACTCATCAGTTTATTTTTGTTCTCCTGCTGATAGAAATACCAGTTTCAGGTTCTATATAGAAATACTTGGATTTGTTTGATTGTATAAAGCTGTTCACCTACTCTTTGTAATGAGATTAAAATATCTTCCTACCAGAGTACGTATGTCGCCTCATATATGTATTTCTTGACGAACGATGTCTTTGAACATTTTGAATACAAATAAAAACAATTATTTTGTGATATCATTGATTAACATTGAGAATACTTCACTCTGAAGAAGAATGAAATAATGCTCCGATGTCCTCTGTTTCTGACCCCTTAGCCTGCTTGTGAAATAGTGAGTTCACAATCTAGAAGGCTGTTTTGGTCACTTTTAGTCTTTTTTTTACATTCAGATATATAATGTCATCCTTAAATATAACACTAATTTATAAAAATTTATAAATTTTTATAATTTATAAAAATAACACTAATTTGTATATATGCCAGTCTCAACACTTAGGAAGCCAAGTACACAGTTGTTGATTTGTATCTTGAATTCAGATTGGATTAGAAGTAGAATTTTGGGCTTTCATCTAGATTAAGAACTTAAGTAGTGAACTTTTTTCCTCAACCAGGATTTTGGGAATTAAACCTTATAGATAATGTGACTATTGCTCAATTTTCCCAAGGATGGTACAAAACTACATACTTAGGAGATAAATTCATTCATTACATGCAAAGGATGCCTATGAGGAAAAGGGCTTAATTCTCTCGTAGAACCCAGTTGAGAAGAGTTTCTAGAACATATATGTGTGAGGGAATGATTTATTTTGAATGGAATGTCAAAAGCCATCTCTAAAAAGTGGGTATCATTTACTAGCGCAGAGGTTCAGAGCTGCCAGTGTTTTTCCTTAGGAAGTGGATCTCAGATTCTCTTTGAAATCAGTGCAAGCAATAAATGGAAGACTACGTTTATTTTAGTTAGGCTTTCTTTATTATTATCTGAGTAGGTGTCTAGATTTTGCAATTTTCTGTTTCATTGGCACATGTAATATGTTAAATTTTATTTTATTGCTTTATCCTAAAGAACATTCTTAATTATGTCCACGTATTTTCTTGAAATATCTTAGTTAATTTTCTTGAAAGCAAAGGATCTGTGGGAAAACTCTTTTCATCTAGTAATAAACAGTTGAGGATTGCTAGTGCCAGCAGTAGGCTCCTGCTGCCCTAAGTTTACACAGTGGTGCTTGTATTTGTAAGGTCTTTACAAATTTCTTGATTCAGTTATCCTGCAGAAAACTCAGACTATCGTTTGTTATTTTTATTTTGCCAAATAAACTGTATTCTATAGTCATTATGTATTAGTCTAACTCTTAGAAAAGTATTTGTATGCAAATAGGTTTTCCTTAAGCATGTTTTAGAAAGGGACAATACAGTGTAAAACTTAGTTTCATTGAGCTATATATCTTTACTTTAGAATATGGACAGAGTCCAGGAAACACTTAAAGGGAAATTAACATTTCAGTTGAAGTTACAAATGTAATTTCCATCCTGTCATATTTTGGTGACCTTTTGTGACAGCTTGTCTCAATTGGAGGAAAGCGTTTTTACTTGCTGATTAAAGATGTCATTTGAAACCATTTTATTACTGGGGATAGTGAAATTAATCTTGACACTTAGAACCACTAGAAAAATAATTGCTGATTCACTGCATAAAATGTGTGTGTGAACCAATCGCGTAGTCAAGATTAGAATAAAAGTCTGTACTTGTTAAGAAGAGATTAAATTTTCTTTCAGATGGAGTCTAGATTTGTTTGAAAGGGAGGAGAATACCATAGAAACAATTTTGAGAAAATGAAATGTGGCTTAGAGATTTTTGGAAGAGTTTAGGGATGATATGGAATCCAAAGGAGGAGATAAACTGGTAACACTTAAAGTTTACCCTTCACCGTGGGAGAAGACCTGGAATGTTTCTCAGTAGGGTTCAATGACATCTTTAGGAGGCACATATGTATTAATCTAAAAAATGTTATCACAATTTAGGTAATTTAAAATAAAGGAACTGTATTTGAATAAGTCAGCTTGTTTTCTTTTAGGAATTTAGAGTAATGTGTCCCCTGCAGTTTCTCAGGCCCAGAGTCCCTATTTTTTGCATCCCTAAAGCCCCGGTCAGAGGTGAGCACCTAGCGGGTGTCCTACGAATGTTTGCATTAATGGGCTTTTTCTTACGTGACTTTGCTCTCATTTGATAGGGATTCCATATTAGACTGCATGAATATGTCTTTCTTCACAGAATAAAGTTTTTTTAATATAAATCTGAAAATTTGAGATGATAATAGTATTAAATGAGTTTTCCGTTCTTTATGAAATTATTTGATTTCAGAGTGATTTCATTAGTAGTTTTGTTTTTAAACCAGAACAATCAGGAATTGTTTCTTTTTTTGAGTCTGTATGCCACTGTGCATTAATAATACTTGTACTGGTTTCACTAAGAAAATTGTGCTGGTGGAGCACTGGTGGAGGCAGGTCCTGACCAGTGTCATCTGCTGTCAGTGAAAGAGAAAATGATTGGCAAGTGCCCTGCAGCTTAAGGGTGGTGGCTCGATGGAACTTCAGCCCCTTCTTTGTAGCTTCCCTTAGCACAGTTTGTGGTCTCGCAGGAAAATACTCTAAAGTTGGCAGGAGATACTTGTATTTTGTTACAAGGGGAAAGCATGTCCTCATGTAACAGGTCTCACTAATGGGTTGTGAGTGTTTCTGACTGTATCCTACTTGCTGCTGCCAGTTTAGTTATTTGTTGTGGGTGAAGCACTTGGCGTTCCAGAGTTTCATTGTCACGTTTCTTTCCTGTTTTCTCCCTATCAATATAGTTTAGGCTATTTGAAGGTATCTAATCATGTGCATCTTTTCAAATAGAGCTTTCAGCAGAAGCCAAAGCTGCATTGCTTGAATTCGAAGAAAGAGAGCGACAGCATAAGCAGGGACGCTATGGTTCAAGGCGGGGAGGAAGGCGAGGCGGCTCTTTAATGTGTCGTGGAATGGGAGACCAGAGAAGAGAGAACAGTGAGCGGGGAAGGATGAAAGACCACAGGCCTGCTCTGCTTCCGACACAGCCTCCCGTGGTGGTAATGTTCACAGTTTTGTTGTGATAGCTGAAAGCTTTTGAACAAATCAAAATGTGCTTTTTTTTGGGTGTCGTATTTTGCATTTATCTCTTAGTGTGAAGGTAAAGTTTAATAATAGGAAAAATGGGTAAAGTTTCTTTATTGTCAATAATATGATTTCCTATGTGGTCTTATAAATTTAGTCCTCTAGTAATTCAGGTAGTAAAAAATGATTCTGTATGCAACTACTTAATGAAGAAAGAAGTTCCAAGAGACCTGATGTCCTCAAGTGACAAGAACCACAGAGGAGTCTTACTTTTATCTTCTGCTTCTAGAGAAGTGCAGCACACTCAAAATACTGAATTTAGTATGTAAAGAATGTAGGCAGTATTGCTTATTTTACAAAAATATTTTTTCCTTTATACTTTTTACCGTAAGTTTTTCCTTAAATATAGCAGTTTCTCTTAGAGTAACTCTCTTATCCTATCCATAAGAATGTTTCATAATTTGGGAATAAATCATATACTTGTAATTTCAACTTAATTTGAATTTTCTCTGTATTTCAGAGATGGACATCTCAAAAGCAAAGACAGGAATTGTAGTGAATTTTTGGTTTTTAGTTAGCCTTAGGATTTTATGGCTTTTTCCTTCAGAATTCAATCTTTAAGGACAAATTTATTTAATACAAATATATGTCAACTCTGTCTGCCACATGTCCTCCTACATTTTTATCTGAATTTAGGGGAAAACCACACTTTGCCTCTGTGTAGAAATGTTATATTTTAGGAGGCATTCATTTATGAAATAACAAAGTAGAAAAGATGACTTATTTATGTTTTAGCATGAGAATTCCAGTTTTGATGTAAAGGAAGGGAAGAGAAGTAAGCAGGTTGATGGTAGCATAAAGGAGTTGATGAAATCAATAACTGCTGTTGGTTCACACAACTGTTCTGTTCTTAATTCTCTAATAGCAAAAAGCCTGGACCTTAGTTTTTGCTTTTTCTTCCCCATCCTGTATCCTCTCCCCAACTTGCCGTATATTGAACAGTCAACCCGGTTATTTGGGCCTCCTGTGGGGAAACAGCCAAACAGGAGACCTGTTTTTGTATACTTGTGTCTCCATGATCCTGGAAAAGTGAACTCCCTGTTTTCTTATCCATGCAAAGAGGAAGTACTATATGCCTAGCCTGCCTCCTTCAGAGGAGCTGAACTGAGGATGTGTGAGTGCTCTAAAAAGGTTGCCCAAGTGTAGGTTGCCGGAGTCCCTCCGTCTGCAATTCTAATGACTGATGTGGACCGCAGAGCACACCGTGAATTGGGAATAAATCCATAGCTGACCTGAGTCATCCTGATGGGCTTTGGACTGTGAGCTCTATGCTCATCCATGCTGGTCAGTAGTGTTTTAAAATGGCAGTTGACTGAAAAGACCAAGCTGTCTGAAACGAACTCACCCTCACTCCCACCTGTATCCGCCCTCAGATCACACTCTTGATCCTGGTCACTCCCCACCCCAGAGCTGTCTGTCTCCTTAACTCTTCACCCCTCAAAGTTCTGGAAAGAATCCTCTTTGCTCATGTCTTTGCTTCTGTCCATTTTCTCTTCCGTCAGCCCCTCGCTGCCTGGACTTTGTTCTCCCTCTCCTGAATGTGCTGTCAGAATCGCCACCTCACCACTGTCCCTCTTTCCTGTCAGACCACGCTCTAGGGCCTTGGGCATCACTGATGAACTCCTCTTTGTTGAGTCTCTCTTATTTTGGGGTGCACTCTTATCTTCCAGCGGTGTGTCTTGTCTCCTTTTTTTTGGGCTGCATTCTTCTCAGAGTTTTGTTCTCAGTCCTCTTTTTTAGTCAGAGCATCTCCCTTGGCAGCACTGTCCTTGGTACCATCTGCCATCTGCACGCAAATCTGTCTCTAGCCCTAACCTCTTGCCAGCTCTAAGGTTCTCCAGTTCCTAGCTGCCCTGTACCTCTCCACGTGGGTGTTTCACAGGCCCTAAACTCCATTTGCTTAAAACACGTGCTTCCCTTAGAATTCCCGTATGCTCTGGAGTGAATGACCCTGCGTTTTACTTATTCTCAGTTCACTTCAGATTGAACTCAGGTGTTCCTGTCAGTTTATGTGCTGTCCATGGGGATTCAGTGGGAAACAAGATAGACAGGATCCCCACTTTCGTGGGCAAATATGCACATTACAAATGTCATGAGTTAGAGGAGGGAGCACACTGGATTCTGGGAGCATGTCTAGCTGCAGAATTAATTTAGACTGGAATCTTTGGAGAGCTCGTCCCTGAGGAAGGATAGGTAAGCCAAGGCCACGTACAGTTTGGTTTCAGAATTCTCATTCTTCCTCTGAAATGTCTCCTTCCCATTGTTCATCATCACATGTTGGCCATTTCTTCCATTCAGCTCTTGCCGTGGCCTGTAAAATGGTCTGTCTTCCATCTTCTTTACCCTCGTCCATCTCACACACTGTTAGTGATAATCTTCCTGCCAAGTTGTCATCAGCGATTCCTCATCACCCACGTTGCATATGGCATAATAACAGGTCCTTCGCTTGAATTCAAAAGCCTCCGTCATTTGGCGTCATCCCAGCGAAGGCAGCTTGTGTTAGATGGCTCAGTGAGTAGTATTCTGCCTCTACTGCGAAGTGTGGCCAGTTTGATTGGTGCTTACAAGCAGGACTTGTGGAGTCAGATCCTCTGAATTCCATTCCAGCTCTTCTGCTTCCCAGCTACTTGATCTTGTAAAAGGAGGATAATAATAAGGACTCGCTTCGTAGGACTGCTAGGAGTCAGCCAGTTACTTCATATACCAGCCTTTCACTCGGTGCTTAAAACCCAGGCCGAGCTCAGTGCTTGGCAACCGTGGCTGCTGCCGTCGGTTTCCTCCTCACAGAACAACACCCAGATCCTTGACCGCTTTGCGTGTATATTTTCACACCCTTGCTGCTTCCATCTTCTTTCTCCGAGGCTGTAGCCACACTGGTGTCCCTCTCCGTTACCCAGCAGGTGCGTCTGTCTGCCTCTCTGCCTCTTCCCGGTTATTCCATTACTCACGCTGCGCAGAGTCTCTTTCCTCCTTTCTTCGCAGTTCAGATGCCGCCCTCTCAGGCGCTGTCTCCCAGCCCCTTGGGGGAGTTAAGCTCTTTCCAGCCCTTTGTCCTTCTCTCTGAAGCCTCATTTCCAGCAGGGTTGCTTGTGCACATCTCCCTCTTTCTGATAAGGTTTTCTGGAGGAGGAGGAGCAGGACCCGCTGTGCAGGGAGGGCCGAGAGTAGCTTGTGTCCTGCCCTCAGTGCAGCGCTTGGCTCATTGTGGGCAGTTTTGTTGGTTGAACTGTATTTTTTTCTTTTGGAATCCATGCAAGGTGTTTTGGGGCTGCCATTTTCCCCTCCTTGCCTTGAGATTGACTCACATTGTGAGAAAGTAGCCCTCACTGTGAACAGGCAGAGCAGGTTATTTATCTTGCTGTTTTATACAAGTTGTTACTGTGAATTTATTTCTGTTATAAGTTTTACAATTTAATCCGTGTAAATCCGTAACACATTGACATTCTTTTACTTTTCTTGTAAATATTGATTTCTCTAATTTGTCTTTTTTTGTGGTTTTTAGACGCACTCTCCAAGATTAATTCCTCCTCCACAGCCTCAGCCTCCCCCTCCGCCACCACCGCCGCCGCCTCAGCAGCAGCCAATTAGAAGTCTGTTCCAGCAGCAGCAGCTGCAGCCTCTGCTTCCCCTGCAGCACCCGCACCACCCCTCTCCTCCTCAGGGAATGCACATGCCGCCCCAGATAGAGGCCCCAAGGGTGATGCTGACGCCGCCTCCTGTGACCCCACAGCAGCCCAAGAACATACACATAAATCCCCACTTCAAAGGGGCGGTGGTGACGCCCGTTCAAGGTATGTGTCTCCTTGCTGTCGTAAAGCCACTGGCTCCTGTTCCCTGCTCGCTGAGGCGTCTCTGTGGCCAGTGGTTCTCATGGTCACGTGTGTGAGGGTGACTTGGCTTCCTCGATTCCTTCCCTACCCCCTTAGACATGTGCTATTGATGGGCCAAACTGATTTGCTTAAAAATGTGTGTCTTTTGTTTTATAATTTAGAGGAAAGTGTTGAGAAAACTTTCTAAATTTAAAGAGCATTAGAGGTAACTGGAAATGTCTGAGTTGGGACTCTTCATCACTTCCCTGGAGGGAATGCTAATGCTTGTGTGGTGAGTGTGCCCCTCAGCTCCGCTCCGCTGCTCCCCTTGAGGCCCTGTGTTAGCTGTGGGGGCCGCAAACCCCTCTTTTAGTTATTCTAAGTGAATGAGCTCTCGTGGTATTATTGCAGACACGTGGTCCTGGAGCTAGGAAACTGGTTTTGAGCTGTTGATGTGGAGCATGTCTTCATGCATCTGTTCAACACATGTTGATTGAGATACTACTGTCTCTCTGGCATTTGAGATACATTGGTGGACAAAACAATGCTTTATGCAGTTGTGATCTTTCTAGCAGACAGTCAGGGAGCAGTAGACATAATCAGTAAGACTGTTATCTGGCATGTGAGAGGATGAAAATACAGGAACAGACGCAGAGCAGAGGAAGGGACAAGGCTTCATTGCAAAAGTAATAGTTGACGGTCATGGAGTGAGGGATGTGACTGTTTCAGAGGACAGTATTCCAGGCAGAGGGATCAGCAAGTACAGAGAGGTCTTACTTCAGGTAAGACCGTGCCATGTGTGTTCAGGTAACCACGAGAAGATGATGTGACGTTAGTGGAGTGATAAAAGCAGAGAAGAAACACGGGACCCGGGTTGAGACCTGTGAGCCATTCTAAGAGCTCGACTTTTACTCTGAGTGAAATGGGCTGTGATTAAGGGATCTGAGCAGAGGAATAACGTGATCTGATTTGTGTTTTAAAAGGATCATTCCTCTTGCTGTGTTGGGAGTGGGCTGTAGGGTGGCAGGGGTGGAAACTGGGTGTTCAGCTAGGAGGTGACTGCAGTAATCCAAGTAACAAATGATAGTGGCTCGGCTCAGGGTGGTAGCAGCCATAGTGATAACTGGTCAGATGCTGGATATGATTCAAGAAGGAGCCAGTATGATTTGGCGATGGATCAGGTGAGTGAGAGAGAGGGCAGGCAAAAATGATACTGGGGGAGGGCCTGAGCATTTGGGGGATGGAGTTGCCATTGCCTGGGATGGGGGAGAGCAGGTTTTGAGGGGGAAGACCAAAACTTTTGCTCTGGATGTGTTAAATTTGAGATACCAACTAGACATGCAGGTGGAGGTGTCAAGTATGCAGCTAGTGAGAGTTCAGACGAGGGGTTTGGGCTTCAAGTACAAGTTGGGGGCGTTGTTGGCACACAGATGGATATAGAGCCTGCACCCAGTGAGAGACTCAGAGAAGGGGTGTCAATATGTGGGAGGAGACTGAGGCCTGGAAGCTGGGGCACTGGATGTGAGAGGTGTGGGGCCTGTAGGGAGGAGAGCGGGAGGAACCTGAGAGTGTAGACGACGAGGAGCAGGGGAGAAAGTGGCCGCCAGGGGCTGGCCAGGGGCCCTGCTGACGGGTCAGTGGGGAGTGCACTGCAGGCTGAGGCCTACACTTAGCAGTAGGGGGTCTGGATTTTGACAGGGTTTTTTTGGTGAAGTGGTAGATGTACATGCCTCACTGAGGTGGATTTGAGAGAGAATAGGGACACAGAAATGGGAGATCAATGTATCGACAGTCTTTGAAGGTATTTTGCTAAAGCAGAGGTTGGATGATAATTGGTAGGAGGAAGTGGGCTTGAGAGCAAGTTTTTTATTTTAAGATGAGAACACTAGCAGCTAGTTGAGAAGGGAAAAAATCATTGATGCAGGTGAGGGGCAAAACTTATCCTTGCTGGGATCCAGTACCCAGTGGCAGGACTGTGGTGCTGGAGGGGCGCAGGGTCCTGTACAGATGCTGGGCGGCGGAAGGCCAGGTGGAGATGCTGAGAGTGGGCGGGTGTGGCAGGTGGAGGAGTCTTGTGAACTTCTTTCCTGATGTGAGTGGTAAGTAACTAAGAGTGGGGAGGTAGGAGGAAATGTTGGAGGTCTGAGGAGGGGAGAGAAGTTATGAAGTCTTCCCCTAGCAGGGTCGAGGAGGAGCTGGTACGGGTGCTGGGCATTGTTGAGGCAAACTCACTCTGTGTGGTCATGAACTTAGAGTCAGCGTGGTTGTGTGTTTTTCTCAAGCCACGTTTGTCTTTCTGTGTCAGGTGTGGTATAGACAGAGTTGGATTTGTCCGAGTTGAAGTGTTGACAGAGCAGTAATGCTTGTAACAGTGGACCATGGAGTAGTGTATGGTGCTAAGGGGCCAGGAGATAGTGGAATGGAGGCCATTGGAGATCTCTGTAGAGTCGACAGTCAGTCGAATCAGGGTCCTGGAGGGAGTGAGGTGGAAAGGCGGAAGGTAGTGGTAAGAAGGAGGATGCACAGAGATTGTGGAAGGGTCATTGATAATGACCAGGTCTGGGATATGGCCTAGGTGGGATGGAGGATGGAGGTCAGGGACCCGAGAAGCAGGGTGCTGGAAGCACTGTCTCTGCCAAGACTAAAGACAGGGCTAGTGTTGAAGACAGTGATGGTGAGCTAGGAGCTGAGCTCTGAGACACGAGAGCAGTGTTTTGACCAGTAGATGGACAGTAGCCGGGGGTAGTGGGTGATGTTGTCTGATGACGGGAGATCCAAAACTGAGGTCTGAAACATCATCGAGGACAAAGAAGGATCCCCCCCCCCATCATCCTTTGGGACAGCTAGGTTTCCTTTAGCAAGAAGGAGGCGGCTGAGGCTACCATGGGTTATGCTCACAGTGAACTTGGAATTCCAAAAGGCGTGGGCAAGAAGTTTCAGGAGTTGGGGAGAAGCTTGAGGTAGAACTTGGAGTGTGGGAGGCCAGTGGGTTGAAGCACTATGAAATTATGCTGTGGCCTTGGAAGAGAGGGCTGTGACAGTGGCAGGTTGGCTGTGATGGGGGTCAGTGTCCGTGTGTCCCTATAGGACACACCATGGAGGGTCAAAGTGGGGTTAGCGCCTGTGGGTCCCTGACCTCCTTGACTGACCCCTTCACTTGTCCCCGCCCTATATTAGTGACTCCTCGGCCTCACCTTCTCCCAGGGCTCTGAGCTCCCATGGACAGGCAGGATGGCTGCTGTGCTTACCACTGTAGTCCCTGAGACCTGCACACCGCCTGTCTCTCCTTCCGCAGCTGTGGCGTGAATGAGCGACCCAATGCATACTGTGTGAAGGAGGATGACTCACTGAAGGAGCCCTTTGAACGGTGGCTTCCCAAGACGCGCAACTGCAGTAAATCTCATTTGTCGGAATAATTTTACTAATGTCAGCATCTCTTACTGTGTATTTCCTTGTAAAATTGAGTGGAAAACTGGCAGTTGGTAAGGTGCACAGGTTTTCTTTAGCCTGATAATAAATAATATTAAAACTGCACAATGGGAAAGCTATAAGGAAACCCCAAGATGGCTTCCAGGCCTGGAAAGAGTGCGCCTCGCCAGAAGTCGGCAGCCTAACAGGTGTCGAGTGCAGGTCTTGCACCCCAAAGCTCACGCATGATCCAGTAAATCCAAGATCAGCTTGCAGACAACAGGTTTTAAACTCTGAGTACCAGCTGAATGTTTTCATGATGAAGCCAGGCGTTTAAGTGCCGTATGTTTCTTCTCTTTACTGTACCTTTGATCTTGAGACATGCTGATGCAGGGAGAGGGGGAAACTTGTCCTTGCCAGGCCTGCATAGAGAACACTTGCTTATTCCCTAGTAAATGCGTGAGCTTGTATAGAAAGTCACGGTTCTTCTTGAGAGAGGTTAGATGTCTAGATGTCTCCTGTATGTACGAGATAGATTAACCCAGTGACTTTCAGGACCTGAGGCAGTTGAAGGTTTCTTAATTTGTCTTTTAAAAATTAGCAACATATGCACATCTTTTCCTCATGACACGTACTTTCTTTTCAGGATAAGAATGTTCCAACATATTGTGATTAATCAGTTTTGATGTAAATTTAACTTGTTTTCCAGATTTTCACTATTATAACTGTTGTAATGAATTGAAAATTTAATCAGTTTAGTCCATTAAATACATAGGATAACAGAAAGATAAAAATATTAAATGTCAAATATTCAGAGTTCAGTGTTCAATAAAATGGTCTGTTAACATTACCAGTTTTACATTCTCTTGCTCACAGTGGAGAGGGAGGCAGATAGGCAGAAGTGTCTTCCTGCTTTCGTACCCCGTGGACTGCAAGACAGTTTGCAGACACATTGACAGTCTGAGCAAGGCTTGGTCCCTGGCTTGGGCTGGATTCGTGATCTGCTCTTATTACACCTGTTCTCAGATGTTCTCTTTTGTCAACTTTTACTCTCTCTCTCTTTTGTTACTTGTTACAATTTATTTAAAAAAAATTACCAGCTAATCAGAAGGCTTCTTTGTAAGTCATCTATTCATTATAACTGGCTTTCTTCCTGGAGATCCCTCTTGCGTTTCTTAGTCTTAGTCTGCCCTAGTTAAAGAGATTTAAAATTTTTACCCTTTCATTGTGTTGGAATTATTTGATAGGAATTGATGTTTAAAGCCCAAGTTTAAAAATAAGTGGTACATATTCTTGAAGGTCTGAGTATTTGGTATTTGGTACTTAATTTTAAAAACATTGTATATTGTTTAATATGTGGTTTTTTTCTTCCTCACTTTGATTATAATGTTTTGAGGTCAAGGATGCTCTAGTTTTTTCTTTCTCCACTTCACAGTCTAATATTTTGCTTTAGGTATGTAATTGATGGACCCTGGTGCCTTTTAGCTAGCTGTGTAGACTTGGGGGCTGGGTCCTATTTTATATAAAGTCTTGCAAATCGACTCCCTTTCCTTTTGAAATTTTGACTCATTGGATTAAACTCTTAGGAGAGCGATGGACTTCTGCCATTTGTACGTTTTATCACCTAAGTTTCTTTCTGTCACATTTTGCCTTTGATCAGGCCGTGGCACAGACCCACACGCACTGTAACTTTAAATCGTGACCTGAACTGCAAGGCTTCTTGTACAGGATTCCTTGAGTAGTCTGGTAAATAAAACATAGCTTTCCTTAGTGCTCTAATTTAAAGTAATTTTGATTGACTTTTAAGCTGTATCATTTCTATATTTCTCATTCTTCAGAAATTTCTTAAGTTAAAGATATGCTATGCTATATTATATTATTCTCACTGTGTCCTTACCTGGTTGTTCCTGTGTGCATGTCTGTGTCCTAATCTCTTCTTATAAGAACACCAGTCGTATTGGATCAGGGCCCACCACATGGCCTCATTTTCTCTTAATCGCCTCTTTAAAGGCCCTGTCTCAAAATGGAGTCACATTTTGAGGTACTGGGGGTTAGGACTTTAGTATATGAATTTGAGAGGAGCCACAATTGAGCCTACAACACCTGACGATCTGAGAGCTTACTGTATGCATCTGGCAGCACATTTTGATGAAAGATACAGCATGTCACCATATAGCAGTCACCACTCAGGTGGTGGTTTTTTCCCCCCCAAATCAAGATCAGTATCATACATGTTTTAAAGAGCTTAAGCATACCTGATTTAGCCCCAGGGTGTGAAACTAACATCTAGTTTCTTCCCAGTTATACAATGTTTATTTTAAAATTTCTTGATTCCTTCTTCTGGTAGATTGATGGGAGTTCTGCTTGTTTAAAACAATTGTATTGTTTAAAACAATACAAAACCAAACTAAAAGTCTTTGCGTAGTAGGTTGCTCTTCGTAACAATACCAAAAGTGTGTGTATTTTCCTTTCTCTGCCTGTCTCGCTTCCTCTTTCACTCCCTCTCTCTCTGATGCTGGAGGATTTAGATTTACATTTGTCTTTGATTGGAGTCAGGAAGTATAACGGGTTAGATAGCCTGGATAACCTGGATATGGATGTGGAATACCAAGTCAGTCTTTGGTTTTAGAGGAATAATAGCTTCTTTTGTTGCAAAATATTTTAATTTTAAATAGGAATTCACTGTTGAAATTAAGGCTTCTGCTTGTGCTGTTGTATGCTGAAGACTAAAGTTTCCTTCTCCCCATTCCCTTTATGGAATTGTAAAAATATTAAGCACTTAGCTTAAATGTAAACTTTAATTTATATTATGTATTTTACCCATAGTCTATATTTTATGTTAAACTTATACTACTCTCCTGGGGGGTTTGGATGTGAAGTACAGCGTGTTGGTAATGAAAGGTGTTTTTGCCGCAGTGCCCTTGCTGCCAGTCCCAAGCCAGCCGAGACCTGCGGTGGGGCCCCAGAGATTCCCGGTGAGTAGCAGCTGCTTCTTCCGCTCTGCTAGGGGTGAGCATACATTTACTAAGAAATACTAATATAACAAATGCCAGTGGTTCCAGCTAAATAAAAGTTTAAGGATTTGTAAATATTGACAGTAATTTTTGCCGTGGAAAATATTTGTGAGAAGCTTAAGGGTCAATGGATTTTTGAGAATGGAATTAATTTTGTTTAACTGTAAAATTGTTGAATCAGGATCATCAGTAGAATGCCTTTCGTCTTAAAGATTATGAAGTTTGATTTTATTATTGCCTTACTTGAAGTGAGAAAGGGGTCTTGCTTTATTATTGTATATGTGTGGGGCACATGTACGTCTGTGTACGTGTAGGTATGTGTATGAAAGTCTAGGGAATAGTAATGAGATCTTTCCTTGTTTTAAAAAAACCTCAGAAGTCTTAATGAGTCATTGATTTTTTTTTTTAAATGAAGGTTTTGTCTGTAAAAGAAGTCACACGTTCTCTCCCCCAACCTCCCCCCAACACTTTCCTCTACTTTCCATAAGTTCATCTATTCTTCTAACGTGTTTTAACTAGAAGAAAAATGTCTGTTAAATAGGTATATCTGTTTAAATAAATGTTTTGTTTTATTTGAGTTTTTGGTTCAATTTGTAGTTAGTTTGTGGTTTTTTTAAATCAGTGAGGACATGTTCTTGCTAAAAACTGTTGTAAAAAATGGACCAGACCGTAAAATTTTAATGTCATTTGTATGTAAAACAGATACATTTTGTTTAGGCTAACCAATCTGATTTTCAGGAAATACCTGAATGACCTGTTTGACTCCAGCTTTGATACTTCAGTAGATACCGTATTTATATATGGCATTTAGCCAAAAATGTTTTAATGAAGGATTAAGATGTGTAGTCAAGATGATTATTCCAAAGTAAAATCAGTATTGGATTTAAGATTCAGAGTATTTTTTAGGAATTATGAATTATGGTTTCTAAAACAGATTCATATTGGTTCTACCAGTTATTTTTTTTAAATTAGATGATATTTAGTATAATTCTCTATTTGAAGCACTTGTCTCTATAGCTAAGCTTTATTAATTACCTGTACCCAAGGATAAGCCTGTATGATTTCATTCATTAGATTTCTTCTGGTGAAGTAATTTAACTGCTAGTTATTCTAGAACACTCCCGTTTTAAGTACTTTTTGCTGTTTCTCAGGATTTGTGAGCCTTTTTGTTAAAACCATTATTGAACTTGTTTTCGTGTTTTTTTGCAATATAGGGATAAAATTTGATGTGAAAAAGCAGCTGTAGTTTAAGAAAAACATAAAGCAATGTTTATGCAATCAGTGTTTTTGTTAAGATGTGTTTACTGATATAAAATCAGAATAATCAGTTGCAGTTTTCATCTATTTGTACATTTTTTACTTGTGCAAATATAATTGTATCTGACATTAGAAGCAGACCTCACAATACTTGAAGATATTACAAGAGGATAATAAAAGAACATTTCTTTGCGAGAAACTGAACTAATTTTTAAGTTATGTAGTACTTGGAGGATGGTAAATACTGTTGCATTGCTTTTGAAAAAGTTTCTGCACAGTGTAATGTTTTGTTTTGTTACTGTTTTTGAGGTGGGAAGTGTATGGGGGTGATAAGAAATAGTTGGGCAAGAAATTAGTCATGTATATGATATAATTTGAGAAATGTTTCCTTCACCTCAATTATTTACTGCTGTTTAACGTGGATTATATCTTATTTTAAGCCCTGAATGCTAGATCTTAAGCTGAAATTACAGTGAATTTGTAGTCTTGAAAATGCAGTGATCTACTTATTCCTGTAATGAGTCTCCCTTAGGGGAAATAATCAGACATGGAATCTATTTTAAAAAAATAAAATAGATCTACGCAGAATTCAAAGTATATTACGATGTACGTCTGAAATCTGTATGTTATAATCCAATGTTACTGAAATAAAAAAAATACAGTGGAGTGTTATCTTTTTAGAAAGTCCATCAAAATGTTGTTGGGAAGGGAGATTAACTCTAGGTCATCTTCTGTTGTTTTACTTACACTGGGTCTTTTTTGGGTAACATTATTTTTTTCCTTTTATACTACTAGGTTGAACTTGGTTGCTATCAATGTCTTGTGCTGTTGACAGTTTTGTGAATATTTAGTAAGTTTCTCCTTCATGCCAAGTGCTCCATATACTGCTTGTCCCTAAACTATAAAATGGACCAAGCATAGTTACGTGAAGCCCAGCTTCCATCCTTAAGCCAGTTTTCACCTGAGTAAATTATAAAAATAGTGGAGCCCCTCTGGCCCTGGGCCTGTGCAAGAAAGTACAGGTAAATAGGTGTTGAACAAGTGAACACGTGAATTCAACATTGAGTTATTTTGCTACTTATAAGGACCCTACATAAAATGAGTAGTGTAGAGAAGGGGTGTATATTTTAATTTTTCACTCTTTGTTGTTTTCAAGGATACGTATGTGAATTGGCACTTTTAACTATATAAGAATTCAGCTCTACCCAACTGACTAAAGAGTGAAAACAGCGGACAAGAGACAGAAATACCGCTAGATTTCCAAATCATAAAGGGTGTAGGATACAGTTGGTATTAATACTGAGGTATTCCTTCTCTTCCTTAACGATGGCAAGCTTTACTTTCTTAAAAGTCCATTTGTTTGATAATTTTATGAAAACTTGAGAAATTCTTAATTTAGAACTAGTATGCCTAGAAATTGTACTAAATGATAGTGCCTCCAGTTTTTTAATTAAAAATCATGGAGAACTTAGGCAACCTTATGTGAAACACTCTTTTTCATAGAATTGTTTAAAATTATTTTAAAAATTCAAATCTTAAGCCACAATTTGGTATTCTAGAGTATGCTTGATGCAGCAAAACTGATATTTTTATTTCCTATTAATAAATTTTATTTAGAGAATTGAATCAACAGTTTTTAAAAGAAATATTTTAAAGTCAAAGTGATAAACATCATAGGAAAAGGATCCTTATTTTTAATCACTTTGGAAAATACTGCATTAGCTCTTGGTATTGAGCTGTCACTTGATCGTGTCAGTCTTTGCGTCCAGATGGGATTTCCTGCCGCATTCCCATGTTTATGGAATTCAGGGAAGTGCTTTGTAGTTTAGGTTTCCATTTAAAAATTCGATCATGTATTTAATTTTAGTTAGGATTATAGCTGTTAGGGCTCAACCCTAAAATGTTTCTTCTCACTCAGACTTTTGTTTCCAGAGCTATTTTATTTTTTCAAATCAGAGTTTTGAATCTTTTTTGGAAGTATATCTCAATTGATAGCATATCAAGGAATGAATCTTTTTCACATCAGAATATTAATCTGCCCAATGTAAAATATATCTCTGTTAGTTCAGTAGTGAGTAATTACAAGAGCTGGTTGGACAGGAAGTGAGCACATGCCCTCAGGAGTTAGAGGCGCTGTCTGAGTGAGTGTCGTTCCTCCATCTCAGCTCCCTTGATGCTGTCCAGTCTTGCCGTCTAGCCACCTGCTGTCCCTTAGTCCACTTGTGAGGTATTTTCGTTCATGTCAGGACCTTTGAATGTAATTTCACAATACAGTTGTGGTTTTCTTTTTTGTTCTCCTTTAGGGGAGTGGGGATGGGGAGGCTAGTTTACCTTTCTGCCAGTAAGCTTCTACCTGTGTGTCTATTTGAATTCTGTTTTCCATTTGAAATGTTCTTTGTTGTATACATTGATTAGTCCAATAGGTTTCTCTTTCCACAAAGGCTTTCCCTGATGTTTTCATCATTAATATAGTTGTAAGTCCTTTCCTTATCTGTAAGTATATTTTCCAATTAGGTGTTTGTCTTCAAAGAGATGTTTATTGTTTTTAAAGTTTGACCACTTAAAAAAGTAACACTAAAATGTTGATTAATAATACCTTAATGCGTTGCTTTGAGATTTTGCTAACCTAATTTGTTTTTGGTGTTAGTGAAGTTGCTGTTTTTAAGCATTTGGCTGAATCCCAAGTAACTCACATGGTAAAGATTCTTGACCCACAGTATTTTAAAACCTATTCAGTCAGGATTTTGCACTGCCCTGTCAGGTAAATGCTGATATTTTAGGGTAACCAGTTAAATACTAAGTTGTTCGGTTGCCAGATAATTTCTTAGTGATCTTTGTTTAAATTAAAACTGAAAATTATATTTAAAAAAGCTACTGTAGTTTTCAGTTTAAATTAGTCTTCTTAGTGATTCCATCACTTTAGGTAGATCCAATAAGTGAGATTTCCATTTACGTTTACTGTGTAGTTACAGCACCTCACAGGTGGATCTAGCTGCGTTCTGTTTCCATATAGTGAGGTGCGTGGTATCAGGTGGTGGTGATTGACACTTCCTAGATGTGTTTTATACGGCATTTCATGCAAATCGTGTTTGATGAGAGTGCTGCATCCAATTACATTTCTCTGTGATTATAGCCCATGCAGATGTGAATCCAGACCTTATCCCATCTAGGAAAAAAAGTCTTTCTTTTGAACCCTTACTGTTTTTACAACTTGCCCGCAATGCCTTGTAATTATTAGCACTTAAGATGGGGAAGGAATGATGGGCATTTTCTCTTATCAGATCTGTGAGTAGTAGCAGGCGAATGTGGGCTGAGACCCTTCCAGCTGTCAGGCATTGTCAGGCTTGCAAGGAGAGAGTGCAGTTTAAAATGCAGGTGACATAATACCCAACATCCTCCATTTGCTAGTGGGTTTCTGATTAATCATGATTACCATACATTATCATACCATCAAATTTAATCATATCAATGAATTCCCATCTGTAGCAGTAACAGGAGCAGCTAAACACTATGGTAACAGCTATTAAATATGGTGGTTATAAAATTCAGCACCCTGTTGACTTGACTTGCTGTCTTGTAAGTACACATTGTGTGTGTTGGGTAGAGATAGGGTGGGTGTGAGTCCACGAGCGTAACTCAAAGGCCAGGGAATGAAGACTCATTGAAATTAGACAAAATCAGTTTCTCGTACAGTTTCTCAGCCATTAAGCCACATTGTAAAAAGTGCATTATAAAAGTATGTGATCAACTGTTTTGTTTAATTTTTGGCTCAGTACAACTGTTAGATTGAACTGCGAACTTTTCATAAATCCTCCCGGGTGTATAGAGTTGGGTGTAGTGGACTTAAACTGAGTGCGGTTTACCCCCCTGCAGTTTAATAACTCCACCAATTGAATGCTGACAGTAACGCAAAGTTTCGGTCTGACGGCTCCTGTCTCTGCCAAGAAAACCTCTATGGCCTGTTTTTACTGATGGATCTTGCAAAGGATATCAATTTTTTCTTTAAGTATTTATTTTCCCAAGAGTCTTTGAAGACCCATAGTTCTATTTAGATGCATTTTTAAGATAAGCTTTGAAAGAGACCCTATTTTATTGTAAACTACCTGGAAGTACTTCTTCCAAAGATTAGAAATTTTTTTTATTTTTAAAATTTAATCCGTTTGATGTACAAGTCTGTGAATTTTAACAAATGCATCCAGTTGTAGAATCACCACAATTAAGATAGAGAACAGTTCCATCACCCTAAAAGACTTCCTCACGCTGCCCCTTTGTAGTCAGCCCCTCTCCCCACCCCAGCCCCTGGCAACCACTGAACTGTTTTCTGCTCCTGAAGTTGGGTTGTACAAATGGAATCGTACGATGTGTTTTGTTTTGAATGGCTTCTTTCACCTAGCACAGTGCATTTGAAATTCATTCATCCATTTTTTTGCCCCTGTCAGTGGTTTGTCCCTTTTTGTTGATAAATATAATTCCATTATGGCTGTACCACAGTTTGTCCGTTCACCATTTGGACAATTTCTCGTTTTCGGCGGTAATGAATAAAGTTGCTGTAAACATTTATATGTAGCTTTTGTGTGAACATAGCTGGGAGTGGGAATTGTGAGTGATATGGCAGGTGTGTTCACAGAGAACTTAACAGCAGACAGACTGTCTGCTTTCAGTGGCTCGAGCTGATTGCTGCTTTGCTTTTTTAATCAATCCTTCCTTGCGTGAGGAAATACAGTCTTCCTAGAGCAAATACTGCTGAAGATCAGTAGGACGTGAACAAAATGATGGAGCGATTTGTCCAGATTTTGCTCAGAGCTTGTTTTCAACAACCTTAAGGAGGTACCATTTTCTCCATTTTACAGATGGGGAAACTGAGTC